>NC_045153.1:4163379-4165879 GCF_900700415.2 Clupea harengus
CCTCACTACTGGCTTTGGGTCAGTGTTCTAGAACCCTCACTTGTGTTCCTGACCTCACTACTGGCTTTGGGTCAGTGTTTTAGAACCCTCACTCGTGTTCCTGACCTTACAGTGGCTTTGGGTCAGTGTTCTAGAACTGTCCCTGGTGTTCCTGACCTCACTACTGGCTTTGGGTCAGTGTTCTAGAACTGTCCCTGGTGTTCCTGACCTTACAGTGGCTTTGGGTCAGTGTTCTAGAACTGTCCCTGGTGTTCCTGACCTTACAGTGGCTTTGGGTCAGTGTTCTAGAACCCTCACTCGTGTTCCTGACCTCACTACTGGCTTTGGGTCAGTGTTCTAGAACCCTCACTCGTGTTCCTGACCTTACAGTGGCTTTGGGTCAGTGTTCTAGAACTGTCCCTGGTGTTCCTGACCTTACAGTGGCTTTGGGTCAGTGTTCTAGAACTGTCCCTGGTGAACTGTGCCCACATTTAACCTTGAAAGGGTATCTGAAGAACAAGTAGAGAACATCATCGAATCATTTAAACCCAAAGAGTCAAAGGACATCTTTGAAATGGGCTCTGCCATGGTTAAATACCTTTGCTTGTTGTTAAAAAAGCCTACTACCCATATTGCTAACCTGTCATTCTCTCAAGAACATGGGTGTTTTCCAGATCATTGGAAACCTGCAGTTGTAGTTCCTATCTTTAAAAATGGTGATCCTCACTCAGCAGCCAATTACAGACCTATTAGTATACTTCCCATAATGTCCAAAGTTTTGGAAAAATTAGCAGTAGAGCAACTAATTTATCATCTTAACTCTAATCAGCTTTTACACCCCATGCAGCATGGTTTTAGATCAAATCACTCCACCGAGACTGCAACAGTCTATTTTATTGAAAGGGTCAAGTCCCTTATGGATAGAGGAGGAGTTGTAGGTGCAGTATTTCTAGATCTTCAGAAAGCGTTTAACACGGTCAACCACAACATACTTCAGTCTAAGTTTGATCAGTTTAACTTCTCTTCTTCTGCATCCAGCTGGTTCAAATCATACTTATCAACTCGAACTCAGTGTGTTAAAATAAACAATGTATTATCCGACTTCAAAAATCTGTCTACAGGTGTTCCCCAAGGTTCAATCCTGGGTCCACTTCTTTTCAGTCTTTATATTAACGATTTACCATCCGTATGCCAAGACTGTGAGGTTCTGATGTACGCAGACGACACTGTGATCTTTGGGTGGGGTAAAAATAATGTAGAGGTCGCTGCTAGGCTTACAAAGGTCATGGTTGATGTGTCTGACTGGTTAAACAAATGTTGTCTTCAGCTCAACAATTCCAAAACCGTTGCTATGTTTTTTTCTAAAACCAGCAAGTCTCACACTGAACCCGATGTGTTTATTTCTGATCTTGGTATCTTGATTGATAATCAACTTACTTTTAAAAAACATGTTAAAAAAAATATGCGAAAATTTAAAATTCACCTTGGCCAACTTTAGGCATCTTAGAAATCACATGTCCACCGAGGCTGCTAAAATGTACATGTTCTCGCTGATTTTATCTCACATTAGCTACTGCTTACCCACCTGGTCTACTGCCAACTCCACTACCCTTAAACCAGTCATGTCTCTTTACAAACAGGCTCTCAAAATACTTGACAAAAAACATAAAACGGGACTTTGAGTCACGGGGCACTCACACGTACACGACAGATATCCAAAGAGAGCAAGACTTAAAGAAAAGATGGAGGACCAAACTCCATAGATGGTTGTTTTTGTACATTACAGTTTTTCTCAATTGTTTACTGGAACTTATGACACAATGACCACAACCTGTAACCAATTCTGCTGAACTATAAACACAATTATCTGCTTTAGACCCAGATTTCAATTCTAAACCACACTTTCTTCAAAACACTACACACAATCCTCTCTATTTTGCACACCTCATCAATGCCAAATCTCCTTGTGTTCAGACACACTGCCATTCAAATGGCAAAACATTAATTTCCAAGGCTGTTGTGCAGTTTGAAATCAAAGCTTTATAAGGACAGGATGCAGCCTAGTTTTTTTGTCCTTTTTTATTTTACATTTTTCTTTCTTTTTTTGTTGACTGTACTGGCCTATTTTCTATTGTTTGTTCTGTGCAAATCATTTACACATCCAGTTGTGTTTGCTGTGATGTATAGGCTACAGCAC
This sequence comes from Clupea harengus, assembly GCF_900700415.2. NCBI lineage: Eukaryota > Metazoa > Chordata > Actinopteri > Clupeiformes > Clupeidae > Clupea > Clupea harengus. Next base: position 4,165,556 of record NC_045153.1, read on the forward strand.
TTTTTGAAAAGAAATAAAGAAATATTTTTGTTGTTACTGTATATTTGTGTTGTTTTATATTTGAGTAAAAACATTATACAGTTATATTTTACTACAGGAGTAAGCGTACAGTAACACTGAACATGAAAAGGCATAATGCTCCTGATAAGGCACTCATACTGGTGTTTTTTCCATTCATAGCACTGTTTTCCATTTAGCACATCAGTGTTCAATTGGTTCTTAGAAATGTGTCATTTCAACACAAAATACCATTTTGAGGAGACATAACATTGTTTTGAAGGCAAAGTAGCATTTTGCAGGAGATATGTAGGGTTTTGCATTTTG
>NC_045153.1:4185879-4193090 GCF_900700415.2 Clupea harengus
TCCATCATAGCCACTAGATCATTAGAGGTTCCATCATAGTCACTAGATCATTAGAGGTTCCATCATAGCCACTAGATCATTAGAGGTTCCATCATAGTCACTAGATCATTAGAGGTTCCATCATAATCACTAGATCATTAGAGGTTCCATCATAACCATTAGATCATTAGAGGTTCCATCATAATTACTAGATCATTAGATTAGATTAGATTCAACTTTATTGTCATTGCACAGAGTACAAGTACTGAGGCAACGAAATGCAGTTAGCATCTAACCAGAAATGCAAAGCAGAAGAGTGCAGAGTATGTGCAAATGGTTTTATAAATATAGATAAATAGGGTATATACAGTATGACATAAGATATAAGCGGTATGAGCAGTAAGAACATGAGCAGCAATAAAGGTGATTAGTGCAGATGTGATATAGATATATGTAAAGTGCAGGTGAAGTACAGGTGAAGGTGGCAGTAGAAGTTATAAAGTTATAAATGAGGTAGGAGACATGATAAGATATAAGTACGGTGAATATGGATATGACAACAGTTTAAAATAAATAGATATATACAATGAACAATTTAGTGCAAATGTTCAGTGGCTGGAGGTAGGTGTGTGGCAGTCAGGCCAGGGTAGAGGGGGGAATACAGTCACTGTAAGAAGGAGTGTGAGGGGGTAGCCAGGGGGAGCTATCACCGTGGTGCAGAGTTCAACAGGGTGACAGCCGCAGGGAAGAAGCTGTTCCTGAGCCTGCTGGTCCGCATCATTAGAGGTTCCATCATAATCACCAGATCATTAGAGGTTCCATCAAAGCCACTAGATCATTAGAGGTTCCATCATAGCCACCAGATCATTAAAGGTTCCATCATAATCACTAGATCATTAGAGGTTCCGTCATTGTTTCTGCTGTTTTTAATAACATTCCTCTGTGCATCTTGTTAAAGCTTGTGCACATTGGTTGACAAGCTGGAGGATCTGGATCCAGCTAAGAAGATGCTAAGCTAATGTAGCCAGAACAGCTAAAACAAAGGTACAGTATAGGAATGTTGGGGGATATGAAGAGACAATATATATATAACACAGCAAGCTACCGCCCTGGTGTGGGGTGGTTGTGTCTGAGCTCCCCCACGAGTCCAAGAACAACTGATTGGACTCATTCAGCCAAGTGGCATATGTAAAGGGTGCCTCATGAGAGGACTGGGAGAGAGACTTTTTCGAGAAAGGCATTCGACAGCACGGCGAAAGAACTTTGGGAGAAACAGGTGTACTGTTTACCTGTGTGAGGTGAAAGTCAGTACGTGTCTAGATGTGTGGACACTGTTAGCTTTGTTTTGTTCCCTTGTTTTGGTGCCTTGTTCTGTGTGCCTTGTCTCTGTACCGTGTTTGTGTGCCTTGTATTGTGCTTAGTGTATGTAGGTATTTTTGGTCTATGGCCAGTTGATGTACTTAGTTTCAGGTTAGTGTCTGTGCCTAGGTTGGGGCCTGGCTTGGGCCGAACAGGTGCCTGAGATTGGGCCTAAGTAGGACAAGCAGCTGCCCAGGGTGCAGAGTACTGGAGTACCTGTGAGTACGGCCGGTATGTTGAGTTATTGTTTTATGTTTGGGCACATGTTCTGGGGTGCTAGAGCCCTTGTAAATAAATATACGTATATATTTTGTATCAGAAAGCTACCATCTCCTGCTGTGTTTTTCCCCTCATCTTCACCCAGTCCAGTCGCCACATCCCAATAACGTGGGGTGACCGGTCGGTCCAGTCGCCACATCCCAATAACGTGGGGTGACCGGTCGGTCCAGTCGCCACATCCCAATAACGTGGGGTAACCGGTCGGTCCAGTCGCCACATCCCAATAACGTGGGGTGACCGGTCGGTCCCACACACTCCCTATTACCTGACTTCATGTGTAGCTATTACTGTAAGTCTTCAGTGTCTTTCTTAGAGACTCCAGTTTGGTCTTGAGCTCCTCCTAAATTACTCTTTACTTCTTTTCATCACCCATCGCCATAGTTACAGGCGTAGATATTGTTACACTAATAACACAGGACTTCAGGATATTCTTAATTACTATAATATCACAGATTAGTTTAACTATACTTAATATAATATCACAGATTAGTTTAACTTTCTTCAGAGGTCTTCGGTGTTATCCTTAGGGGCTCCAGTTTGATCTTGAGGTCCTCCTAAATGATGTGCACTCTTTATTTACTATCACCCATGGCAATGGTTACACTAATAATAGCACTAGTTGCACTAGTTGCACTAGTTTACACTAATAATACTAATAATAAGGACCTCCCAATAATGTATATTCATGTTTAAATCCTAATTCCTTTATTCTTTATGATATTTTGAGGACACTTAATTTACTTCCTGCTGGTATCATGTTAATATTTCTACCTTGTGATCGAGTGCAGCCTCATTGGATTGGCAGTTTGTGCTCCAGACAGAAGAGCTTGAGTTTCTCACCGTGCAGACTGCAGTTTGTGTCCCTGAGGGAAGAGCTTGAGTTTCTCACCGTGCAGACTGCAGTTTGTGTCCCTGAGGGAAGAGCTTGAGTTTCTCACCGTGCAGACTGCTGTTTGTGTCCCTGAGGGAAGAGCTTGAGTTTCTCACCGTGCAGACTGCAGAAGAGCTTGAGTTTCTCACCGTGCAGACTGCAGAAGAGCTTGAGTTTCTCACCGTGCAGACTGCAGTTTGTGCTCCAGACAGAGGAGCTTGAGTTTCTCACCGTGCAGACTGCAGTTTGTGCTCCAGACAGAGGAGCTTGAGTTTCTCACCGTGCAGACTGCAGTTTGTGCTCCAGACAGAGGAGCTTGAGTTTCTCACCGTGCAGACTCCTGTTTGTGTCCCTGAGGGAGGTGTTCCTCTCCTGTCCTCTAGCCCTGTCTGTGGAGCCTGTGGACTGGTTTGGTGCTTCACGGTTATGGTTATGGTCACAGTATTTAGCACACACTTTTATCCAAAGCAAGTTAAAACAAAAAAGGCAGTAATTGAAATAAGCATAAGGAAAATGATTTCAAGAAACAATATTAGGTACCAGTTAATAATAATAATAATAATAATAATAATAATAATAATAATAACATTAATATGTAATTAGACACTGATGGGTCTCAGCTCTAAACTGGTGTCTTTGGTCTTCTTGGTCACTGGCAGGCAGACAGGTAATTAGAATGAGATAGAATAAGGAGGTCACTATCAGCTCTAACTGTGCTACTATACTGTCACAGAAACCTTGTGTAGGTGTGTGTGTGTGTGTGTGTGTGTGTGTGTGTGTGTGTGTGTGTGTGTGTGTGTGTGTGTGTGTGAAAGTGTGTAAGTGTGTGTTATTATCAGGGTCAGAGAATGACAGCTCTCCACTGTCCCAGTCCAGCTGCACTCTGATCCTCTGGAGTTTCTGCTTCACTGTGAGGAGAGTGGAGGACTGTGGGATGGAACAGGTACATTCACCATCTTTAAACCACACACACACACACACACACACACACCACAGTCCACTCCTGGTGTCACAATCTCCATCTTTAAACCACACACACACACACACCACAGTCCACTCCTGGTGTCACAATCTCCATCTTTAAACCACACACACACACACACCCCACAGTCCACTCCTGGTGTCACAATCTCCATCTTTATACCACACACACACACACCACAGTCCACTCCTGGTGTCACAATCTCCATCTTTATACCACACACACACACACACACCACAGTCCACTCCTGGTGTCACAATCTCCATCTTTATACCACACACACACCACAGTCCACTCCTGGTGTCACAATCTCCATCTTTATACCACACATACACACACACACACACACACACACACACACACACACACACACACACACACACACACCACAGTCCACTCCTGGTGACACAATCTCCATCTTTATACCACACAGACACACACACACACACACCACAGTCCACTCCTGGTGACACAATCTCCATCTTTATACCACACATACACACACACACACACACACACACACACACACACACACACACCACAGTCCACTCCTGGTGACACAATCTCCATCTTTATACCACACAGACACACACACACACACACACACACACACACACACCACAGTCCACTCCTGGTGTCACAATCTCCATCTTTATACCACACAGACACACACACACACACACACACACACACCACAGTCCACTCCTGGTGACACAATCTCCCGTCCTTTGGGCAATCTCTGTCATTGTTAAAGACATTGTTAAGCACAGAAAATACTACAAATCCTGACACTTAGATATGCACTAGTTTAATTCATATTTTATTGTGAATTTACCTTATTTTGAACACAAACAAGTAGAACAACATCATTAAAAGGAGGCTTTAAAATCATAATGAAATTATACATAATGGTTTACAAAACAGTCGTGATGACAATTATTTGCATCTTTAGAAAGGTTTAAATCAAAATTAATCAGAATCAAATGTTTGCAAAAAGTACTATTAACCTTTCTGTCAGGCGTGTCAATTCTGTAACCATGTTGAGAACTTTACATGAGGGTTAAACAGTATATATGTCTCCAATTTGAGATGCTTGTTGTTCAGACCTACACTGCTGAATCCTGAGTATATTCATGTGCTTTGTTACAGCTCTTTACTGGACTAGAGCCAGATTGCTGCATCAACCACAAGAAACGTCCTATTTTTTGCACACAATTCCTTATTTCTCGTATCATTCAAAGCCGTCTAAAAAACTAAAATCACACAATGGATTAAAATCCATTAAAGCAGCTTTAATTTCATTCCTCTCATCAGTGTCAGAGTCTGATCAGACTAATGAAGCTGTAGCTGATCTGCTCCACTGTTTCAGGGACCTCAGTGGGATTTAACAGATTATACGTCAACTGAAGGATGGACAAATTTAGCAAACATTAGCGTACCTTTAGAAAATAAAAGTACCTTGTTTTGGAATTAAATTTACATTTCTGTCAAATATGTTTGCCCTTCAATTTGTAATATTTACATAATTCAGATCACGTGACACCTGTGGGATTTTCTTAAGGCAACTAACAAAACAACCAATTAGTCAGAGTGCAAAAGGAAGTGACATCATCTATTGCTGTGTCAGGCTTCTGCCAGGGATTGAATGTCGCTTGATCAGTAGACCTGGGCCCCGTTCGTCGTAAGGGCTGAAGCTAAGTTAATCAATTGTCCTTTTAGACCGTTAACATCAGCGAGCTGATTGAGAACAGCAAATATCGGTTCGTTAACGGCTCATTCGCCTCCAAATCATGTGGTTAATTTCAACCAGGCTAAATTTATCAGGGCAATTGCGCGTGCACGTCCTACTTCAAAAGGCAGGAAAGGTCGATCACCAAAACAATGATTTTCTAACGGTATAATGGTTCTAAACTCAAAGAAAAGGGCTCTTTTTTTCTCCGCTGGCGAGCAGGAGATGAACATGAACGCTTATGAAGAATACAAGACCATAATCATGGCAAATTTCAACACCGCCACCGCTGTGAGAGCAAGGTGTGTTGGGATGTTTATAGGGTGATATCTATGTATGGATACCTGACGGCAAGTGTGAACTGGTACAGAGGATTCCTTTACCGGTTCGAATCTGCAAGGTTGCTAGTTCGAATCCCCGCACCGCCTTTCTCGGTGTAGTTTTACATTTCCTTGTAAGTCGCTTTGAATAAAAGTGTCTGTTAAATGACTAAATGTATTAATAACAAATGCGATAAATTGAAGCAGTGAAAATAAATTGTCTGTATTTCTCTCTATTCTTATCATGAGTCCACCTTAATCATTTTCTACAATAATGATATGCTATGGTGTACTAATAACACAAAAATGTACCACTCGCAAAAAAGCGCAAGACAGTCAATGTTCGACTGTGGTGTTTGCAATAAATGACTCGAGAAGGTCTTGTAAATAAATGATTCCTTGTCTGCTGAAGGTAGCGCTCATACAAGAACTCATCATGATGGAATAATGGATCTTGGCGATCGCAAAGAACTCTCTCCCTACGCTAATCTAACTATCTAATATCAGTCCTTGGTCAATGGGATCCCTCCTTTTTCCGGGGGTGTGGCAAGCTTATCCAGCTACACTTTAGTTAGCCTGCGCTGGAGCAGGTTAGCGCTAATTGATATGTTACTATGCTGATTTATCAAAAGTTGCTTCCACGAACCAAAAAGAGGGGCGTCTTTTATCTTAGCCTGAAAATTAGCTCGCTAAACCGCTTAGTGAGCTACGACGAATACCCCCCAGCACTTAGCCCAGTGAGCTAGTGAGGACCCAATTGCAGGGTGTTGTCACAACTTACTTTCTTTATTATTTTAAACAGGGATATTTCCAAACAGCGGTATTCCAACACAGAAGAACTGTGGAAAATCCAAAAGCATAGAAGATCAGGAACAGGGTAAAAGGCATAACATTTACATTTACATTTAGTCATTTAGCAGACGCTTTTATCCAAAGCGACTTACAATGTATACACATTTTACATTTACACTGATGGCACACTGCACATCAGGAGCAATTAGGGGTTCAGTGTCTTGCTCAAAGACGCTTCGACAGGGAATCGAACTAGCAACCTTTTGATTACTAAACGACTTCTCTACCTCCTGTACCACTGTCGCCCCCGCCCATAAATTAAATAAAATACAAAAGTGTAGCTTCCAGGCGGACCTGAACAATAGCTACGAGAGGCAGGCTTCAAGGAGCCCCGCACAACAAAAGCGGCTTGAGAACCGCAACGAGGCACAAACCTGTAACAGGAGACTAGCTAGAGGCACCGAAGTGCTTGAGAACACTGCAACAGGAGACTAGCTAGAGCTAGCGGTAACAAAGTGCTTGAGAGCACTACTTGCATTCTTTACAAAAAACAAAACGACCCGATAAGGTTCACAGAAACTAGCCTAACTGGCTAATTGAAGTAAAGTGGCAATCATCTAAACAGTAAGTAATGGGTAACAGGTGAGTGAACACAAATCACAACAACGGATGACACTGATTCGCTCCTAGTTCGACAGAGTGCACTGTTTTAGCCTACCTAGCTTTTCACCACACACCCACTTTATCTGGGTTATATCGTTCTCTATCTTTAGTTTGATCTTTGAAACAGATTTTCCTTTATAGTAAGTGATTACTTGACTTGGACGGTGAAATGAAATTGACAACATTATATTAAACACCAAATTATCGTTGTTGCTAAGTGATTAGACACACTGTTAC
>NC_045153.1:4208526-4245841 GCF_900700415.2 Clupea harengus
AGAAGTTATAAAGTTATAAATGAGGTAGGAGACATGATAAGATATAAGTACGATGAATATGGATATGACAACAGTTTAAAATAAATAGATATATACAATGAACAATTTAGTGCAAATGTTCAGTGGCTGGAGGTAGGTAGGTGTGTGGCAGTCAGGCCAGGGTAGAGAGGGGAATACAGTCACTGTAGGAAGGAGTGTGAGGGGGTAGCCAGGGGGAGCTATCACCGTGGTGCAGAGTTCAACAGGGTGACAGCCGCAGGGAAGAAGCTGTTCCTGAGCCTGCTGGTCCGCATCATTACAGGTTCCATCATAATCACTAGATCATTAGAGGTTCCATCAAAGCCACTAGATCATTAGAGGTTCTGTCATAACCACCAGATCATTACAGGTTCCATCATAACCACTACATCATTAGAGGTTCCATCATAGCCACTAGATCATTAGAGGTTCCATCATTGTTTCTGCTGTTTTTAATAACATTCCTCTGTGCATCTTGTTAAAGCTTGTGCACATTGGTTGACAAGCTGGAGGATCTGGATCCAGCTAAGAAGATGCTAAGCTAATGTAGCCAGAACAGCTAAAACAAAAGTACAGTATAGGAATGTTGGGGGATATGAAGAGACAATATATTTGCTAACACAGCAAGCTACCGCCCTGGTGTGGGGTGGTTGTGTCTGGGCTCCCCCACGAGTCCAAGAACAACTGATTGGACTCATTCAGCCAAGTGGCATATTTAAAGGGTGCCTCATGAGAGGACTGGGAGAGAGACTTTTTCGAGAAAGGCATTCGACAGCACGGCGAAAGAACTTTGGGAGAAACAGGTGTACTGCTTACCTGTGTGAGGTGAAAGTCAGTACGTGTCTAGATGTGTGGACACTGTTAGCTTTGTTTTGTCCCCTTGTTTTGGTGCCTTGTTCTGTGTGCCTTGTCTCTGTACCGTGTTTGTGTGCCTTGTATTGTGCTTAGTGTGTGTAGGTATTTTTGGTCTATGGCCAGTTGATGTGCTTAGTTTCAGGTTAGTGTCTGTGCCTAGGTTGGGGCCTGGTTTGGGCCGAACAGGTGCCTGAGATTGGGCCTAAGTAGGACAAGCAGCTGCCCAGGGTGCAGAGTACTGGAGTACCTGTGAGTACGGCCGGTATGTTGAGTTATTGTTTTATGTTTGGGCACATGTTCTGGGGTGCTAGAGCCCTTGTAAATAAATATACGTATATATTTTGTATCAGAAAGCTACCATCTCCTGCTGTGTTTTTCCCCACATCTTCACCAAGTCCAGTCGCCACATCCCAATAACGTGGGGTGACCGGTCGCCACATCCCAATAACGTGGGGTGACCGGTCGGTCCCACACACTCCCTATTACCTGACTTCATGTGTAGACTCCAGTTTGGTCTTGAGCTCCTCCTAAATTACTCTTTACTTCTTTTCATCATCTATCGCCATAGTTACAGGCGTAGATATTGGTACACTAATAACACAGGACTTCAGGATATTCTTAATTACTATAATATCACAGATTAGTTTAACTATACTTAATATAATATCACAGATTAGTTTAACTTTCTTCAGAGGTCTTCGGTGTTATCCTTAGGGGCTCCAGTTTGATCTTGAGCTCCTCCTAAATGATGTGCACTCTTTACTTACTATCACCCATGGCAATGGTTACACTAATAATAGCACTAGTTGCACTAGTTTACACTAATAATACAGGACCTCCCAATAATGTATATTCATGTTTAAATCCTAATTCCTTTATTCTTTATGATATTTTGAGGACACTTAATTTACTTCCTGCTGGTATCATGTTAATATTTCTACCTTGTGATCATTGGATTGGCAGTTTGTGCTCCAGACAGAAGAGGTTGAGTTTCTCACCGTGCAGACTGCAGTTTGTGCTCCAGACAGAGGAGCTTGAGTTTCTCACCGTGCAGACTGCAGTTTGTGCTCCAGACAGAGGAGCTTGAGTTTCTCACCGTGCAGACTGCAGTTTGTGCTCCAGACAGAGGAGCTTGAGTTTCTCACCGTGCAGACTGCAGTTTGTGCTCCAGACAGAGGAGCTTGAGTTTCTCACCGTGCAGACTGCAGTTTGTGCTCCAGACAGAGGAGCTTGAGTTTTTTCACCGTGCAGACTGCAGTTTGTGTCCCTGAGGGAGGTGTTCCTCTCCTGTCCTCTAGCCCTGTCTGTGGAGCCTGTGGACTGGTTTGGTGCTTCACTATTGGTTATGGTTATGGTCACAGTATTTAGCACACACTTTTATCCAAAGCAAGTTAAAACAAAAAAGGCAGTAATTGAAATAAGCATAAGGAAAATGATTTCAAGAAACAATATTAGGTACCAGTTAATAATAATAATAATAATAATAATAATAATAATAATAATAACATTAATATATAATTAGACACTGATGGGTCTCAGCTCTAAACTGGTGTCTTTGGTCTTCTTGGTCACTGGCAGGCAGACAGGTAATTAGAATGAGATAGAATAAGGAGGTCACTATCAGCTCTAACTGTGCTACTATACTGTCACAGAAACCTTGTGTAGGTGTGTGTGTGTGTGTGTGTGTGTGTGTGTGTGTGTGTGTGTGAAAGTGTGTAAGTGTGTGTTATTATCAGGGTCAGAGAATGACAGCTCTCCACTGTCCCAGTCCAGCTGCACTCTGATCCTCTGGAGTTTCTGCTTCACTGAGGAGAGTGGAGGACTGTGGGATGGAACAGGTACATTCACCATCTTTAAACCACACACACACACACACCACAGTCCACTCCTGGTGTCACAATCTCCATCTTTATACCACACACACACACACACACACACACACACACACACACACACACACACACTCCTGGTGACACAATCTCCCGTCCTTTGGGCAATCTCTGTCATCCTTCATTGTTAAAGACATTGTTAAGCACAGGAAATACTACAAATCCTGACACTTAGATATGCACTAGTTTAATTCATATTTTATTGTGAATTTACCTTATTTTGAACACAAACAAGTAGGACAACATCATTAAAAGGAGGCTTTAAAATCATAATGAAATCATACATAATGGTTTACAAAACTGTCGTGATGACAATTATTTGCATCTTTAGAAAGGTTTAAATCAAAATGAATCAGAATCAAATGTTTGCAAAAAGTACTATTAACATTTCTGTCAAGCCGGTCAATTCTGTAACCATGTTGCGAACACTACATGAGGGTTAAACAGTATATATGGCTCCAATTTGAGAGGCTTGTTGTTCAGACCTACACTGCTGAATCCTGAGTATATTCATGTGCTTTGTTACAGGTCTTTACTGGACTAGAGCCAGATTGCTGCATGAACCACAAGAAACGCTCCTGAAACGTCCTATTTTTTGCACACAATTCCTTATCCCTCGTATCATTCAAAGCTGTCTAAAAAAACTAAAATCACACAGCACAAGCAGCTTTAATTTCATTCCTCTCATCAGTGTCAGAGTCTGATCAGACTAATGAAGCTGAAGCTGAGCTGCTCCACTGTTTCAGGACCTCAGAGTCTGATCAGACTAATGAAGCTGAAGCTGAGCTGCTCCACTGTTTCAGGACCTCAGAGTCTGATCAGACTAATGAAGCTGAAGCTGAGCTGCTCCACTGTTTCAGGGACCTCAGTGGGATTTAACAGATTATACGTCAACTGAAGGATGGACAAATTTAGCCAACATCAGCGTACCTTTAGAAAATAAAAGTACCTTGTTTTGGAATTTCATTTACATTTCTGTCAAAGATGTTTGCCCTTCAATTTGTAATATTTACAGAATTCAGATCACGTGACACCTGTGGGATTTTCTTAAGGCAACTAACAAAACAACCAATTAGTCAGAGTGCAAAAGGAAGTGACATCATCTATTGCTGTGTCAGGCTTCTGCCAGGGATTGAATGTCGCTTGATCAGTAGACCTGGGCCCCGTTCGTCGTAAGGGCTGAAGCTAAGTTAATCAATTGTCCTTTTAGACCGTTAACATCAGCAAGCTGATTGAGAACAGCAAATATCGGTTCGTTAACGGCTCATTCGCCTCCAAATCATGTGGTTAATTTCAACCAGGCTAAATTTATCAGGGCAATTGCGCGTGCACGTCCTACTTCAAAAGGCAGGAAAGGTCGATCACCAAAACAATGATTTTCTAACGGTATAATGGTTCTAAACTCAAAGAAAAGGGCTCTTTTTTTCTCCGCTGGCGAGCAGGAGATGAACATGAAGGCTTATGAAGAATACAAGACCATAATCATGGCAAAATTCAACACCGCCACCGCTGTGAGAGCAAGGTGTGTTGGGATGTTTATAGGGTGATATCTATGTATGGATACCTGACGGCAAGTGTGAACTGGTACAGAGGATTCCTTTACCGGTTCGAATCTGCAAGGTTGCTAGTTCGAATCCCCGCACCGCCTTCCTCTGTGTAGTTTTACATTTCCTTGTAAGTCGCTTTGAATAAAAGCGTCTGTTAAATGACTAAATGTATTAATAACAAATGCAATAAATTGAAGCAGTGAAAATAAATTGTCTGTATTTCTCTCTATTCTTATCATGAGTCCACCTTAATCATTTTCTACAATAATGATATGCTATGGTGTACTAATAACACAAAAATGTACCACTCGCAAAAAAGCGCAAGACAGTCAATGTTCGACTGTGGTGTTTGCAATAAATGACTCGAGAAGGTCTTGTAAATAAATGATTCCTTGTCGGCTGAATCGGTAGCGCTCATACAAGAACTCATCATGATGGAATAATGGATCTTGGCGATCGCAAAGAACTCTCTCCCTACGCTAATCTAACTATCTAATATCAGTCCTTGGTCAATGGGATCCCTCCTTTTTCCGGGGGTGTGGCAAGCTTATCCAGCTACACTTTAGTTAGCCTGCGCTGGAGCAGGTTAGTGCTAATTGATATGTTACTATGGTGATTTATCAAAAGTTGCTTCCACGAACCAAAAAGAGGGGCGTTTTTTATCTTAGCCTGAAAATTAGGTCGCTAAACCGCTTAGTGAGCTACGACGAATACCCCCCAGCACTTAGCCCAGTGAGCTAGTGAGGACCCAATTGCAGGGTGTTGTCACAACTTACTTTCTTTATTATTTTAAACAGGGATATTTCCAAACAGCGGTATTCCAACACAGAAGAACTGTGGAAAATCCAAACGCATAGAAGATCAGGAACAGGGCAAAAGGCATAAACTAAATAAAATACAAAAGTGTAGCTTCCAGGCGGACCTGAACAATAGCTACGAGAGGCAGGCTTCAACAAAAGCGGCTTGAGAACCGCAACGAGGCACAAACCTGTAACAGGAGACTAGCTAGAGGCACCGAAGTGCTTGAGAACACTGCAACAGGAGACTAGCTAGAGCTAGCGGTAACAAAGTGCTTGAGAGCACTACTTGCATTCTTTACAAAAAACAAAACGACCCGATAAGGTTCACAGAAACTAGCCTAACTGGCTAATTGAAGTAAAGTGGCAATCATCTAAACAGTAAGTAATGGGTAACAACAACAAATCACAACAACGGATGACACTGATTCGCTCCTAGTTCGACAGAGTGCACTGTTTTAGCCTACCTAGCTTTTCACCACACACCCACTTTATCTGGGTTATATCGTTCTCTATCTTTAGTTTGATCTTTGAAACAGATTTTCCTTTATAGTAAATGATTACTTGACTTGGACGGTGAAATGAAATTGACAACATTATATTAAACACCGAATTATCGTTGTTGCTAAGTGATTAGACACACCGTTACTGTGAAATGTATTACCGTAGCGTAAGACTTGCACAACATTCATAATGAGTATGTTGACGGTTTAGGTTTCTTTGGGTGAAGAACTGAGACCACGTCCAGTAAATTTACGTCCAGGCACTGTCGATTGAACACCAGGCTGAAAAGGATCATTAAGTTTGCTCATACGTCCAGGCACTGTCGATTGAACACCAGGCTGAAAAGGATCATTAAGTTTGCTCATACGTCCAGGCACTGTCGATTGAACACTAGGCTAAAAAAGGATCACTAAGTTTGCTCATACGTCCAGGCACTGTCGACTGACCACCAGGCTGAAAAGGATCATTATGTTTGCTCATACGTCCAGGCACTGTCGATTGAACACTAGGCTAAAAAAGGATCACTAAGTTTGCTCATACGTCCAGGCAGAAAAGGATCATTAAGTTTGCTCATACGTCCAGGCACTGTCGATTGAACACTAGGCTAAAAAAGGATCACTAAGTTTGCTCATACGTCCAGGCAGAAAAGGATCATTATGTTTGCTCATACGTCCAGGCACTGTCGATTGAACACTAGCCTAAAAAAGGATCATAACTTCTGTTCATACGTCCAGGCACTGTCGACTGACCACCAGGCTGAAAAAGATCATTAAGTTTGCTCATTAGTCCAAGCACTGTCGACTGACCACCAGATGCAACACTCTCATAACCTGGAGATATGGAGTTAGGTCCAATGGAGGTAGGTCCAAGCATTATGTGCTGCTCTACTTTCACTGAAGCTCTCACTGGTAACATCCTCAGAGGAGAGATGTGTGCACTAAAGTTAAAGAATGGAAACACCTTCTCAGTGAAAGTGTGTGTGACAGTGTGTAGGTGTGTGTTATTATCAGGGTCAGAGAATGACAGCTCTCCTCTGTCCCAGTCCAGCTGCACTCTGACCCTCTGGAGTTTTTGCTTCACTGTGAGGAGAGTGGAGGGCTGTGGTAGGGAACCGGCTATATATTCACCATATTCATAAGACACATACCACCATCCACTCATGGAGGCATAGTCTCCCTTCCTCTGGAGAGACTCTGTCATCACACCCACACTCCACAATGTGTTCTCTCCAACGTCCACATCCCAGCAGTGAGTCCCTGAGTTAAAGCCCTCAGAGCCCAGGACACTGGCATACTCATCAAATCTCTCTGGGTTATCAGGAAGCTGCTTTCTCTCATCACCCCATCTCACACTGGTCAGATCCTCAGACAGGATGAGGATTGGGTTTGCAGTGTTAGGATCCAGAGTCACAGGAGCTGCAGAGTGAGAAACACAAATGGTTTAGGTGGAAAGAGCACACAAAAAGAGATACATACACATATACAAACTAGAGGTCATTATCTGTATCTGTAGATAGAAGGCCAGAAATGGGCGTGGCATATGCTGGAAGTCATGTTAAATCAGGCTCATGTTGTATTTTTTAACCTAATATTCATTGGTAATGCAATTGGTGTGCTTTCAAAGCATCAAACTGATTAATTGTATGTGTGTTTGTGTGTGTGTGTTTTTATGTGTATGTGTGTGTGTGTGTGTGTGTGTGTCTGTTGGTCTCATTAGAACAGAAGCAGAGACACTGTGAGGTCTAGTTAAGCAATAAGGTACGAGGCAGTACTGTATCGTCAATAATACGACGCGTAGCTGTTATTTAGATGGCTAAGGCCAGATTCATGCTTTTACATTTTTCAGTAAAGTGCTTTAGATCCCTTATTCCCGTTGTAATCCAGAGTGTTTCAGACCCAGGACTTTGGAACAACAAGACAGGGGAACCAAAAGAACGCATTACTAACTGAACAACCAGCTAACCAACTATGCTTAGCATAGCCTACAGGTTTGACGAGAAGCTCCGGGTGCTATCAGTGGTCTGCTGCTAATTATTTGGTATATAATGATTTTTCACATTTTTTTTTTTTTTTTAAATTTGAAGAGGGGCGGTGCCCTAGCGCCCTGTATTGACGCACCGCCACTGGTAGGCACTGTGCATAACAATGTCAGGTTAATAAACGTAACCTAAATCGCCTATGCTGTTTAAACTTAATGAACTAAAAGTTACGAGTGACTTGGGACTCAATTAGAGCTGCAACGATTAGTCGACGAAATCGACGACGTCGATTGTGAAAAATTGTCGACGATGATTTTTATTGTCGACGCGTCATAAAATATATATACAACATTTTTTTTTTTTTTTTGGCAGACGCTAGCAGAGCTACCGGTAATTTTCATTCGGCATTGCAATGCACTATAGGAAGTGCGAAATAGTGCATCTTTAATAATAATTGACCATCATTGGGAACAGAATCTGCAAATAGCCTAGCATACAAATCATGCACCGTTTTCTTTGCCCTCTGTTCTCATACCTTCATGTGCTGCATATCAGAAATGGCCGACTGAAAAGCGAATTATTCTGAGACGGCTCATGTTACCATGGAAACAATAAACAAAGCTAGCTTTAGTAGCTGCTGCATATGAGATATGGCCAACAGAAAAGTTGTCATTTTTCTCAATGATGGTCAATTATTAGTAGTTAAAGAAGCACTATTCCAGTATTTCAAAGAGAATGAGCTGTGGGAGCACAAGAACAGTGAGTGTCTAGCAGCAATTATCATAGACATATGATATATCTATAACTTATAGTAAGGTTTAAGCTTACATGTTGGAAAACAGAACGTCTCATGGAGGATGCTTGCTAATGCTATTTCAGTTATGTTAAATGCAATGTAGTAAATCAGTGAATTATCAGAGTAGCCTGTATTTTCGTTTGTTCTGAATAGTTAACCTCCTCCACTTAGCATTCTTCAAACAAAAGATTGTGGGAAAAAAATATATTTCATAAGTTGAATTTGAATGTCACTTGCAGCCCAGTTATTCTTGCGTTATTTTGCACTTGCAGAGGCTTGATTGCTAATTTGAGTTACTTTCTAAAACTTTATTTGCACTTTCTCTTTACTTTTAAAAGCATATTTGCACTTTAATTTGTATTACTATTTGATTTATGTATTATGATGATTACATTTGTTACTCAAATACATTTGAAATTCAAATTCCAACTTTTTAAGTCGTTATTTTAATTTGCCATGGGAAATAATCATTAGATTAGTCGATTAATCGAAAAAATAGTCGATAGATTAATCGATTACCAAAATAATCGTTAGTTGCAGCCCTAGACTCGATAGACTAACATTAGGCTGTTGTTTGCGTTTGTTCATGTTGATTTGGATATCTCCATCAATTGTGCATCCCGTGGAAAACATTTCTCAGGTCCCCTTCGTCTCTGATGATATCGCTTCCGACCACTCTTGATCTCTTTGCCGGTGGCTCGGTGTTGGAAGTGCCTTCTCCAGCAAGGATATTACTCGTGCTGTCTTTCATTGAGATTTGGTGCCCAGTAGCTTTGAAGGGAGCTTTCGGATTTAGAAATGACAACTAAAGGCGCGCAAAATCTACCGTTCCCGTTATTATAGTGTGCACTGATATGGAACGCTCAGGTAAATGTAAACAGCTTTACAGTACATTATGGCTCAATACAGTACACCCCGTGACTCACTCTCAACCAATCAGAATGCTTGATTTCATCAACCCATATTATAATAGGGGAGATATGTGTGTGTGTGTGCGTGTATGTTTGTGTGTTTGTATGTGTGTGTGTTTGTTTGTTTGTTTGTTTGTTTGTATGTGTGTGTGTGTGTGTGTGTGTGTGTGTGTGTGTGTTTGCGTGTGTATATGTGTGTGTGTGTGTGTGTGTATATGTGTATGTTTATATGTGTATGTTTATATGTGTGTTTATATATGTGTGTGTGTGTGTGTGTGGTTGTGTGCATATGTATGTGTGTGTGTGTGTACCTGCTGGGCCTTTAGTAGGGGAGCTCTGCTGTCACTCAGGCTTCACTTGAAAGATGCCAGTGTTAAAGAATGGAAACACTCTCTCAGTGAAAGTATGTGTGACAGTGTGTAGTTGTGTGTTAATAACGGTCTCTGTGGCAAGTGGGTGTCCTCTGTATTCTAAATGTGTGGAAATGTGTGTATGCATGTGTGTGTGTGTGTGTGTATGTGTGTGTGTGTGTGTGTCGGTGTGTGTGTATATGTGTGTATTAGGGATGCACGATAATATCGGCACGACATCGGTATCTGCAGATAAAAGCTTCAAAACTTAATTATCGGCATCTGCAGATATGAACATTTCTGCCGATGTACCTGGCCGATAAAGTGACGTTCAAATTATGCGCACGCGAAGCAAATGTTTTGGTTACTATGAGCGCCAACAACGTAATTCAAGATGTTGGCTGTGTGGCAGTACTTCACAGTATCAGAGGATGTTGACATGCTATTTGTCAGGAAACTTTTCAGGAGATGGAAGAGGAGACGACAGCTTGGCCGTAACGTAGGTTACATGCATAGATGCAGACCATCCGCGTGCAACGCTTTGCAACATTACCTGTCGCGCGCTAATAGAAGTTAATAAGTTGCTAGTTAGCTAGACAACACTAGCTAGTTAGCTTGCATGCTACGTGACACCAGCGAAGTTGATGATCTCATTTGACGGGATGTGAAACGTTATGTCACGAGCCCACGCTATCTGTACATGGCTTACTTTTGCATATATGGAATTTATATAGCTAACTTGGCAATAACCTTACATAGATTAGTCTAGAAATCCTAGAAGGGATGTTATTAAACTGTAAGTCAGTTAACCAACGTTAGCTTGCCAAGTTAGCCAAGTTGCATTTCCAGAGTGTAGCTGTTCGAGTTGGTACTGTTCAAGTATGAAAATTGTGACGTGAAAATATAAATAAATCTGCCATATTTGAAATCATTTCAATAGTTTCATGAGTGAATGTCTATTTCTAAAATGATACAAATCAAGTTTTTAATGTCCTGTATCTACAGCAATACCCTATCATAATAACAGATTAATTCTAGTACAGGAGAGACTTTTCAATAATTAAAAAGCAGAGGTGTATATATCGGTATCGGCATCCGGCCAAAATGAGCTTGTAAATATCGGCATATCAGATATCGGCTCAAATTCAATATCGTGCATCCCTAGTGTGTATGTGTATTTGTGTGTGCCATATGTGCTTTCAATGAAACTGGTTTATCATCCAGTCCACTCCATATGAATCCACTCTAACGTCTAACCGCTCTATTGCATGTAGCCCTCCCACCAGTGATATGGCTCATACACTACACTAGGGGATAACACAAACAGGGTGGGGTGCACATTAAAATCAACTCTTCTTTTATTTATTCTTTACCAAACCAATGAGATCTACTAATTACGTGAAAACAAATACTTCATCATCATTCCCAAAAAGAAATGTCTTGAACACAGTCCCATATGAAGTCTTTTCAAAACAGTAGAGTGAGACAAGTAAGCTAACCGAGTTCAGGCAGGAGCAACACAATTCCTTACATTTCCTTTAGTCCGTCAGTGAGGGAATAAACACACGCTGCACCCCCCAAAAAAACGTTTGTTCATGCACGACTAAAGAAAATGTCTTAAGCGTACTGGTATCTTGTTGTCAAAGCATGAAAACAGGCTGCATTACCACACACCCTGGCACATCCATAGCAACGGAAGATGACATTTCCCTCCATCGTTCTGAATCCTCCATTTATCGACATGTGTGAGCGATACAGTTCACTGGAGAAACAGTTCACTCGAGCATCCCTACTAATACTCTTTCAATAGCATTCTGCTCCCTTTAACAATGTCTTAACCTCAACTCTTCAATCAACTCTTAACCTCAACTGAAATATCCCAGACAATTCAGACTAATTTTCTTTTTCACCCGTAGACCTGCGTCTACACACTCTTCATCACTTCCGCTCTCTTCCAGTTCCCCCTTCCGCTAGGCAGCTCTTTTGATCTCTTCACTTGTCTTCAGATTTCTTTTGGAGGTTATTTTTGCTCTTATTTATGTAAAGCACATTGAATTGCCTATGTGTATGAAATATAAATAAACTTGCATCCGTCTGTCTGTCTCTATGTGAGTGTGTGTGTGTGTGTGTTTTTGTGTTTGAAATTATATATACACTTACTGTATTGAACAATCTCCTGCATCTTCTCCCAGACTCTGAACTTCAGGTTGCCCAGGTGTTTTGCAACATGGATCAGAGCTCCTGAAACCCTCTCTGGATCCTGCAGTGTGCACTGGGCTCTGGAATAACATTCAGGAGTCAGTGCTGCTATGGGTTTGGGTTCAGAACCACAGAGAAGAGAGAGACAGGAGGCAGATCACTCACCTTTCCACTGTGCTCTTGTAGTTCTGTGAAATGATGAAGGAAAACCTTTATTTTAACATGATTGGTATGAAAAAGTCTCATAATAAACCTTTATTTACTCATGCTCTCTCTACTTCCATGTAAGCCGATACACCTACTCTCCCCTCCCCCCCCACACACACACTCTCACCTTCAGCACCTGATACAAGTCATCATCATGTACATCAGAGTTTTTATCCAGTTGCCCCTGTCCCTCATTCATCCTGTTTCTTTTGTCAATGACTATTTTACATTTTACACACAGAGGACATTGGAAGACACAGATAAACACATTTTCAGTCAACTGTGGCTGAGTATGAGTGTGTCTAAGTGTCAGTGAGTGTGATTGAGTGTGGCTGTATATGAATGATGGTGATTGGCCAGAGCTGAGTTTCTCCACAGGTGATTTGGGAAGTCAGTAACAGCTGAGTTCCATTCCCTAATTGGACACACAGGTGCAAATTGTCTGACTAGTTTGGCAGTAAGCAGCAACTAGTCAGACAAAGACTTTAAAGAGTCAGTGAGAAGCAGGGCTGACGAGAGAGAGACAGAGGGGAAGGTGCCGGTAGCACTGGGTGCAAGCCGGAGGGTTCACCCCATTTTCTGTTTGTTTGACTACCTTTGTTGTAAGTTTGAAGCCTTAATAAAGAACCTGCCTTTGAAGAATTCCCTTGTTGCATCCTCCTGAGAGCTGGGCTGCCACAACACACACACACACACAAAACACACACATACACAAACACACAGACAAACACACGGATACACACACACACACACACACACACACACACATACTGACTTTCAATGCAATCTCTATGGGTTCCGGGAGGGCTAGTACTAATGTGCTTTCATCATACTAACTGCAAAATGATACAGTTGTCAAGGGCACATCAAAGACTGTTCAAAACGAGCTACTGGAGTGTATGCTAGCGGTCGTGAGGGAACGCATTGGGGAGGAGGTGAAGTTGACAAACTATGTATCCATTCAAGCTGATGAGACAAAGGACGTTTCCACTCAGACACAGCTGGGGTACGTTCGTCGTAGGATTGAAGCTAAGTTAATCAATTGGCCTTTTAGCCCGTTAAGATTAGCGAGCTGATTGAGAACAGCAAATATCGGTTCGTTAACGGCTGACCCGCATCCTAATCATGTGGTTAATTTCAAGCAGGCTAAAGTTATCATGGCATTTGCACGTGCACGTCCTACTTCAAAAGGCAGGAAAGGTCGATCACCAAAACCATGATTTTCTAACGGTATAATGGTTCTAAACTCAAAGAAAAGGGCTCTTTTTTTCTCCGCTGGCGAGTAGGAGATGAACATGAACGCTTATGAAGAATACAAGACCATAATCATGACAAAATTCAACACTACCACCGCTGTGAGAGCAAGGTGTGTTGGGATGTTTATAGGGTGATATCTATGTATGAATACCTGACTCCAAGTGTCAGCTGGTACAGAGGTTTCATCTACCGGTTTGCATCTGCATGGTTGCTAGTTCAAATCCCCTCACCTCCTTCCTCGATGTAGTTTTACATTTCCTTGGAAGTCGCTTTGAATAAAAGCGTCTGTTAAATGACTAAATGTATTAATAACAAATGCAATAAATTGAAGCAGTGAAAATAAATTGTCTGTATTTCTCTCTATTCTTATCATGAGTCCACCGTAATCATTTTCTACAATAATGATATGCTATGGTGTACTAATAACACTCATATAATTATGAGTGCTTTGTTCTCCGCATCACCGACACTACAAAAATGTACCACTCGCAAAAAAGCGCAAGACAGTCAATGTGGTGTTTGCAATAAATGACTCGAGAAGGTCTTGTAAATTAATGATTCCTTGTCGGCTGAATCGGTAGCGCTCATACAAGAATAATGGATCTTGGCGATCGCAAAGTACTCTCTCCCTCCGCTAATCTAACTCTAATATCAGTCCTTGGTCAATGGGATCCCTCCTTTTTCCGGGGGTGTGGCAAGCTTATCCAGCTACACTTAAGTTAGCCTGCCCTGGAGCAGGTTAGTGCTAATCGATATGTAACTATGGTGATTTATCAAAAGTTGCTTCCACGAACCAAAAAGAGGGGCGTTTTTTATTTTAGCCTGAACATTAGCTCGCTAAACCGTTTAGCGAGCTACGACGAATACCCCCCTGATGTTTGTGCTCAGCTACATCGACAGCAACCATGCAGTGCAGAGACGCTTTTTTGAGTTTCTTCACGTCACGGATTCAACATTGACCTCAATCGCCAAAGTGTTTTTGGAGAGAATGAACAGTATTTTTATGTATTTTATTATACACAAAAACAGACACACAGACACAGAGACACACAGACACAGACACACACACACTCTCTGATAAAGAGAGTAGATGGTTCTTACTTGTAGAAATGTGATGTTATCAGCTCTCATCTTCTCTTCTATGGCTCTGGTGGTGTCTGAAAGAGATGAGATCTCTCTGCTCATCTTCTCAATCTTTTTCTTCATCATCTGACTCTTCTGTTCCTCTTCCTCCCTCAGTGCAGCTATCCTGGCTGCCTCTTCATCTCGTAGAAACAGGTGAAGCTTATCAAACTCCTCCATGATCTGCTTCTGTGTATGCTGGGCCTGAGTCTGGAATAAGGTCAATAAAAGAGAAAGTGTCTACTAGGGAATTCCTCTGGATTAACACACTTCATAAAAGCTTCTTCCAACGTCTGTAGATATTCTATTAATGCTTGAGTCTTGACTCTCACCTTAATGTGTTTTGCTGTTTCATCATAGGTGAGTTTTACTTGTTCAAAAGCCATTAGCTTTTCCTTTAAGGGACCTACTATGACCTTGAGCTCCTCCTGGAAGAGAGAGAGAGAGAGAGAGAGAGAGAGAGAGAGAGCCAGAGAATAATACAGTAGTCTTTTACCACCAAAGCAATTTGTGACGCCCCTCAGATGCAACATTTGCTGGCATATTTATGAAAAGTCCTGAATGTGAAAATAATAAAGACAAATCAAGTCTCACATGTCAGTGTGCCTCTTGACTACAGCAATACTGAGTCAGATTTTCAAATATGACTTTGGCAGAACATGGATTGTCACCACTGAAGCAACAAATGGATACATTTCAATTGGAAGATTTGTGAACACATTTGGAAGGCCTTCTTGAGGGGGCAAAGGAGTGAAATTATGGTGCTGCCACCTAGTGTTGAGTTACAGTAATAATAGCAACTACAGGGATTTTGAATTCTGTGATAAGTAAATCATTTTTTACTATGATGGAATAAATATCGGGCTATAACTTGTCGTTAATTATCCAATACAAAATCTTGTGGTTATCAAACTTACCTCATGGTCAACTGCTGCTTTAGCAATGGGACTGAACTGGTGATTCCTGTGGAGTTTTGAGTCCCGACACGAGTAACACAAAAGCTGCTGATCATCGTGACAAAACAGCTTGAGTTCGTCGCCATGGAGACTACAGAGTGCTCCTCTCTGACCTCTCTCCTGTAAAAATGTCTCACACAGGTTTTTTAATGCACGGTTGGTTGGTGGCTCGTCCTTTGATGACCTCCTGCAGACTGGACATTCTCTGGATCCTTTGGTTCCCCAGTACTGCTGCAGACAGACTTTACAGAAGCTGTGACTACATGAGAGAACAACTGGGTCCTTGAAGATGTCAGTGCACACAGGACAGGATAAATCCTCCTCTAACTTCGAAGCCATTTTCCAAGAGTAAATATAAATCTAGTGCAAGCCTACCTCTCGTTGTTTTTCCCCACACTTTACTTTCACTTTCAGGAGTTTGAAAAATCGAGTCGGTTTCGGAAACCTCTTGTTGTTTTAACCTATGTATGCAAGCATGGCAACATCTCCAACATCTTTATGAAAACAACTATGTCCAGTTTGAATGTTTTTAAATTAGATTCTAACCTGCTAGAACATTTGAAATAGTTTAACGTGGAACAAAGCTGCCGTCTGTTTCTCTCACACTCTCTGCACAACTCCGCCCCCTCTCTCCCTCTGCGTCATCAGAAGCCCACTAAGACCGTAGACATTTATACATAGACGCCCCATAGGCCTTTGGAAGACATATATAGGCATGTTTTGATCATAGGTCATAGACATCTATATTTGTCTATGATTTGGATCGCGTGTCAACGTCGCCGTCATATTGGAGAGGTGAAGACTGGCCTGTAAACAAACGCAAGTAAACGGTGGAGCTGCGGTTTTTCTGGATAAAAAGCACTATAGTGTTTGCATTTCTCAACCGATTTCACTGAGTCGTTTTTATATTCAAGGGTTTATGATCTACGTGGAGTACCCAAAACAGTTTTGTCTCCATGTTACTTAGAATCTCGATAGTCAGGCTATAATTGCCATTGACATGTATACATGTATATGTCTATGATAATCGCTGCTAAACGCTCCCACAGCTCATTCATTTTGAAATACTGAAAAGAAATTGAGAAAATTGGAACAAAATCTGCAAAGAGCCTACAAATCAAATAGTGAGACACTGGCAGTAGGTCTGCTTTCCATATTTTGTTTCAAATATGTTTATTGACAAACATATCCTTTAACAGTGTAATGTGTTGTTGTTTATGGAGTGATGTGCTCAGGCACTGAATAGTTGTGTTGTTGTTTATGGAGTGATGTGCTCAGGCACTGAGTAGTTGTGTTGTTGTTTATGGAGTGATGTGCTCAGGCACTGAGTAGTTGTGTTGTTGTTTATGGAGTGATGTGCTCAGGCACTGAGTAGTTGTGTTGTTGTTTATGGAGTGATGTGCTCAGGCACTGAGTAGTTGTGTTGTTGTTTATGGAGTGATGTGCTCAGGCACTGAGTAGTTGTGTTGTTGTTTATGGAGTGATGTGCTCAGGCACTGAGTAGTTGTGTTGTTCCACCATACGACAAATTTGTTTGTAAGTGTTTCCGTTAAAGCCCTGACAACCTTAACATTACCTGCTTCAGTAATAAAAGATCAGACTATGAAATCAGTTTCTACACCATTTTCTCTCATCGAGTCATTTCTGTTATGTTCAAGGCTGAGACATCAGTGCCAAACACACACACGCGCAAACACGCATACGCACACTTACACGCACACACACACACACGCACACACACACACACACACACACACACACACACACACACACAAAGACAGACACACACACTCAACCCACACCCACACCCACATACACACACATGCACACCCGCACACACGCACGCATGCACAAACACACACACACACACGCACACATGCACAAACACACGTAGAAACCCAATTCCACATCAGAGTACAGGTTTGTTTATGTGGAAATGAGAGGAGGGGCAGAAGGCATCTAGGTGTTTCCACTGAACAGATCCTTACCCACAGTGACAGCATATTTACACAATTCTGCCCTTTAAAGTATTTACACTCCCCCTGCATCTAACTCAGCACTACGCCCAGCTGGATGAGAAACACAGTCAGTTAGAAATGTGTCTAGAATGAATAATATGTTTGGTTTTAGTGTTTGTTTTAAACATACTGTATCTTTATTGGTAGCTAGTTGTTATTACATCCTCAAATTCATTTTGATAGCACACTGTCCTATGAGAGAGAGATACACATACGTATCTGTGATTTCCACGAGCAGCCAAGGCTATTCTCTGTGTAGTGACTGATTGCTGGAGCCTTCAAAAGACTTGACTAAACTACTGCCCAGGAGGAGCACGTCCCAGCCAACTGGGTGGACGTCCACACTCATTAACCATCAGTAGAACACAGAATATTCACAAATACAGAAAAACAATTCTATTCTATTTATTACATAAATTCAACATAGTTATTATAATTTTGTTTGATAAGTTCTATTGGTTTCCTTTGAAAAATGAAAAAAGGTATGAAATGCATTACCAATAGAGACCAAAATAATATAAAAATAAATAGTCTAATAATAATAATAATATAATAGATACGCTATACAGGAAATGCATAGAAAGGTGGTCAATTACAAACAATTTACAAGGACCACTATGTTTGCCATTTCCAGTGTATTTACAATTTCCATCACAGCCACTAAACCATTAGAGGTTCCATCAAAGCCACTAGGGTAGTGTGTAGCACAGTGGTGTAAGGCAGTTATGACGGGCCCTAGTGCACGCTAGTTATGAGGCACACACACACACACACACACACACTATTAGGCGTATATGTATATATATATATATAACCATGTGTTGGATTTTATGGTGGAATTAGTTACTTCGGCTATAGTATTGGGAAAGTAGACAGGTCAAAGACAAAGCTATCAGAATCATGGATAGGGACACGGCAGCTTGAATGATAGCAGCTGTGCAGGATACGTTATTGCTATGTCCCTGTTGTAGTGGTCATCAGCTCATAGGCGATGATGAGCTATATGACAAGGCAAAACGTATGTCTGACCACTACAACAGGGACATAGCAATAACGTTTCCTGCACAACTCCTATCATTCAGGGCCTGTTTTAGAGTGATTGAGTGATTCAGAGATTGCTCAGCAGTCCTCAGTCTCCCAACTTGCCAAGATGCTGATTGTGGATTATCACTCCGTAACATCCACCTTCGGTGAGGTGTGCACTGCCCTGCTATTGCTTCTGACATCTGTGACAGTGGCAACAGCCGAGTGATCCCTTTCCAAATTGAAACTCATTAAGACCTACCTGAGGGGCAGCATCTAGCAGGAGAGGCTGAATGGGCTGGCTATCTTGTCCATTGAAAAAGCATATCATGCATCACCACTTTTATGTTTGAAAGGCAACGTTCGGCTTGCAGGAGTGCTGTGCCTCTGGCTGTGCTCAGTCAACCTGTCGGTCTTGACGTTCAGATTTTGTGCCTAAACTAGCTATATCGTATTGTCTCATCACATGATCAAATAGAGACTTGACATTGGACAACAAGATATATATTAACCAGTGATGGTAATTAGTTTTATACCATATATTGAAGATTCAGTCTTAGGTTTGATCAGTCAGGATTCAGGTTTATTCTTATACAGTGGTGGCCACCAAGGGAGACAAAGCCTGAACGTCCACTCATAGCTTCACCTCAGACTCATCTGACTTGTTCCTTGGGGAACAGTCGGTTAAATACACTGACATTAAGGGGTGTCACCGTCTATTCAAATGGGCCATGCATGCAGGGTTCTTTGTCTCGACCTGGGGGGGAGGTGAGACCAATGTCGCACCTCACTTACCCAGGTCAGAGACAAAGAATATTCACCAAGCAAAGTCCACTCATGGCTAGTTAAATCCAAATAAAAGTAACAATTATGACTAGGTATAATATCATTGACTTATTGACTATGGCATATTCTTATGACCTATGCTGGTCCCTTCATTCCCCCTTTTTAAGACTGGATGTCTTAAACATCAGATCATTTAACTATTTTCTTTTTCTTGAGTGAGTGGCTTTGTTCAGTCTTTGTCTCATAAATGTGGCATTCTCTCACGAGGGAAGGCGAAACCCATGTTACAGAGTGCCCCACGCTTTTTCGCCAATTGTGTGGACCTCTGATTTAGGGACAAATTCCTTCCCGATGTTATATCAACATAACCATCCTATTTTAGCCGTGAGAGCAGAGAAATATAACAGAAGTAATACATATATGTACATGGTACCCATTCGGAAAATGCAGTTTACAAGCGGTGAGAACACAGAACAAACTTAATTACACATGTTAACTCTAAGGTAAACTAAGCTAAAATGAAAGGTTAGGATTAAACAATAGTACAGAAGATAACGGATTATGGGAGATACATTATAGTGTCACAACATTTTAAAACATTTCCTTTCTGGTTACTGAGGGGTACATGACATGGAGCATTACTTTATTGTAATGTGGGTTGACGGTAATACGGTTAAGTGTGTGTCTCTGTGTGTGTGTGTTCGTGTGTGTGACTCCAGAATGTGTGTGTCTTTGATGGTGATGGTAATCGTTCCCGATTTTTCCGTGGTCCCTTGGAGTTGATCGTCTATGATGGTTGAAGGTGTGTGTGTCTTGACACTCTGTGTATTGTGTCTTGCCTTTGTTTAAAAGCAAGGGTTGACTTTCCTTGGGAGGGGGTAGGACGTGTGTGTGTGTTTGTGCGTGTTAGTGTGTGTGTGTGTGTCTGTGACGCTTGGCTTGTCTCAGTTGTTCCCCTCCTGTGGTCTTTGCTCCTTATGGGGTCATTCCACCTATGCATCTCTTAGCATATCAGGAGATTGCCATTTCTTTGAGGTGTCCCCGTCATCTCTTCTTGGGGAGTGGTGGTCATCGGTTCAGGTGTTGCGGTGGTCCTGTGGATTCCAGAGGTGTTGATCTGGGTTGATGGCTGTGGTCTGAGTTTGTCCTCATTTCGACGTCCTGGCCAGATGCTGCATGGCGTTTGTTTGAAGTTCAAACGATTCTGCTGTTCCTTCATCTGTTGATTTTCTGGAATGGTCCCCCTTTCGACACCTTGGTGAGAAGCTGCTTCCTTTTTTGTCATCGCTATTCTCCATATTCCTAAAAACTGTCTGTAACGAGATCTCAGAAAAAGATAATACCGGCCAACACCTCCATGAGGCAGGAAGCCTGTTAGCATACTCAACACATCAGACAATAGACATTTGGTATTGGGTGTGAAAGACTGCAGACAGCTTAATCTCAGACAAAAGCAGGTTTGCTTAAATCACATCATCCTGTTACCTGCAAGGTCTGGGCATTTGCATCTAGAAGAAAAGGCCACAGACCCATACTAACCCAATAAACAACTGAGAGTTGGGATTTGAAAGAAGCTGAATGTTTGAAAGAAATGGAATGATTGAAAGAAAGAAAACGTTTTTAAATCTCCTTCAATTCAAACAATTTCACTTAAAGACAAAGTCAGTGGTCAAATGTAGGTTAAACAGTCCTGTAAGTTCATTCATTCATTCATACGACGGCTGGCCAGCCTACAGGCATACACACACATTCATTCGCTTGTTCAGGAGACAGGTGTGTCCATCCCTAAGAGAAAGGAATCAATCTGTTAACAGAGTTACAGTTAGTTAGTTAGTTACAAAAGTATCTCATAAAATCCATTTTTATCCAGATTCCAATGGCACTTGAATGCCAAACCATTTAAGGCATTCCTTAATTCATTAATTGCTCCTGGATCATTTGATGAAGTCAGAAATTCAGCAGCTAAACCTGTTTTGAGAAAAAACACATTTTGCAGTTATCATCTTATTAAGGTCAATTCTCTCTGAAGCTCAACACCTCCCCCTTTTGATCTAACAGCAGTCGTCTGCTGCTGTGAGATCACGTACGGTTTCCGAAAAAAAAAAAAAAACATCTTATTTTCCATGTACCTTAAACCCATACACTAAGGATGCACTTTGTTCTGTTAAAAATATGCTTACAATTATTCATAATTGTAACACTTCATACAATGATTTTAGCATGGGTTAAGAAAATCAATGTGTAGGCAAAACAAAAAAATTTTAAAGTCTCCACTCCTGCTATGTGGCTTTGGTGTGGTTCACTTCAGCTTAATGGGCCATCAAGGTCACAGGCGCGGCTGTGCCTGAAGTGTGAATTAAGTGGTATGCGTGAGAGCTTTCTGTAACTATTGTGTGAACAGACACAGTTTAACATTTAGCAGTCTAACATCTGACTTTATCAAAAGCATTGTGAAATCTGGACTTAAAAGAATCTTATGTCTTGAATCATGACTGGTCAAATCCAAGAACTGAATCTCCACAATCTAATGTAAATAATTTACAAATTGACTTAGAACAATTTCTAAATTCAAATATTAAAATAAACCACTGTAGATCCTTTTTCCAAACACCCGTTATGACCACAAAACACTTCTATTCTCTTGGGAATAATAGCGGCAAAACTAGATTTGTGGAACAAATGTACAACCCCAGCTCAGACTGTGTTGCACCAGATGCCCGTGAAGACTTTTTTTGAGCCTGAATGGAACTTTTAGTAAGTCCGTGGAGTGTCTTTCAGGACAGCTCGTGGAGTCTCTTTATAGAGCTCGAATGGAACTTTGGTAAGTCCGTGGAGTGTCTTTCAGAACAGGGGAGAATTACTCCAATTTCTGGCAGAACACTCGAATATGGAGCTTCAAGGAAGCTCGAATTTGTCTATCTCCACACAGGGGGTTGCCTGTTGGAAATGACTAAAATCTATCGTACGTATTTTCCCAAGATTAGGTAAGTTTACTCACCAAAGCGTTGTGTCAAACCGGGGTGAAAAGGCATCTTACAGCAAACTCGAATCAGCAAATACAAGAGCGTATCTCGGTAGGACCTCCATCTGATGGTAATTAGTTTTATACCATATATTGAAGATTCAGTCTTAGGTTTGATCAGTCAGGATTCAGGTTTATTCTTATACAGTGGTGGCCACCAAGGGAGACAAAGCCTGAACGTCCACTCATAGCTTCACCTCAGACTCATCTGACTTGTTCCTTGGGGAACAGTCGGTTAAATACACTGACATTAAGGGGTGTCACCGTCTATTCAAATGGGCCATGCATGCAGGGTTCTTTGTCTCGACCTGGGGGGGAGGTGAGACCAATGTCGCACCTCACTTACCCAGGTCAGAGACAAAGAATATTCACCAAGCAAAGTCCACTCATGGCTAGTTAAATCCAAATAAAAGTAACAATTATGACTAGGTATAATATCATTGACTTATTGACTATGGCATATTCTTATGACCTATGCTGGTCCCTTCACCAGCGATCATCATTGCATATCTGTATATGACAAAAATAGAAATTATTCATTTAATTGAATAGTTTTTTTTTTTATATTTTCCATAGTTTTTTTAGGATAAGCATATAATTGTGTTATATATTGCTACTGACTATTTCCCTCTCCCAAAATAATGAAAACAGACTGATAGGTTTGCCATTTTGAGGGCATACTTATATAGTATAAGGCACTCTTCAACATGTATTATGATTCATCTAAAATCACGGGCGTGTTTCCATAGCGACACAGTGAGGCGGGAACTTCTCTGAAACACTAGTTTGTGAAAGACCCAGAGAAAAGCAACACAAACAAGACAAAATCCCGGACGATTTTGAAATCCCTGCCGGACACATTTTTTAGGTCTCAAAAAGAGGACATGTCCGGGCAAAAGAGGACGTCTGGTCACCCTAGTCAAACACAGGTCAACAGATAATCCAGCCTTACCCGCAGACATGCCAAACCCAACTTTAACCACAGACATGTCAAACACAGGTGAACAGATAATCCAGCCTTAACCGCAGACATGCCAAACCCAGCTTTAACCACAGACATGTCAAACACAGGTGAACAGATAATCCAGCCTTAACCACAGACATGTCAATCACAGGTGAACAGATAATCCAGCCTTAACCACAGACATGTCAAACACAGGTGAACAGATAATCCAGCCTTAACCACAGACATGTCAAACACAGGTGAACAGATAATCCAGCCTTAACCACAGACATGTCAATCACAGGTGAACAGATAATCCAGCCTTAACCACAGACATGTCAAACACAGGTGAACAGATAATCCAGCCTTAACCACAGACATGTCAAACACAGGTGAACAGATAATCCAGCCTTAACCACAGACATGTCAAACACAGGTGAACAGATAATCCAGCCTTAACCACAGACATGTCAAACACAGGTGAACAGATAATCCAGCCTTAACCACAGACATGTCAAACACAGGTGAACAGATAATCCAGCCTTAACCACAGACATGTCAAACACAGGTGAACAGATAATCCAGCCTTAACCACAGACATGTCAATCTCCCTTTTTCTTGACTTCATGTGTAGCTATTATTGTAAGTCTTCAGTGTCTTTCTTAGAGGCTTAACCACAGACGTGTCTCTATTACGTCCAAGAGTATGTTGACGAAGGTAATGTATGGAATTTGGAATATTTCATTTTTTGGACTTGTAAATGTGTCATGTTTGGTATAAGAATTCTACTTGGTCCTCATAGGAATGTGATAGATAGATAGATAGATGGATACTTTATTAATCCCGAAGGAAATTTAGGTCATCCAGTAGCTTATACACTTAACTTAACTCACAAACATACATACACAAATCACAGTAGAAAAACAATACACATAGGGAAAAACA
Organism: Clupea harengus; assembly: GCF_900700415.2. Taxonomy (NCBI): domain Eukaryota; kingdom Metazoa; phylum Chordata; class Actinopteri; order Clupeiformes; family Clupeidae; genus Clupea; species Clupea harengus. The sequence goes on from NC_045153.1 coordinate 4,232,650, forward strand.
TGTTCACAGGGAGTGGGGTGTATACAGATATTATACAGATATTACAGTGTGCATTGATTGTGTCAGTGTTGATGTCCACAAGGAAAGTAGTGCAAAGAGTGCAGAGAGATAGTGTTCATGTGCTTGTGTGGATAGTGCAAAGATAGAGTACTTGTGTTTGTGTGTGTGAGGATAGTGCAAAGTGATATAAATAGTAAAGGCTGTGCAATGGGCTAGTATAGCCAGTAAAAGAGTAAAAAGATAAAAAGATGGACAGTGGGATGGAAAAATTAAGAGCTGAGAAGAGGAGGGGAGACTGAGGAAGACTCATGCAGAGAAGTCCATCTCCCTCCCCCTCCCCTTCTGTGTGGCATTAAAAAGCTGGATGGCCCTGGGGACAAAGGACTTTCTCAGCCTGTCCGATGAGCATGACAGTGACAGGAGTCTGCCACTGAAAATGCTCCTCTGTCCGTTAATAGTACTGTGAAGTGGGTGGTGGTCATTGTCCAAGATGGTCAGCAGCCTACTCAATGTCCTTTTCTCCGCCACTGATGTTAGGCAGTCCAGTTCCATGCCAACAACAGCTCCTGCCCTTCTCACCAGCCTGTCTAGTCGCCCTGCATCCCTCTTCTTCATGCTGCCTCCCCAGCACACCACAGCATAAAAAAGGACACTAGCAACAACAGACTGGTAAAACATGCGCAGGAGTTTGTTGCAGACATTGAAAGACCTCAGCCTCCTCAGGAAGTAGAGCCGGCTCTGACCCTTCTTATAGATGGCATCTATGTTGGCTGACCAGTCCAGTTTACTGTCCAGATGAACTCCTAAGTACTTTTTTTTGGTTTTGACCACCTCCACACTGACACCCCCGATGGAGACTGGTAGCAGAGGAGGCTGAGACCTCCTAAAATCCACCACCATCTCCTTGGTCTTTGTGGCATTCAGCTGCAGGTGGTTATGCCTACACCACTGCACAAAGTTGTCCACCAGGCTCCTGTACTCACCCTCCTGTCCATCCCTGATACAACCCACAACAGCAGAGTCATCAGAGAACTTCTGGATGTGGCACGACTCCGTGTTGTAGGTGAAGTCTGATGTGTACAGGGTAAACAGGACAGGTGAGAGCACAGTCCCCTGTGGAGCGCCGGTGCTGCACAACACAGTCTCAGATACGCAATCTTTCAGCCTGACAAACTGTGGTCTCTCCGTCAGGTAGTCAGTGATCCAGGATACCAGGTGGGCGTTCACACCCATCTGCACGAGCTTGTCACTCAGTCGGAGGGGCTGGATGGTGTTGAAGGCACTGGAGAAATCAAAGAACATGATTCTCACAGCACCTTTCCCCTTGTCCAGATAAGAGTGTGCCCTGTGCATTAGGTAGACATGAATAATAACAATGAAATAATAATAACAATGACACCAGAATGTCATTAATGTAAGATCATGTGGATCAACTGGACACACACACACACACACACACACACACACACACACACACACACACACACACACATTGTTACGTTCCGGCCGGCTCGTGACCGAAACAATAACATTGGAGGCAGATGACAACGGTTTTCTACAAAAGTTACGCGTGTTTATTTAGTCCGTACAATTCAAGTCAAAGGGCGACGTGTCTAGGGGTTTGACGTCTGTACGCTGACATAGTCAGCTCGAGAGAGAGAGAGAGAGAGAGAGACAGGTGTCCACTGGTCTGTTTTATACTTCATGCTCCACACCTCCCAGGTATGGATAATCAGTCCATCATGACGCTCGTCATCTCCACTGTTGCCTGCAGGACACACATGGCCACTGCAATGTCTGCAGGGGCGCAGGGGGTCGTAACACACACACACACACACACACACACACACACACACACACACACACACACACACACACCACATAACATTGGGTGCAATCTAATAAAGTAAACTAAAGGAATTAATGAAGTGAGAAAGAAATTATAATAATATGATATTAATATTATGTGTCTTTGGCCTACTAATTCAGGTGGTCTTGAATCTTTACACAAAACCCCTTTGCTGTTCTTGGCTCTTGTTTGCTCACTGTCCTGTTTTGTGGTGAGTTTTCCTTACTACAGGAAACAAACAAAAAAAAACAGACAATTTCTTCTTCTTTGGTCTCTGATTGGACAAGCCACACTGATGTCATCACTCCTACCGTGTGCATGGAATCTTGAGTCAGGGTCTCATCAAGGCTCTCATCATCTCCTCTGTTATATGATGCAGTGGAGCTGAATCTGTTTAATGGAATGGCATGTGTACATTACCACTACATCATATACTCTTCCATAGTATTATTACTGTGTGCTGTGGTGAATGTGCTGTGTGCCGTCTCTTGACTCTCTGCTGATATCAGTGAGGGGAATGAGGGAGGGACAACAGGGAATCTGAGTTCAGTACTTTGTTAAATACACAAAATACTAATAAGCATGAGATTTGGATTTGCACTAGTTGTCTGTTTAATGTTTAATTCATATTTTATTGTGAATTGACTTCATTTTGAAGACAAACAAGTAGAACAACATCATTAAAAGGAGGCTTAGAAATCTGAAATTATACATAATGGTTTACAAAACTGTCATAATGACAATTATTTGCATCTTTAGAAAGGTTTAAATCAAAATGAATCAGAATCAAATGTTTGCAAAAAGCATTATTAACATTTCTGTCAGGCGTGTCAATTCTGTTACCATGTTGAGAACACTACATGAGGGTTAAACAGTATATATGGCTCCAATTTGAGATGTTTGTTGTTCAGACCTACACTGCTGAATCCTGAGTATATTCATGTGCTTTGTTACAGCTCTTTACTGGACTAGAGACAGATTGCTGCATCGACCACAAGAAACGTTCCTGAAACATTTTCTTACAACTTCTTATCTCTCGTATCATTCAAAACTCTCATTAACTAAAATCACAAAATGGATTAAAAAGCCCATTAAAGCAGCTTTAGTTTCAGTGTTAACATCAGTGTCAGAGTCTGATCAGACTAATGAAGCTGAAGCTGAGCTGCTCCACTGTTTCAGGACCTCAGAGTCTGATCAGACTAATGAAGCTGAAGCTGAGCTGCTCCACTGTTTCAGGACCTCAGAGTCTGATCAGACTAATGAAGCTGAAGCTGAGCTGCTCCACTGTTTCAGGACCTCAGTTATTCAAAAGGTTGTTGGTAAACTAAGGCTAAATTGACTAACTTCAGTAACTGTTTGGAAAATAAGGTAAAAGATTATTCTCTTTAGAAAATCATGATGAATTAAACTGTACACGCGCTTAAATGGGTTACGGCGGTAGGCCTACTGTATTAGATTCTCCTTTCCATTTATAATCACCATATTTCTGTCTGGAATATTTGCTGTCTTCTGATCATGTGATCCTTCATCTACCTAGTAGCCACAGAACAGGTCATTCAGAAATCATAATGCATGAAGACATTTTAACACCATGAACAAGTCATTCATAACCTGGCAAAAGAAGGTGACATCATCTCTTGCTGTGCTGCTCTACTTTCACTGAAGCTCTCACTGGTAACATCCTCAGAGGAGAGAGTTTAGAGACAGTATTAAAGTATGGAAACACTCTCTCAGTGAAAGTGTGTGTGAGAGTGTGTAGGTGTGTGTTATTATCAGGGTCAGAAAATGACAGCTCTCCTCTGTCCCAGTCCAGCTGCACTCTGATCCTCTGGAGTTTCTGCTTCACTGTGAGGAGAGTGGAGGGCTGTGGTGGAGAATATGCTCTATATTCACCATCATAATAATACACAAACCACCGTCCACTCATGGAGGTATAATCTCCGTTCCGCTGGAGAGACTCTGTCATCACACCCACACTCCACAATGTGTTCTCTCCAACCTCCACATCCCAGCAGTGAGTCCCTGAGTTAAAGCCCTCAGAGCCCAGGACACAGGCAGACGTATCAAATCTCTCTGGGTTATCAGGAAGCTGCTGGCTCTCATCACTACGTCTCACACTGGTCAGATCCTCAGACAGGATGAGCCATGGGCTTGCAGTGTTGGGATTCAGAGTCACAGGAGCTGCAGAGTGAGAAACGTCTCGGTTACTTACGTAACCTCGGTTCCTTAAGCAGGAACCAGATATAACATAATGGTACATGACGTAAGTCATGGGGTACAAATCGAAGCATTTATCTATTCACGCCTGAAAGGCCGCGAGATCTGTCAGCGCGCGCTCCTGGCCCCGCCTTCCAGGAGCACTATAATATCATTACGCGCCCTCAGATCTGCCTTGGAAAGAAACTGAGCAAGACAATCAATCCAAGGTAACACTGTAAACGCCAACCTTGTTATATCTGGTTCCTGCTTAAGGAACCGAGGTTACGTAAGTAACCGAGACGTTCCTTATCGCAGTTCACTGCGATATAACATAATGGGACCCTATACATTCCCGCGTGATAATACAGTGGCAGCCAATTACACACACCAGCTCTACTGAAGCCTTTGCCCTCATAGAGGTTCATACGGCCGCTGGCGGTGAACATATTAACAGGGCAACCTTTGTCATAGGCGGCAAGGATCGCGATCCTGCGCCTGTAGGAAACCACCCTGGAGTGTTTCATGTGCAACAAACATGTAGACACCGATGAACACACTATACATCGTTCTCAGGTCAGGGGATTCAGAGATCGCTCGCCTGCAGAACACCATGAATTTAACAGGGCCACCTTTATCATAGGCAACAGGGATCCGTGATCCTGCGCCCGTAAGAAAACCCTGGGATGTTTCATGTGCAACATAACATGTAGACACTAATGAACACACTCATCATATATATCGTTCTCAGGCCAAGGGATTCAGAGATCGCTTGCCCGCAGAACGCTATGAAGAAAACTAGGTTCAGCCACATCTAACATATAAAATCTAATAAAAGTGTGGCGAGAACTCCAGCTTGCAGCTTTGCAAATATCTTCCACTGAGACGCCCTTTAGTAAGGCCCAGGAAGACGAGACCCCCCGCGTAGAGTGCGCATGCAACTTCTCCGGGGGATCTAAAGACAAGCTCTTATAAGACAACACGATAGCCTCTACTATCCAACGGGAGAGGCTCGGTTTTGATAGAGGTCTGCCTTTTGCGCGTGCACCGAAGCACACGAATAGCTGATCTGACTGTCTGAAAGCTCTAGTGCGCTCTGCGTAACAGCGGAGAGCGCGCACTGGACAGAGTTTATTCAAACGTTCCTCCTCTGCTGACGCAAAAGGAGGAGGCGAGAAAACTGCTAATTCAATCACCTGATTGCGGAATGGGGTTACCACCACTTTAGGTGTGTAAGCAGCATTAGGTCGCATAACCACTCTGTCACCAGCGATCGAGAACTGAAGGCACGATGGACTGACTGACAGGGCTTGCATGTCACCAACGCGTTTTGCTGATGTTAACGCCAGCAGCAGCGCGGTCTTTAAAGAGACAAACTTTATGTCCACTGTCTCCAGGGGCTCGAACGGAGGCCCTGTGAGAGCACGTAACACCACTAGCAGATCCCAAGAGGGTATGAGGTGTCTCTCTGGCACCCTGAGCCGTCTCACCCCCGCCATGAAGCGTGACGCTAGCGGGTGACTGCCAGGAGAACTGCCATTAATGCCTGCGTGGCAGGCTGAAATGGCAGCCATGTACACTTTGAGAGTAGAAGCCGCCTTCCCCTCATCAAACAACTGCTGTAGGAATTCTAGAATAACGCCCAGCGCGCAGTTAACGGGGTCGTGCTGACGCGCAGCACACCACCGCTCAAAACTGCGCCACTTCAGCGTATACAGAGCCCGTGTTGATACAGCTCGGGCACTCTGTATTGTAGCCACCACCGCGTCCGACAAGCCTGACGCTATGAGCCTGCACCTTGCAGGTGCCAGGCTCTGAGACGCCACCACTCCGGATGGGGGTGCCACACTGTCCTGTGCGCCTGCGTTAGGAGGTCTCTCCGTAGAGGCAGCTCCCAAGGCTGCTGCACTGACATATTGACCAGATCTGCCGCCCACGGCTGGTTGGGCCAGTGGGGGGCTATCAATATCAATTCCCTGCCCTCGTCCGCAATCCTGCACAGCACCTGCTGGAGGAGCGGGATCGGGGGAAAAGCATATAGGGGTAGAGCTGGCCACTGGTGGCCCAGCGCGTCTATGCCTAGTGGGGGATCGTTGCCCCCTAGCGAGAACCAGAGCGAGCAGCAGGTGTTCTGCCTGTTCGCGAACAGGTCCACCTGCGCCTTGAAAAAACGCACCCAGATCTGACCTATCACTTGTGGGTGAAGGCACCAGTCTGCTGCTCGAGGATCGCCCCTCGATAACAGGTCCGCACCGTAGTTGAAGTGACCTGGTATATGAACTGCCCTGAGGGACAGGACGTGCCTCGCTGCCCACAGGAGCAGGCGAGTCGCCCAATGGTGTAATGACGGGGAGCGCACTCCGCCCTGGCGATTTATATGCGCCAAGGTCGCAGTGTTGTCCGTCCTCACTAGTACATGCTGACCACTCAGCCTGGGCCGAAAGTGTTGTAGAGCTAGGACTACATATTTATGTGAGACGCGGCCTCTGTCACAGACCAGAGACCGTTCACGCCTCTCCCTTCGCAGACAGCTCCCCAGCCTTTGGTGGAAGCGTCTGTGGTCACCACCACGCGACGCGACACTACGCCCATAGTGCCCGACGCGGCGAGAAACCAGGGGGTTCTCCAGATCGCCAGGGCTTTCCTGCATCTGGAGGACACCACTACTCTGCGATGCCTGTCTGTGACTGCGTTGAGCTTCATAGACAGGTACCATATTTGGAATGGCCGCATACGCAACATCCCCAACGGGAGCGCTATAGCGGCCGACGCCATCATCCCTAACAGGCGTTGGCAGGGCAGCGACGAGACTGACTGTCCCCGTCGGAACTGGTGCACGCATGTTTTGATGGCATTTATCCGTTCTTGAGACAGCTTGACCTCCATGGAGGTGGAGTCTAAGATCATACCCAGAAAATGCGTAACTTGCCTGGGGCAGAGAACGCTTTTTTCTCTGTTTACAACAAAACCCAGTCGATACAGGTGTGCCACCACTAGATGGCCATCCTGCACTGCTGCAGCTTTTGAATGAGAAGCAATTAACCAGTCGTCCAAATAATTGTAAACGCGCAAGCCGCGTAGACGTAATGGGGCGATAGCTGCCTCTACGCACTTTGTAAATACCCTCGGCGCTAGGGACAGGCCGAATGGGAGTGCGTTGAATTGGTACGCTATTCCTCCGAATGCAAACCTCAGATATCTCCGATGTCTGTGGTGGATCGGAATGTGGAAATAAGCGTCTTTTAAGTCTATCGTGATAAACCAATCGTTTGGCCTTATAAACTGCACAAGCCTGCGTGGGGTCAACATTCTGAACCGTAGCGGCATGAGTGCTTTGTTTAACACACGTAGATCTAATATTGGCCGATAATTCCCGTCTCGTTTGGGTACGAGGAAGTAACGGCTGTAGAAGCCTGCATTCCTCTCCTTGAGAGGGACTCTGCTTATGGCCTTCTTTCTGAGCAGGGAGATTATTTCTTCCCGTAGGAAGTGAGACTGTTCTCGCTGCATCACAGACTGTATTACTCTGCTGAATGGCGGAGGGGAAAGGGCGAATTGCAGCACGTAACCCTTTGTAATCGTTTTCAGCACCCATGGTGACACTGCGCATGCGCGCCAACTTTCCACACAACCAGGGAGGTTGTGCTCTGAGTTGAATTTGTCGGGAACTAACCCGCTCATGGTCAATGAGTCTAAGCCTAGATCTACACCCACTCCGCCTAGGGAGGGAGACGAGATCTGGGGCTGCCCCCTCATGTTTTTGAAAAAAATTTGGGGGTGCGATTGCACTGTGTGCATCGCGGGGGGAGTTGCACAAGCATGTCTGGGCACTGCGCCATCTGGGACAGGAGTTAGGACATATGATTGTGGTGCTTGTGAAAACCTGCTTACCGTGCTGGACATGATTTCCACATGTGAGCGACGGGCTGATTTCTGTGGAGGCGGTGTGGACTCCACCGCTCCCCCCTGTGTGACGAGCGGCTGACTGTCACGATCAGGAAGCCTGAGGTCTCCCTCTGCCTCGCCCATGGCGAGCGGAGTGCTGCCGCGGAGCCTGGGCTGCGCCCTGGGCAGGGCGCGCAGCTGGTTGTTGTGCTGCAGGCTGCGCTGGAGGGCGGAAGGGATGTCTCTACCAGCCTCGCCCGGTGGATACCTTTGCTGGAGGCGCTGGCGAGCGGAACCCGCTTCTCTTCCGGCCCGGTGCGGGTGTGGTGTGTCCTGAGGAGGACGTCTCACCCGTGCCACTAGAGCGAGGCATCCAAGCCTGGAATACCTCTCTGCTCTTCTGCTGTTCCTCGAACTTGGCAGCCATTGTGACCACTGCCTCCCCGAAGGCGCCCTGGACAGAGACTGGGGCGTCGAGGAGTGGTGCTTTTTCTCTGTCTGACAGCTTAGCCAGTGATAGCCACAGAGACCACAGAGCCAAGTAGGACTTCTCTGCCAGCTGAGCCTGGTGTCTGCCCACCCGCGTGGGCAGGAGAGGCTTCTGGCCGAGACGCATCGTGGGGGATGCGGACGAGAGGTAGCCCGCTACTGCATCCTCCACCTGAGGAAAGGAGAGGTAGCCCCTCTCCTTAGCCATGTGGAGCTGCATGTAGGGCGCGAACCCCGGCACCGGGGCTCGGCCCGAGTAGGGTATCGCCCATGTTGCCTGCAGTTCCTCGTGCACCTCCTCGAAAAAGGGGATGCCGCTGGGAACTGACGCGGCGGAGCCAGCATAAAACTCCCCGTCCAGCAGCGAGGACCGCACACTGGGAGGGGGAGGGAGAGGGAGCCCGAGGCAGCTGGCTGCTCTCAGCGCAACCTCGTGGAGCTGCTGGCCCAGGAGCCGAGACGAGGTAGGAGGTGTCTCCACCCGCAACCTGACGTCATGGCTCGTCTGCATTGCTTCCGCGATTGAGCTGTGCTCATCGGAGAAGTCTAGCAGACTATCATCATCCAGGCTGATGTCCAGCTCGAGCGCATCGTGGGGGATGGGCTGGACACCGCTTGGTTGAAGCTCCTCAGCCTCGCTGCCCGCAGCCCCAGGGCTGACAGGCGGCGGAGACGGGGAGAGACCCGGGAGCGGCGCTGCCGCCGCAAGGCGACTGCTCACGCTCACCAAGTCCAAGGCTGAAGACGCATTCATTCCTACGGGGGCGTCAGCCCCGGATGGAACTAGTGCAGTCTCCTCGGCGTCCTTGCGCTTCCAGAACGCAAGGCGCCTGGTAGCCTTAGCTAGCGGGAGGCTAGCACAGATGGAACAGACAGGGGCTTTGCCCGAAAGCGCGCCCTCCGCGTGGTCCCTGCCTAGGCAGGTCACGCACCGACGGTGGCGGTCGCCCTTGGGACGGACGTGACCGCAGTCGGGGTAGTGTCTGGCCATCTTTTATCAATCTGAAAGTAGAGAAGAATGTTAAAACACAAGCACACTATCTGCAACGAACACGTTGTTAGCAAGCTAGCAGGCTAGTCAGAGACTTAGCCAGCCAGGCAGCAAGGATAGCAGCCACTACTTTCAAAATGAAATTAAGCCAATGAATTTCGTAGCGCCCTGAGCTAGTGAGGGTTAAGGAACCCGGATAACTCACCAACCCGTAGAGAGCGAAAGCACACAAAACTCTTTTGACTGTGGTAGAGCGTTTGAGATATGCTCGGAGATGTTCACTCCGTCTTGCGAAGTTTCAAAAGAGGCAGATCTGAGGGCGCGTAATGATATTATAGTGCTCCTGGAAGGCGGGGCCAGGAGCGCGCGCTGACAGATCTCGCAGCCTTTCAGGCGTGAATAGATAAATGCTTCGATTTGTACCCCATGACTTACGTCATGTACCATTATGTTATATCGCAGTGAACTGCGATAAGGAACACAAATGATTTAGGTGGAAAGAGCACACAAAAAGAGATACATACACATATACAAACTAGAGTTCATTATCTGTATCTGTATTTGTATCTGTTAAACCAACAAAATGATCTGTCTTTGTATCTGGATTGGGATATAATTCCATAAGTGGGTGTGGCTTATGCCGGAAGTCATGTTAAATGTTGTATTTTTTAGCCTAATATTCATTGGTAATGCAATTGGTGTGTTTTCAAAGACAATACGAGCTTGAATAGGGGAAATGAGTGAGTGTGTGTGTGTGTGTGTGTGTGTGTGTGTGTGCTGGCCTTATGAGAGCAGAAGCAGAGACATTATGAGCTCTAGTAGGGGAGATGTGTGTGAGTGTGTGTGTGTGTGTGTGTGTGTGTGTATGTGTTTGTGTGTATGTTTCTGTGTGTGTGTGTGTGAGTGATTCTGTGTGTGTGTGTGTGTGTGTGTGTGTGTGTGTGTGTGTGTGTGTGTGTGTGTGTGTGTGTGTGTGTGTGCTGGCCTTATGAGAGCAAAAGCAGAGACATTATGAGCTCTAGTAGGGGAGATGTGTGTGTGTGTGTGTGTGTGTGTATGTGTTTGTGTGTATGTTTCTGTGTGTGTGTGTGTGTGATTCTGTGTGTGTGTGTGTGTGTGTGTGTGTGAGCAGCGCATGAGAGCAGAAGCAGAGACGGTATGAGCTCAAGTAGGGGAGATGTGTGTGTGTATGTGGTTGTGTGTGTGTGTGGTTGTGTGTGTGTGTGTGTGTGTCTGTGTGTCTGTGTGTGTGTGTGTGTGTGTGTGTGTGTGTGTGTGTGTGAGAGTCATATATGCAATCAATTAAACTGAACAGTGGTGCATCATCCATTCCACTATCTATAATGTAAATTAAATAGATAACCCCCCCCTCTCTCTCCCAATGATATCCCGTAATTACTCTTGGCTGCATTACCACACACCATGGTACATCTATAGCAATGGAAGATGACATTTCCCTCCAAGCCGTCATTCTGTATCCTCCGTCTAACGACATGTGAGAATGATGCAGTTCACTGAAGAAACAGTTCACTGGAGCATCCTTAATAATACTCTTTCAATTGCATTCTGCTCACTTTAACTATGTCTTCTGTTTTATATGTGTGTGTTTTGTGTTCGAAAGGGATATATACTGTATATAACCTCTCTCTCTCTCTCTCTCTCTCTCTCTCTCTATGTGTGTGTGTGTGTGTGTGTGTGTGTGTATGTCTGTTTCAGTCAGGACTCACTGTATTGAACAATCCCCTGCATCTTCTCCCAGACTCTGAACTTCAGGTTGCCCAGGTGTTTTGCCACATTGATCAGAGCTCCTGAAACCCTCTCTGGATCCTGCAGTGTGCACTGGGCTCTGGAATAACATTCAGGAGTCAGTGCTGCTGTGGGCTTGGGTTCAGAACCACAGAGAAGAGAGAGACAGGAGGCAGATCACTCACCTTTCCACTGTGCTCTTGTAGTTCTGTGAAATGATGAAGGAAAACATTTATTTGAACATGATTGGTATGAAAATGTCTCATAATAAACCTTAATTTACTCTATGCTGTCTCTACTTCCCTGTAAGCTGACACTCCTACAGACACACACACACACACTCACACACAGACTGGCACAGACAGACACAAACATAAGTACGTGTGTGTGTGTGTGTGTGTGTGTGTGTGTGAATGGTGTGGGCGGCATGGGCGGTTTGTCCATAAGGGTGATTTGGGCGATGCACTGCCAAACGGGAAAAAGAGAGACAGTGGTTATGAGTCTTCTAGATTTCAGTCAGGTTGAAAATCACCCCAGACGTCTCTCATAGACTCTCATGGAAAGTTTATTTTTTTCACTTAACAGGGCTTTCAATGCAATCTCTATGGGTTCCTGGAGGGCTAGCACTAATGTGCTTTCATCATACTAACTGTGAAAAGTGTGGGCGGTGGCTTCGATCAAGTCACATTCTGTCCAGATGGCTAGCGTTCAGTGCAACAACTCAATTCTCTTTTTGAAAGAAACTCCTTTTAGTCGGCATACTAATCGAGATAAATTGGCAGCAAAACAATTTGGACTTCCTAGTCCAAATGTATCCATTCAACAGGTTTCTATAAATGGGGGAAAATCCTACACCCGAGGATTTTCCAAGAATTGGTACGAAAGAAAATCATGGCAAGAAGAATGTGAAGTGGCTAATGTTGTCTTTTTCTACCCCTGCTTACTTTTCCATCCCGAAGGCGGCACAGCAGACAGCACTGCATGGACAACTACTGGAGTTACAGACATGCACCATCTGTCATCAACTACTGGAGTTACAGACATGTACCATTTGTCATCTACTACTGGAGTTACAGACATGCACCATCTGTCAACTACTGGAGTTACAGACATGCACCATCTGTCTACAACTACTGGAGTTACAGACATGCACCATCTGTCAACTACTGGAGTTACAGACATGCACCATCTGTCAACTACTGGAGTTACAGACATGCACCATCTGTCCCAACTACTGGAGTTACAGACATGCACCATCTGTCAACTACTACTGGAGTTACAGACATGCACCATCTGTCCCAACTACTGGAGTTACAGACATGCACCATCTGTCAACTACTACTGGAGTTACAGACATGCACCATCTGTCAACTACTGGAGTTACGGACATGCACCATCTGTCAACTACTACTGGAGTTACAGACATGCACCATCTGTCTGAAAAGGTGCAGAAACATGAGCAGTCTGAGCTCCACATGGACAGCTGTCTGAAGTTCTCTGCTTTTGGGAGGGTGAACATTGCCACTCAACTGGATGAGGGATACAGGCTAGCAGTGCACTGCCACAATGATGAGGTGAGCAATAACCAGCACATCCTAAACCGGCTCATCCAGTGTGTAAAATGTTGTGGTGTTTTTGAGTTAGCTCTGTGAGGCAAGGATGAAAAGGAGGGCTCCACCAATCCTGGTATTTCTCTTGGATTGGTCGACTTTGTGGCACAGTTGGACGAAGTATTCAATAAGCATCTTAAAAATGCTACAGTTTTCAAGGGCACATCAAAGACTGTTCAAAACGAGCTACTGGAGTGTATGCTAGCGGTCGTGAGGGAACACATTGTGGAGGAGGTGAAGTCGGCGAACTATGTAGCCATTCAAGCAGACGAGACACACACACAGACACACACACAGACACAGAGACACAGACACAGACACAGACACAGACACAGACACAGACACAGACACACACACACACACACAGACACAGACACAGACACAGACACAGACAAACACACACACACACACACACACACACACACA
>NC_045153.1:4251341-4253841 GCF_900700415.2 Clupea harengus
GTGTGTGTGTGTGTGTGTGAGATTGTGTGTGTGTGTGTGTGTGTGTGTGTGTGAGTGTGAGTGTGAGTGAGTGTGTGTGTGTGCAGTGGTGGAGGAAGTACTGAAGTTTAGTACTTAAGTAAAAGTACACGTACCCAGGAAGATAAAAGTAAAAGTACTACATCAACAATCCTACTTAAGTAAAAGTAAAAAGTACTTACTTTTAAATTTACTTTAAGTATTAAAAGTAAAAGTACTCATGCAATGGGTTGTCTCTCAATGTCTAGGCTGTGCCATTTTGATAAAGAAATAGCTACTGGTAACAAATGCCTCTACAGATGTCACTACTAGTAAGAATTATAAGCAACAACATTTGTTAATTGGAAAGGTTGGTGTACTTATTGTGCCTACCATCTGTAATACTGTTCACACTATATCTTACAATTCTGCGGATGACAAGTTATCTACCAGGGATTATTTGCAAAGTTAATACCATTAAGCCAAACCAATAAAAACCCCATGTGATATCTTTAAATCTTTTATTTAATTGTAAACGTGTAAAAAAGGGAAACATGGAACATGAAAAACAAATGTAATTGTAAAACTGGACAGAACAAGGCAAGCTAGCTTGACATAGCTAACCTACCAGCTTTATCTTACCACTATGTTAAATATATAATGAAGATACAATCATGTTTTTTGATGCTATTGCTGTATGCCAACATGCATTTCGCTAGATAACATTATAATATCATGTCAGTAAACGAATTAATTACATATATCAATGTTCAAAAGTCAGGGACATTAACTTAGCACAGCAATCACTCTGCTTACCTCGATATGCTACTTTAAATTTGAGGGCGAATTATTGAAGGCTAGCAACTCCTTTTTTTGAGGGAGACAGGAAACGCATTGAAACCTCCAGATGTCATGTCGTGGCTGATCATTCCATTTCCTTTTGTTATCAATGTAGGTTCTGAGACTGATTGTAGGAAAATCTGATAGTATTTATTGTAATCGTTAATGTTACAATAAGGAGACGTCCATGGTCAAGCTCGATCTCAGCGCATGTACTGGTTTCTTGGTACTATTTAAGCCTCGTTCTTGTGGGGTGTTGTCCCATATTAATTACCCTAATCATCTGTACTTGGTCTTGTATCGACTACCCCCAGGGGGTCTATTTTCTGAGGCCACCTTTGACCTGACAACTGTCTCTTCAGAGAGCCAGACTTCTTGTCTACTGTACACTTGGCACTTCTTACTATTCTAAGAGTTCTTTACTGTAAGCATGTCCTTATCTGGCACAAGTGTCCTTATCTATTCCTGTACTGTACCTTGCGCTGAGAACCAGTCCATTCCATATTCACATTAACATAAAAAATATCCCACAGTCATTCTTGGGGCCTTTGAACTCGAACATATATTTTAAATAGAGCCAAGGGTGGCTCATATCAGAGGGCTCAGTTCAGGCCGACTCTGGATCCATGTTGAATAGGCAGTAGTCAGGCTGTCTGTTGAATGTTCAGGTATAACATGCAAAGCTACCGCTAGTGCTGCTGCCAGACACGCACTCTGATATCATTGGATAGAGCCACCTGATTGGTTTAAACTCCCAAAACAGCAACGCAATCCATAGTTTTGTGTAGGCAACATTTTGGCGAAACTGTGTTCATAAAATGTAACGAGTAACAACACATATTGTAGAAATGTAGCGGAGTAAAAGTATAGATAATAGCTAAAAAATGTAATGGAGTAAAAGTAAAAAGTATGCACTATTATTTCTACTTAAGTAAAGTACGGATACGTAAACATTTACTTAAGTACAGTAACGAAGTAAAAATACTTCGTTACATTCCACCACTGTGTGTGTGTGTGTGTGTGTGTGAGTGTGAGTGTGTGTGTGTGTGTGTGTATGTGTGTGTGGAGAGTTGAACCACTTCCTTTGCCATTCTGCTTGACTACAGAGCTTCCTGGTGGTGGCTAACTCTGCTAGCAGTGAAGGGGGAGAGGAGGAGTACTCCGTCATCTATAAGTGGAGTCGGAGGAAGCAGAAGTTCTTCCGATACCAGCGCCTGCAGACCCACACTGCCCAAGACTGGGAGGCCTTCAGCATCCAGGGAGAGGCCTTCCTCGCTGTGGCCAATCACAGGAGAGGTAGAGCTGTCAGTCAAACACACTATCCAATAAGGATTGTTCATTTGTGACTATATAGGATGAATATCTTGCTATTGTGACAACAGTCTGTTGTTTATTTTGTGGGGAAACATACAGTATATATAGAGAGAGTGAGAAGGAGAGAGAGAGAGAGACAGAGAGAGAGAGAGAAAGAGAGAGATAAAAGTATATAAAAGTATATATAGAGAGAGAGAGATAAAAGGACAGATATATATATATATACAGAGGTGTAAAGTAACGAATTACATTTACTCACGTTACTGTAATTGAGTCGTTTTTTTGTGTACTTTGTAATTTTTTAAGTAGTTTTTGAAATCGGTAATTTTACTTTACTTAAGTAGATTTT
>NC_045153.1:4263841-4286341 GCF_900700415.2 Clupea harengus
ACCTGTGTATGCAAGCATGGCAACCTCTCCAACGTCTTTTTGAAAGCAACTATGTCCAGTTTGAGTGTTTTTAAATTAGATTCTCACCGCTGGAACATTTGTAGAGGTGTAACGTGGAACAAAGCTGCCGTCTGGCACTGAGCTTCACTTCCTCATAACCAGTGTTGGCTCCTCCCATCTTCTCTCACACTCTCTGCTAAACACCGCCCTCTCTCTCCCTCTGTGTGTGCAGAAGTCCTGTAAAGAGTCGTTAACAGTATTATTGACTTATTTATCATACCTGCCAACTCTCCCGTTTTACCGGGTTTCTCCCGTATTCTGACCCATCTCACGCCCCCCTCCCGTTTTGTCATTTCTCCCTGTAATCTCCCGTATTTTTCGAGGTCCAAACGTATTTAATTAATAATCAAATCAAAATGTTTGTCCAATGTTCTAAAGTTGCCAGATCATGTATGAAACGCAATTATGTCTTACACAATAAATACACTATACCATTTTAACCCATTTGTCAATCTGCCAACCTACATCCTATTGCGCAGTTGACCTTTCTGCGCAGGCTATAGACGCGCGAAGTTGAAACTGCAGGGGAAAGGGAAATGGAGAATGGCAGAAGGCGACGCCGGTGTACCACTGAAGAAGTTGAAATATGTTTGTAAATTTAAGTCTTGTTGAAGTTGTTGGACAGAAGAGTTTCCATGCATGTCGAACAGTCATAATAGTCATGCTTTTTGCAATGCGTCAATGTCAAGTCTCAAAAACATATCCGTGCTGCCGAGGCACAAAAGGGCACTCAGACAGGCAATATCAAATGACATCACTAAGGGACAGACCGAACAAGAGCAAGTGCTGCAGGCCGAACTGAAAATGGCAATGTTAGTCGCCAAAACGACATCTCGTTTTCCTTTTGTGATAAGTATCCAGCCAGATTCTGGGGCCTTGTAGGGAAAGATGAGTGCTTCAGTCAGTTGGTTAGGCTGATGAAGGCATTACTTTGCATTCCACATAGCAATGCCTCCTCAGAGAGGACTTTCAGTATGGTTAAACCAAAATAGTTACAGAGAATAGAACAAATTTGAACAACAGCACTTTGTACTCTCTCTTGTCTTCAAAATAAACTATACTAAGCCTCTTTCAAAGTACACCCCATGTAAGAAAACACTTAGGGCAGCCAAGTCAGCCACCTACATATTCAATACTCCAAAACAGTAGTTTTAAATTATAATGCATATCCTGATACCTGTGCAAGGCTTAGCCTACATCAACTGTTGCGGCGATGTTCATGTGAATGATTTTTGTTGAAATATAAATAATAAGTTATAGCAATAATTAGTTGTTATAATAATAAATAAGTGATTGTGAATAAATGAATTGTGAATACATAATAATAATAAATAAATAAATTAGTTTTGTTAATAAATCCAATTATTGTGTATTTATTTATATACTGAAGACTACATAATACATAATACATAATACATACGTTGTCTATACATACCTACATGCACAACATCCCTCAAAACAGCATTGGCCCACCTCTGCCATCCATGCCACTTCCATGCCACTTCAACCCCCCCCCGCCACCGCCGGAATATCCCAGATTTCGCCACTCAAATGAGTGAGTGGACATTAAATATATGTATCTATATAACTATTTTGAGAAATGTTCACGTTTTTATGTGTTACCTCTGCCAGTCACCAACATGAGAGAGTGGAGGTTTGGTGTTAGCATGTTTAGCTAGCCAGCTAACAGTTAAATGAGTTCAGCCACGTCTGTGAACCCATTTGCTTACAATTTGTAGCTTTTGATACAGTTTTCCTCTGTGTATTTCCAGACGTAAAACAGCTCAGAATGATACTCAGCCGTCTCTCTCATCATATAAACTGTCACCATTGTAGGCAATAGTGATAGAAGTGCATAAAGTCTGGACAAAATGAAAGTAGTCTAGTGCGCTGTCTACTGTCAATTCTGTCGGTGGTGAACTGGTCTGCTGGTCTATGGATCCTTGAAGATTTCACAGTACACAGAACAGGCCAGATCCTCTTTACAGTTTGTTCCAAGCATTTTCACACTTGGTTCAATACCATGTACACTTTCTCAAAACACTTAACACATCCATCCAAAATGTTTGTTTTTGGTGTCTTGACAACAGCTTGCCATGAAATATTTGTGGGATATGTGGAATCTTAGGGGTGGATAAGATGTGCTAAAGATTCAAGGCAAGGGAGAATGTGGTAGTACTGTAATTGTGAAGTTCATAAAATGTCACCACGGATCAGCATTAGAGCTGCAGGAGACTTCTAGAGGTAGTCTCATGTGTTGTTGTTTCACTTACTGTACTGGGAAAGAAAAGAGTCTGCACACCTTTTTTGTACTATAGTATACCACAGAAAATGTAGCAGGGAGCGGTCTTGAGGCATACAGCTGAATTTCATATTTAATTCAATTCAATTCAATTTTATTTATAAAGCACCAAAATAATAAAATTGTCTCAAGGTGCCTATTTATTTAACAATATGTACAAGGTGTCTTACGCTTTTCTTTTCTTTTGAAATGCAACACTAAGAAAATAAAAAATAAAATAAAGGATAGAGCAACACATAATATATGCATTTTGCCATGCTTCAAGTTGTCTGTGTTTTTTAGTTCATTGTACATTGAGCGATAAAGTAGTTAGAAAGAGCTTATGCTATAATTATGGCAGCATGAGTCACTACTGGGTGAAGTATGAAGTGTGTTGGTGGCTGTAGTGCATTTTGCACCAAAGGTTAACTGGTGTGCTGAGGTGGTGTGTCTGTAAATCGCACTGTGTGAAGAGTTTTGAAAAAGTCGACATGGTATTGAGACAAGTGTGAAAATGATTGGAAAAAACTATAACATGCTAGGTTGTAATTACAGACAAATAACCACAAGATTTCAGACCAAAGACACAAGAGTTATTGTCTTGTAAAATGACTTAATTATTTAATTATGTAGATTTGATGATGCATATTTTCGGTGCGTGTTGGTCATTGTTAACGACATTGTTAAAAACTAAAAATACCAATAATCCTTCAATTTGGAATATTAGCAGACTTCAGATCATGTGACACCTCTGGATATTCTTAAGGCAACTAACCATAGAACCAAGTCATTCAGAATTCATAATGAATGGGGACATATTAACAGCAAGTTATCATTAACCTGACGAAGGGAAATGACATCAGCTCTATCTGAACTGCTCTACTGTTACTGAGGCCTTCACTGGTAAGATCCTCAAAGGAGAGATCTTACTGACATTAAAGTATGGATAGACTCTCTCAGTGAAAGTGTGTGTGAGAGTGTGTAGATGTGTGTTATTATCAGGGTCAGAGAATGACAGCTCTCCTCTGTCCCAGTCCAGCTGCACTCTGATCCTCTGGAGTTTCTGATTCACTGTGAGGAGAGTGGAGGACTGTGGTTTAGACCGTGCTCCATATTTACCATCTTTATAATATACATGCCACCATCCACTCATGGAGTTATAGTTTCCCTTCCTCTGGAGAGACTCTGTCATCACACCCACACCCCACCATGTGTTCTCTCCAACCTCCACATCCCAGAAGTGAGTCCCTGAGTTAAAGCCCTCAGAGCCCAGGACACTGCCATATTGATCAAATCTCTCTGGGTTATCAGGAAGCTGCTGTCTCTCATCACCATGTCTCACACTGGTCAGATCCTCAGACAGGATGAGATCTGGGTGTGCAGTGTTGGGATCCAGAGTCACAGGAGCTGCAGAGTGAGAAACACAAATGGTTTAGGTGGAAAGAGCACACAAAAAGAGATACATGCAATTCTCGAACACAGTTAAGAAGAATTTAAGAAGGAATTCGTTCTGAATTGGATTTAGGAAAACATTTGGCATTCATGAAAGTTTTCTCATCTGGGATTTATTCTGAACTTCAGAAGACTTTCCGAACTCGAAATAGCAGTCGTAAGTCGGCCAGAGTTTTCTCAAATGCGATTCCTTGAGGTTTTTTGAGGAATCGCATTTAAGAAAACTCTCTGTGTTAGAAGTGTTAATCAATTTGTGAGAAATCGTTGGTGATTGCGTTCACATCAACTCTACATTCATCCTCGGATTAAAATAATTATAATAATAATAATTACGAGAATATTTGTATCATTAACAATTGCGTTTCACATGTATAGTCTAATGTAGATTCTACGAGGCACCGTGATGTCATAAAATAAATAAAATGACTACACTAGAATGCTGCGCTCGTCTAGTGAGCGTCGTTTGGCACTGCCGTCTGTGCAAGTACGGCAATCCAGAATTTTCATTTGTAGTTCCACGTTGGTGGAACGAACTGCCTAGCACTACCAGAGCAGGGGCGTCCCTCTCAACCTTTAAGAAGCTTTAGAAGACCCAACTCTTCAGAGAGCACCTCCCTTCCTAACTGGCACTTCGACTAGTGCTTAACTTGCACTTACAGCAGTTACATTCCTGCACTTCGTTTTTATTTTCTATTTAGTTTTTCTATTTCTTATGTAAAGTAGTATTTATTGTTACACTAGGTCTCTATTGCTCGTAGCTTGACTGTTCTCTCCTGTCGCTTTGGACAAAGGTGTCTGCTAAAAGACTGCATGTGAATGTGATTGTACACGAACACTGCAAATGTAAGTGAATAAATGAATAAGCACTAAACTCAATCACGTTAAAATAGCCATAGTGGAATAGAATGGACCAGTGGCGGCTCCTGAAAAAATTCTCAGGGGGGGCAATTTTTTTTATAATGATTAAGGCGACCCATTCAGTAAGTACATTAAGTTAGCTGATTAACTCATACAGCAATACCTTTTTGTCCACTATTGGCAGCACACAACAGTAATATGTCCCCTCTTACTACATAGCTAGAGTAGCAAGTTACAGGTGGAAAGCTATAGAAGAAAGTTGCATCCAGGAGCCTTCATAAGCAAACATGATGTGGCTCCACATTAAATTATCCCACTTTTTCATTATCCACGTGTCTCAAATGTTGTATGATGTAACATAGCTTAACAGGACACATGATATGTCCAGTAACATCATAAAGAAGGGGTAACATAAGTCAAAAACAACAATATTTATTGACTGATCTTGAAAGTATTGGCTTACAAAAGCAAAATAAGTCATCACATAAAAAATGATTCAGTGTTAGTGCAAGAAGCGAACTGTGAAACACACTGTAAAACCTATGAAAAGTGACAGTGGTATATGAAATACAGACCGCATTAGCCACGCGATTTTCTTTCGTTCCAATTCTTGGATGTAGGATTTCCCTCCCTTTGTAGAAACCTGTTGAATGGATACATTTGGTCTAGGAAGTCCTAATTGTTTTGTTGTCAATTTATCTTCATTAGTACGCCGACTAAAAAGGAGTTTCTGTCAAAGAGCGAATCGAGTTATTGCACTGGACAGGGCAGCCATCTTGACAGAATATGCCTCTGTCGAAGCTGTATGACGTTCGTATAGGCTTTTACGTCCACTACTTATGACAAGACCAGGAGGGGCGAGCCCTCCCGGAAGCCATAGAGAATGCATTGAGAGCTCTGTTTTGTGAAAAAAATGGATTTAACATGGGAGTCAATGGGAGAGGTCTAGGGCGATTTTCATTTCGCCCCAAATCGCCCCAGAAGGGGTGGGGCCATTTGAAGCACGACTTTAGGCTGACTGAAGGACTGTTACCTGATTCGACAATGACATACAGAGACAGATCAGACGGTCTAGTGGTAGAATCCGACAGAAAAAAAAATTAAAATTACATTTAAATGTACGTGTCATTTACGCGACTTACAAGGATATTGCGTTAATACATAAGGAGTTTTTTTTTTCCTTTTCCCCTAGAAAGTGCATCGCCCCAATCGCCCTTATGGACGAGCCGCCCCTGGAATGGACACATCTACATCCTGCAACAGTCAGTAGGCTACCTCCACCTCTGCACCGGTAAGTTAGATCTGCGTTTACTTGTGCTCACTTTCCGCTTTGACTTGACTCGCTTACGAGTTGCTTTCGTGTGGATTCCGACAGCATACGTCACTACGGTTGCGTGCCCTTATAAGGAGCTGGGGGGGCGTGTATGTATGCAAATTCAGGAGTATGAGAACGCGCTTTCAATTTAAGAAAACTCTTCCGGTGCAGCACAGCTCAGAACACTTTTGCTGCGTAGGAACACATTTTCAAGCGTTCATGAATTTGGCGGATGTCTTTTCCTTACGTTGTTTTTCCGAAGCCCGTAAGAAACATTTCAGAAGAAACTTCAGAAAATGTTCGAGAATGAGGCCCAATTTCTTTTTATGGATTAGTATTGCTGCCCCCGTGCTTTAGTGTTAAAGTTAGAATAGAAACTCTGTCCATCCCAGTTCTTCCTAAGCCTAAATTGATCTACTATATTCAGACGGTTTCTTGTAAAAATACTATTTCAGCTTTTAACCTATTTAGGTGGGAAAATATTCGTGCTCTTTTATTCGGCCCATTCATACCCTTTACATTCCAAGTTATAAAACGAGTGGGTGTTTCACCTACTTCAGCCCTGGCATTACTTATATTGTCAGACATATTGTGTTAAGAAGAAAAAGGAAAATGAGAGAAAATGTGGCCCATAGCATTTGTCAGAACCCTCCAAAATCATAAGCATCGTACAAAACTTTCTAAAATCCCCCGTGACAGTATATATACCCCATTCATTGCAAAATAAAATAAGAGTTGGGTCAGTAATTTATGCCATCCCAACCTCGAACAAAACACACAACTTTCCTATGCCTGCCTCACGACCATAGGCAGACTGCAGGCCCCCGCAGTCCGCAGCCCTATAGTGCTTTAGCTTCCAACGGTCCATCTTCACGTTACCCTCCCCACATTGCTCCCCGTTATGCTAAACAAGTAAACTCAGGCAGTCAACATTCCGACTCAGCACAAGTGAATTAGCCTATTCAACAAGTCCACTTAAACAACTAGTTAAGTAACAACATTAGACCAAAGATTGAACTTGCTAAGTGATAGAATGCAGAGATGACTTTACAACATAATAAATACCCTCTTATTACAACATCACGCCGTAAATTGGCATATGCATAACACATTATGTAGCTTACCGATCTCCAGCCTATTTCACCCATATAGTGAGTCCAACTTAGCCTAATCACCATCATTTTGGTACCCATGTCCATCTGTCTGTGTGTGAGTGGCAACTCAGCGGTCATAGATAACAAAATTCAAACTACAGCTATCAATATCAACATCTGAATCCATCACTTCAACTTTTGTGCAACACCCTCACAGCATTGACTATTTTACCACTGACAACATACTACAATTTGGGTTTTGTACTGAGAACTCTTGACAATATACTGTCAGAAAGTATTTGAAATCTGATCATTTGTATACATAAAATATTGTAGTTCTGTTTTTGTATTGCTAAATACTGTAAAAGATATTCTAAACAAGGACATGCCAACACCATTGATTTTACATTTGTTCTACTGTGTACAAAATGGCAAAGATTCTGACACAAAAATATTTATTGCAGTCATTTTTCCACATTAGATTGGATACTGTAATAAGTCAAAATGACAGGTTTCAATATACAGTAAAAAGGTCAAATCTGTTCTGCAGTGAACAGTCTCCCCCTGCCACCAGTGTGGGCCAGTGTGTACCTCAGCAAGGACTAGGACGAGGACAAGGAAGAGGCCATAGTAGAAATAGAGGGGCCCCTGTGTGGCATTCATGTAAGATGCTCTAATGAAATTAGGGCAACAGTCATTGATCACGTAGTCAATCATGACCTCTCCATGAGAGAGGCTGGCCAAGGGGTTCAGCCAAAACTTGAGCCGTCATACTGTGGCATCAATTGTTTGTACGTTCGGCAATGACAATGGCACTTTGATGGCCTTTACAGTCAATTTACTGTACTGTGTTTCATTGTATTTGCACTCTTGGCAACAACCATTTCTATACTTTTGTAAAGTGTGTTGCCACCATACAATGTAGTCCTGTAGTTTCACTAAAGTAATTTACAACATAAACTGCAGAATTCTGATTACTGTATATTTACAGTATTTACAGCCTATTGCATATATTTTTGGTGGCGGCTCCTCGATCCATGCTTGGTATCGAAATCAATCTATTGACCTCTTTTAGAGGTTGAGAACTACTTGATTAGTTGTGCACAGAGAGTTCACACAGGTGCTGACGAAATTTAGAATATAGAGAGCAGTTTCAGTAGACTGCTACTAAGTGTCTGCAATGTGTTGACATGGTTATTCAAAATGGTTTTGTGTCTTTCTCTGAGAAGTGTGTTAACTGTTTTGAAAAGTGTGTTAAAACTCAAAGAAATTTGTGTGAAAGCAACGAGAAATAGTTAACCCATTCGCCAGAGAAGACTCTTGCTGTGCAAAGAAGATGTGAGCATTAGATTAAGTTGACCCATGATTCGCTAAATGTGTGTTAGCAATCGAGAAAAACTGTATTCGCTTTATGCTTTTTCCTTCTCTTGAAACCGGTAAAAGCAAACCACAAACTGCCGGGGTGGTTGTTCTTCTTTGGGCTTTTGGCCAAGAGAGCGATGTGCTCATTCCAGTTCAGGCGGTTTGTCGAAAACTCCTGGCATCACCATTAGCATGTTGGATACAAACTTCACTGTAGACTGACCTCTCTCGCTGTCCTCCGGAACATTTAAGATCCTAAGATTAGCCCGTCTAGAGCGATTTTCCAGGTCATCCAATCGGTCGAATAGACACACACATTTTGTTCCTCCAGTTGGTTTATCTTTTTTTTCCGCAAAGTTTAATGCAGTGAAATTGTAACCAGCAAGAGCTTCAGTTGCATTTAGCCGAGTCTGGAAATGTGTTACAGTCTCATTCAATGTGTTCACAGAGGTTTGGAGAGGGGCAATAGACTCTTGAATTAAGGCAGAAATGTCCTCTTTCAGCGAAGTTCGTTGTTTGCCCAGTTCAGCAACTAGTTCACTCATGGAAATTCAGTTTGGAGTTAATGTTTCCTCACTAGAAGCATGACTAGCCATGGCGGCGACTTTGCTAGCAACAGTGGTTCAGTTGGCGTAGCAGTGGACGAAGATCTTTGCTTGCTCATATTTCCGGTATATATCTTCTCAATAGAAAAGTAATGTTTTGTAAATTAAATTTGATGATCGAAAATGGCCTTAGTGGCGTTTTTAAACGTTAAATTGAAAGTTTTAGCAGGGAGCTCTGCTGTTCTGCGACCTATCTCCTCATGGTCCAACCCGGAAGCCCTGTGTCTGTGCATTTGTGTGTGTGTGTGTGTGTGTTTGTGTGCGTGTGTGTATATCTGTGAGTGTGTCTGTGTATATGTGTGTGTGTGTGTGTGTGTATGTATGTGAGTGTGTGTGTGTGTGTGTTTGTGTGCGTGTGTGTATATCTGTGAGTGTGTCTGTGTATATGTGTGTGTGTGTGTGTGTGTATGTATGTGAGTGTGTGTGTGTGTGTGTGTGTGTTTGTGTCTGTGTGTGTGTGTGTGTGTGTGTGTGTGTGTTTGGTCGTATGAGAGCAGAAGCAGAGACGCTATGAGCTCAAGTAGGGGATGTGAGTGTGTGTGTGTGTGTGTGTGTGTGTGTGTGTGTGTGTGTGTGTGTGTGTGTGTGTGTGTGTGTGTGTGTGTGTGTGTGTGTGTGTGTGTGTGGTCGTATGAGAGCAGAAGCAGAGACACTATGAGCTCAAGTAGGGGATGTGTGTGTTTGTGCTTGTGTCTTTGTCTTTGTCTTTGTCTTTGTCTTTGTCTGTGTCTGTGTCTGTGTCTGTGTCTGTGTCTGTGTCTGTGTCTGTGTCTGTGTCTGTGTCTGTGTGTCTGTGTCTGTGTCTGTGTGTCTGTGTCTGTGTCTGTGTTTGTGTGTTTCTGTTTCAGTCAGTACTCACTGTATTGGACAATCTCCTGCATCTTCTCCCAGACTCTGAACTTCAGGTTGCCCAGGTGTTTTGCCACATTGATCAGAGCTCCTGAAACCCTTTCTGGATCCTGCAGTGTGCACTGGGCTCTGGAATAACATTCAGGAGTCAGTGCTGCTGTGGGTTTGGGTTCAGAACTACAGAGAAGAGAGAGACAGGAGGCAGATCACTCACCTTTCCACTGTGCTCTTGTAGTTCTGTGAAATGGAGAAAACATCATACAAAATATTGCTATTACTCTTTTGATAAATGAATAGTAAATCATTAAATGAATCAATCAATGAATGTATTGACACTTGTTTGTTTTTCTCCAGACACATATCTCTCTGTTCTCCTGTCCTAGGTGAAAGTATCTTCAGGGTAACACCTGTCCCACCTCACCTGCACATTAATCTCACCCTGCCCATCCTAAGCACCTGATGTCAACATTTCTCTGCTGGAAGCTTCTCAATATAACCCCAATATAGAGCCCCCAATATAGAACCGTCAATATTACCCTCAATATTACCTCAATTTAGATCAAACTGCAAACTGCTCTCTCTGCTCCTCTCCAAGATGGAGGACTCTTCAGGTGACACCCCACCTGCTCTCTTCTACCAAGAAATACAGCCCCCCCCCCCCTCAGTTCTAATGCAGCACGTGTCATCTTAATCCCTACATTCATGAAAATCAGAGATTTCCAGTTTTCCCCTTTCCTTGTTCTGCACATCATGTTATCAACCTTTTCACAGATCATTTCATACAAAAAAAGCCAACCCAGCTCCCTCCTACTTCAACCCCAATGACACCTGGTCCCTGAACTGAACCCCCACCCCCACCCCCCAGACACACACACAAATAATCTGCACACACCCTACACCCACCTCTTCATCATCCTTCAACACACATCTGCACATTTTATATAATTAATTAAATGATGTGTAGCTAAGAGTGAATAGAAGTGGTGTAAGCAGGTGTCCACACACGTTCTGTTGTTCTCACAAATGTATCTTAACAGCCAGAGATTTTATCATCAAAACTATTAATCAGATCTTAAGAGTCATTATACAGACAGTGGCCGGTTCTCACCTGCAGGAATGTGATGTCATCAGCTCCCATCTCCTCTTCTATGGCTCTGATTGTGTCTGAAAGAGATGAGATATCTCTGCTCATCTTCTCGATCTTCTCCTTTATCATCTCACTCTTCTGCTCCTCTTCCTCCCACAGTGCAGCTAACCTGGCCACCTCTTCATCTCGTAGAAACTGGTGAAGCTTCTCAAACTCCTCATTGATCTTTGTCTCTGTGTCTTTGATCTGACTCTGGTTTAGCACACAAAATATATTCATGGATGTCATCCCCAAACATATTGACATTGTGTTAAATAAGCTTATACTTACCTTAACGTGTTTTGCTGTTTGTTCACAGGTGACCTTAGCTGTTTCACATAGCTTCATCTGCTTCCTTAGGGGCTCCATTTTAATCTTGAGCTCCTCCTGGAAAGAACCAACACCTTACAGTAAACACAGCTGGGTGGAAACTGGTTGCAATAGGGTAAAACTTCCAGACTACTTCTGAATATCTGTCAACATCCTCCTATCTAAATTAATATTGAGAGCAGTATTCAACATCAGTTGATCAAAACAACATTTGCAATATTGATACTAAAGTATTAAAGTCTACTATCTACCAAATAAGGAGCAAGTACATGGCCTCTGCTGAAACTAATTGAAAATCTTGTCAAGATATGTATGCATGCCTGTTTCTATAGCAACAAAGCAGAGATGAGAAACAAACCATGGAACAACGTTCAACTGAAGGAGAGTATTTATTTCACCCCTATCAACAAACCAATCTCTTCTTTTACTTCATGATAGAACTGGCACCCAGCCAGCATATAACCAGCATATAGCCAGCATACAACCAGCATAAAACCATCATATAGCCATCATATAACCAGTTTTCTCATGGATTTCTTGCTTTAGAAATGTCTCTAACAGTTGCAAATGTGTATCAAATGATCAATCTTCAAATGATCCAAAAGTACCGCAGCTGTTCAGGACTAATGGTCAGAGCCTCTAAGACCTATTATATATGTGATGAACAGCTTAGAGCCCAAACAAACAAACAAACAAACAAAAAATATAGGACACTTACCTTAAGGGCAACACTCTGCCTTCTCCTGTAGTCACGGCCATATTTTTCTACATCAAAGGACATTCATGGTCATAACACATACTGATATGCTGTGGCACGTTAATGACCTGGATAAGGCAACTCTGTTCAGAATCATGTTAAAGATTCTTGTAAAGTTGTATCAACAATCACCAATGTGTGTGTCCTCGCATATCTTAAGATGTGTCAACACTAACTGTCAGCTTGAAGTGATAAATATTGGCAGTAGACATCACATTGAGATGGATAAACACCATTAAGGAAACTGTGTTGCTTTTACAAACCAATCCTCAATGTCACTTGTTGAAGTGTCAAGGGGGTGTGGCTGTAGGCAAAGGAGAGGCACCATCTAACACTATACACAGTCTCACATCAACCATGCCATGATGCTGATACGAGATGATCCTATTGGCTCCACAAGGTTGGATGACATAAGATGAAATATTACTTCATAGCAGCCCTTTAAGGTGTGCAGCTCAAACATACCCAGTTCCTTTTCCATGTCCATGGCCAGCTGGTTCAGGTTCATCATCTTTAAGATTCTCAGTACGACTCTGTCAGAATCTTTCAGGGTGTATGCTTCTACTATTAGGTCTACAGTGTCATAAGAGTCACTTTCCGCCAGTTTGCCCCATGGGATTTTTCCCTCGTCCTTCAAATGGTGCTTGAATTTCTTGAACTCAGCCCTTGTGAGGTTTTCCAGAGTTTTTCTCAGTATATTCTCGATGTATTCCATCATAGAGTCTGGTGTTTCAAAAAGTACAAGTGTGGTCAAACTCAGCACAGAGAGAACAGAGTGGCTATGACTTCAGTGCATTAAGGAGTAACATGTTAATGTTTAGAGATGAGTGTTTGGGTACATGTCAATAACTCAGCTTCACATAAACCCAGAATAACCCACAGTATGAACCATGGAAGAGTCACCTGGAGATGTCCTCTTCTTTCACCTCTTCTAACTGGAATGGGCAGAGCGAGCTTACTTCTCCAACTCCAACTTTTACCACAAGAGACAAACTAAAACAGGAAGAGATCATTATCTTACCTTTGTTATAGACCGTATCTGTACAGACAGCACTACAGCCCTGATGAAACTTGGGGAAAATCTTGCCTCACTTTTGTTATTTAAGGGAAACTTAAATGCCAACTTTGTTTTTGGTAGCGACCGCACATGATCAAACGGCATTATCTGGGCCTGTGATAGGTAGGGATGATCACATGATCAAACAGCATTATCTGGGCCTGTGATAGGTAGGGATGCACCTTTTTAAACATCCCATGCTGATTGTTCAAGTGACCGGCCGCTGTCTAATGGTGAAATTACGCCATTGAATAGTGAGGAGGCAGATCTTTCCTAAAACTATGTGTTATGTGTTGCATACAGTATGCGTTGTAAAATGTACTTGTCAGGGGCGTAACTATAGGGGGTGCAGCAGGTGCGGCTGCACCTGGCCCCGTGGGGTGTCGGGGCTCGTAGCCGGGCCCAAAGATATACACGCATCACTCAATGGGCCCCCACCCCTCCAGGGACAGCGACAGGGGTCGCTCATCGGGCCCAACATCTGTACAGTGTTGAATTTTCTCAGATATGCTTATGTTCAAATACACACTGTTCCTTAACTTTTAGCTGTGTCAAATGCAATATATACACTTGAAAAGGCAAACTTATCTCAGTCATGGTTGTTATTATTTTTTGGGGGAAAAGTAGCAATTTATAACAAAATCATATGCTTATCCTACATACACTATATAAACTATCAAAGTTCTTATTTTCTTTGGTATTTTTGTGATTAGCAATGATGATTGCTGGGTAATATGTATGTTGTTGTCCAATGTCAAGTCTCTATTTGATCATGTGACAATACAATACGCTATAGTTAAACCAATTCTGATGACCTAGGTCGGAAGGTCTGATAACCTAGTTCATTGAGCACTGCACAGCACAACTTTACTCGTAACAATGCCTTTTAAGCATAAGAGTGGAAGTAGAAAAGGGCAAAAGAAAAAAGAACAGGAGGAGAAGGCGGCAAAGCTGCCTAAATTAGAATTTTTGGGCTTTTTAACTAGCTCGTCAACTAGTCGCCAGCCCACGGAGTCAGCAGTGCAGCAGTTCAGCTGGGATCAGAATCGCTGTTTCTGCCCTCAGTGATGTGTCAGCAACCATGCAACAGTTAACAATTTTTACGGTAAGAAATGTTCCTGCTGAGAGTCAAACAAGACTTAGTTCATTGTGTACACACCCATCGCTTCTGAAATATGTAAGGTTGATTAATTAAACATATATCGATAACAAAGACCTTTGATTAGTGGCTTTTTTTAGACGCGGTTGAGGAAGTAGGGAACGCTACATTTTTTTTTTTTTTGTTTTTTTTAGCGTTCACTACGGGGGCCCGTCATAATATCTTGCACCTGGGCCCGTCGGTACTACGTTACGCCACTGGTACTTGTATTGTCTTTGTTTCTCCTCGTGTCAGTCGACACATGTCCTCAGCAAGCGAGCGAGCTAAGACTGGTGAAGGACTGTTGATATTCCTACAGCCACCAGGGATGCATGGCCCTTGGACACCCACACACTTCAACCTGCCATCCACGTGCTTGGAACCACTTTGGAAACTGTTCCTGAGTCAGCACTTCTTGTCTTGGGAGAGACTGCCCACCCAAAAGACACTAACATGCATGACAGAAGGAATCTCCATATGGGTGGTGGTTGTTTACATAGTAATTCTTGTGTGAGCATAGAAATGCTCATATGGGGGACTGATGGAACCCAATATTGCTATTCTCCTGTTGTCAGTCATGAACTACATCATTTTGTATCATCTGACTCTGTAACCCATACCCCTGGATGTGTACTCTGTCTTTGTACCTGACCCATTAACATCTGACCCCCCGTTGATAGCCTCCTTCCTGCTATCAACACCCCCCCCCCCCACTTCACTCTTTGTCCTCTGTTCTCACCCCCCCTCCCTCCTCAGAGGACCTGCTGCCCCACTGTCTCTCCTTCCTGCCATTACCTATAGGGTGTGTTCTTAATGCCACCTCCCTGTGTTCTACCTGACTGAATGGTATAACTGCCAACACATTCCTACAGTCAGGTAGGCCATTGTCTGAGCAACACGCTTAGAGGGTGTGTCCACATTGAAATAAACTCCAGAAATCCTCACAATGTCTTACGGTCCGTTCTTCAAGGTTGGCATGCTCATTAGATTCTATCAGCCCCGAAACATCATAAAACCCCATTGGATGGATTTGGATGGATTACATATGATCACAGTACGGCCAGGTTAACAATGAATAACAGGCTGCTCTAAAAGAAGCCAAAATAATGATTATTTAAATTAATAATATAATTTTCATCTATAAGCAATGCAACCAGAATGGAAATTAAAATTTAAAGGTTAAATTGTCGGAGCACAAACCCTGTAGCCTCCACATGACTTGGGGAAAATGACGTCACACATATGCAAAACAAAATACTTGCATTTGAATGGAATATGAATTCTTAACATGCCTCTAGATAAATCCTTTATAACCCCATATACTCACTGGTAGGCTACACCAATACTGACCAATACTTGGTCAATATTATGAGCAGGCTATTACACATTTACTTTGGTAAAATCTCCCAGTACATGTTTCTCTCCATACTTACCAACCAAGTTCCGTGTTTTGGAGTTAATAAAGAAGCGGGATTGGTCAAACTCGTGTGGCTTCACTGGAATATTCAAAGAAACTTGAAAAACAAATCTAATCTAATCGCTAGTAATGATAAACAGTCGGCAAACAAAGACATCCATATACTCCTTCACTCTGCTTTTGTCTCTCCGTGTAAGCTTTGGAGTTAAACCAGGAAGAGTCGACATCATTCAGTAACTTGTCATTCCTGTCCAACAGCCTCGCTACATTAAGTTTATTTGTACAGAGTGTAGAGTGTAGGTTCAGACACCTAAAAACTTTCCAGCCTGGTGTTTTCCATTGTTGGTCACATTTTGGCTGCCTTTGTGTGTGTGTGTTTGTGTGTGTGTGTGTGTGTGAGAGTGTGTTTTGTGTGTGTGTGTGTGTGTGTGTGTGTGTGTCTGTGTGTGTGTGTGTGTGTGTGTGTGTGAGTGTGTTTTGTGTGTGTATGTGTGTGTGTATGTTTCTGTGTGTGTGTGTGTGTGAGTGTGTTTTGTGTGTGTTTGTGTGTGAGTGTGTGTGTGTGTGTCTCAAGAGAGAGAGGCACCTGATTGGCCTCCGCATTACCAGGAGGAACAGTCTTTGCAGAACCGGTTGGCATGTACAGAGGGAGGAGAGAGAGATAAAGAGTTTAATGCTCATTTGTTGAAGCAATTTTCATTTTTTTTTTAAGATTTATTTTTGGGCTTTTTGCCTTTCATCAGTGAAGGTTTGGACAGGAAATGAGATGGAGAGACGAGGTGGGGAGTGGGATCCGGAAATGACAGCGGGTCGGATTCGAAGCCGTGTCCCTGATGGTGTTCAAGCCACCACAGTGCCCCCCACATTACTGCACTCTTAAAACATGGTACTTGAGAGACATCCTATAAGATCCACATGTATGACATCCTCAGATTGAAAAGACATCAGTGAGACAGCCTGCATTCCAGGACCCTGCTTCATATTCTAAAAAGCCCATCCATCCCAACCTCACACACCAATCCCCCACCCCTCAAACATTGGGCGGCCGCATTACCAGGAGGGACAGTCTTTGCAGAACCGGTTGGCATGTGTTTCCCAGCACTCATGTCACTCAGTGCAAAGCCAAAGGGCATGGGTGTGATTTATGACTGACAGACACTCACAGCCTGACCTCAGATCAGTGGCAGACAAACCCTTGATGCACAGGCTTTGCTCTCTCACTCTTTATATCATCATGATGAAACCAACAGTTTTCATGTGCTGCAGCCTCCCATACTGTATGAGGCATGGTCCTATCCACACACACACACACACACACACACACACACACACACACACTCACACACACACATATGTGCTGCAGCCCCCCATACTGTATGGGGCATGGTCCTGTCCACACACACACACAAACGCACATACACACACACACACACACACACACACACACACATACACACAAAAACACACACGTGCTAAAGTCCCCCATACTGTATGATGCATGGACCTGTCCACACACACACACACACACACACACACACGTGCTGCAGCCCCCCATACTGTATAAGGCATGGTCCTGTCTACACACACACACACACACACACACACGTGCTGCAGCCCCCCATACTGTATAAGGCATGGTCCTGTCTACACACACACACACACACACACACACACAGGTGTTGCAGTCCCCCATACTGTATGAGGCATGGTCCTGTGGTTCCTTTGGCATACTGAGCAGGGTTACTATGGCACCAGTTTGAAGTACTCAACAGCATCCTTACTAGAGGATGGATACCCGACCTGAGCCCGTCGGAACTCGGCTGGACCCGACGGGTCGGGCCGGGTTCGGAGAAATATTTAGAAAACGGGCTCGGACACTTCAGCGCGATAAGGCATTGAACATTCCATATTTAAAATATCTTAATAAATAGTGAAGTCAACGTGTCTGCTTTACATGAATCAGAAGTTCTTCCCGTGGTAGGAATTTGTTTATGTCCTAGCTGTGACAACGCGATTACAGGTGGCAAAATGGCATTGTGGAGGAAGTTAAAGAGAAACTGTCATCTGGAGAGTTTAAAACGATACTAAACGAAGGGAAATCTACTGTATGGAGATATTTCTGCTCAGTAGTCGATGCGGATTCTAATTAGGCTGTTGGATATGTCCAATGTAAGAAGTGTGACGTTTTAATGAAATATGATTGAGGCAATCCCCTTTCTCCATAACAACATGGATTAAACCTCGATGGTTGGACTATGTAGATAGTTTTATAACGAACGTTGGAGTGTACTTAAAGTTTTCGAGAAAAAAAAAGATCTTCGATGGTAAGACTTGTTTGTTGTGCCTCCTTTAGCATAAAACGTGAGTTTTATTTAGGCGTAATGTGTAGGCTATTTCATTCCGTTTGGTAACCTTTCCTGCTCTGTCTGTCTCTGACTGTAGTTTGAGGGGAGACTTAGTTCAATGCTCCAGGGCTGAAGTATTACATGTTCTTAACTTCGGGGTTCATTCCCTTTCCTTTCCGTCTACTGCTGGTAAGTAAATAAATGCCCACTGTATTCTTTCTGAGGATTTATTCTTCACACACTGGTTAACACTGTTACAGCACATACGTTTTTAGCTCCTGTCGCTACATCCAAACTATTCATAAGCATCACTGCTCTCTCTCTCTAGCTCTACCAAACTTGATTGGAAATATTGTGTTACCTTAGGTAATTTATCCCTGAACTTCTCATCCTCCCTTTTCTCTTTCTTTTCTCACTGCCACTTAGAAATTGTTTCATGCGACCACACACGCCACCACACGAATCGTCATGTGACCTGGAATAATTTGTTCCATGATGGATTTAACATATATTTTAGGCTGATACATAAAATAGAAGAATCGTGTTTTCATACTTATTATGGATTGTCATTCGTTTGCAATGACAAGTGATACATTTTAATTCTTAAAAAAAAAAAAATCGTAAAAACGACGAGGCCCCCTGGTGGCCGAGGCCCTGGGCATCTGCCGGCCTTGCCCGATGGAACGCACCGCCCCTGATGCTTCCTGTCAGGGAACCAGAGCTGTCAGACGGCGAGAGAACAGAAAATCAGGTTCTACTGGTTCTTGAGCTGTGAGTGTTTATTCTTTATCGTCAAGGTCTGAAACAAGATGTGCAGAGGATGAAATATGGGTTTGCAGTGTTGGGATCCAGAGTCACAGGAGCTGCAGAGTGAGAAACACAAATAGTTTAGGTGGAAAGAGCACACAAAAAGAGATACATACTGTACACATATACAAACTAGAGGGCATTATCTGTATCTGTATTTGTATCTGTTAAACCATCAAAATGATCTGTCTTTGAGTCTGGATTTGGATAGGCCAGAAGTGGGCGTGGCTTATACGTCATGTTAAATCAGACAACATAGCATGTTGTATTTTTCATCCTAATATTCATTGGTAATGCAATTGTTGTGCTTTCAAAGCATTAAACTGATTTATTTTATTAATTTATTTATTATGTTATTAATCATGAAACATCTTTTCATATCCTCATACCGGACTTTTCATTTCTCTCTTGTTTAAAAAAAAAACAAAAAAACAATCTAAGTTTTATGAACTGTGTGAACTCCCCAGCTTGTCCCAATGTCTGTGGTACAGTGAACCACATCGCCCTCCATGCTGAACAGGGATTTCCTCACCTTTGCTTTAACATCACAGTACAGGTTTGGTCCAACTGTACGTGATAAATGCATGCGTGAGGGTACCCTGTAGCATGGTGCAGTGACAGTTAGGAGCTTACGGAAACCCGTGTTTTCAACAACTGAGTGGGGCAAGAGGTCCTGGCAAATCATTTCACCCAAAGTTTCTGTAATCTGATTGGCAGTCGGGTGGTTGTGTGTGTATGGTGTTTTTGAATTGAACACAGCCGTTATTGGTGGTTGTGTCTGTGTATTATCCACTGCTGGGGGGGCCTGGGCAGACATGGTCACAAAGGCATGTTTGAGATGCATATGGTTATGCATTACTGATGCTGTTAGGTGTTTCACATCCCTGCCTTATCATTGTGGCCTTGGACCGTGGTCCGAGATTACAGGGGAGTCTTTTGTTTACTGTTCCAGGGCCGAAGTGTTCTATATTCTAAACTCCGGGGTTAACTCCCTTTCTCTTCCGTCTGCAGTTGATGAGCAAATAAATGGCAACTTGATTTGGTCCGAGGATTTATTCTCCACACTGGTTGCACAGAGATCAACGTTACAGCAACATAACGGTCGCTACGTCCTATTTATCCGTATGCATCACCGCTCTCTTTCACACACTCTCTCTCTCTCTCTCTCTCTCTCCCTCTACCACACCCACCCTGTATGTGCTGCTCTTAAAGGAGCAGCACCATTATACAACACCTTGTACAATTTGCAGCTGACTTTAGTCCCATCAGCTGGGCTGGTTGTAAAGTGCTCCCAGATAGCACTGGTGGTTCAAGGGGTGCTGTAGAGTCCAGTGCTAGGTCCTAAGATATACTAGGTGTGTTTTTTTAGGTCTATTATTATATTTATATGCTATTATTCTTTGGCTACATGAGCTGTTTTTAATCAATGGCATTGTGTGAAACCTTAGCTAGCCTACTAAGGGTTTTCCATTGATGATCTTCTCCTGCAGGCTGGACATTCTCTGGATCCTTTGGCTTCCCAAACTTGCTGCAGACAGACTTTACACACACTGTGACTACATGACAGAAAGACTGGTTCCTTGAAGATTTCACAACACACCGGATAGGAAAGATCCATTTCTAGCCTTGCCGCCATTTTCTCCTTTACACACACAAAACACTTTACACAGGCTGTGACTGCATGAAAAGATGACAAGGTCCTTAAAGACGTCACAGCACACTGGACAAGATAAATCCTCTTCTGCCACTTGATGCCATATTTTCTTTGGTGTCTGTGTCTTCCTTACAATGGCTGCTTATACAGTTGGCTTTTACTTTTGAAGTCACAGTTTGAAAATGATGTCTCTAAATATGAAGATGAAAATCTAGACTAAATCCACAAGGCTGTCTCCTCCTTCATGCAAGAATGACTGCCTTGCTTGTTCAACATAGACATGTTACACACCAGATAACTCTAATCACTACATAGACATGTTACACACCAGAGAACTCTAATCACTTGAATCTCAAAGAACAGAAAAACTCACTCACCTCATTTCCACACCTCCTTGCCCAGTCAAGGTGAGTCAGAGGGAGGGAAGAAGATTCTGATTGGTCAGTTCCACCCCTCCTTGCCCAGTCAAGGTGAGTCAGAGGGAGGGAAGAAGATTCTGATTGGTCAGTGTGCTTTAGACAGTAAAGTTCAATGCACATTGCCATCTACTGGTGAAATGTGAGTATTGAATCTGCTACAGTAATGTGATATGGTTGCAGAGTACACATTTAACACCAAACCATGCCGTTTCTTATGTGCATTTTGTATTCAAATTTGATTCTATCTTACATGATATCTTATATCTGCACTAGGTTATTTCATAACTAGAGCCATTTATTTTGTTGTGCATCTTTGAACATTTATTCACATATAAGTCACACAAGCTTTTCAATCATCTTCACAGTGGAACCTGAGGTCACTTGTGTGCACAGTGCAGGGAATTAATTAATGAATGAATGAACAAAATGAATGAATTAATGTCTTATTCAATTTGAAGTGTCTCTGACTTTGTTTCCCTGTGTTCTATCTGTTAAGAGTTTCTGAGTGAGAAATGTGATCCCTAGATCTCTGAGCAGGTGCCGGTTGTTATGGACAGATGCCCCATTCCCACAGAAGCTGACGTAGTGTCAGCAAATGGATCAGAGACGTGTGTCTCTGAGGCCTCATGAATAGAGGGTGACACCCCTTGTTCTCAGAGAGCATTTAACTGCAATCCTTCAATGGATAATCAGATGAGTCTTAGGTGAAGCTCTGAGTGAGTGAACTTAGTCTCTGTCTCACAATGGTGGCCACCGTTGTTCAAGATTAAACCTGTTTCCTGACTGATCATACCTCAGACTGAGTCTCCAATATATGGGATAGTTCAAGTTCAAGTTCAAGTATTTAATACAATTCATTCCTATCATAGCAAACTCTGTCAAAATGTCCCTGTTATGTGACTCTGTACCCTTACTGCCTAAAAATGCCTGTGGACTGGTTTGGTGGTTTACTATTGGTCAGTGGCGGCTCCTGAAAAAATTCTCGGGGGGTGGCGGGGGGCATTTATTTGATAATGATTAAGGCGACCCATTCAGTAGGTACATTAACAAGACAATTGTATCAATTTGGTTTTAGCTGATTCACTCGTACAGCAATACCTTTTTATCGACTAGATGGCAGCACACAACAGAAAGAGGCCCCCTCTAGCTACATAGAGTAGCTATAGTCACAGGTGGAAAGCTATGGAAGAAAGTTGCATCCGGGAGCCTTCATAAGCAATAATGATGTGGCTCCACAATACATTATCCCACTTATTCATTATTCACATTACTCACATTACTCAAATGTTGTATGATGTAAAATAGCTTAACAGAACACATGATATGTCCAGTAACAACATAAAGAAGGGGGCATCATATAAGTCACAACAATATTTATTGATTGATCTTGAAAGTATTGGCTTACAAATGCAAAATAAGTCATCACATAGAAAATAACTCTGTGTTAGTGCAAGTAGCGAACATTCACACTGTGAAACCTATGAAAAGTGACAGTGGTATAGAAATACAGACTGCGTTCACAGCCTGCTAGCCACGATTTTCTTTCGTACCAATACTTGGTGTAGGATTTCCCT
>NC_045153.1:4298841-4306341 GCF_900700415.2 Clupea harengus
ACACACACACACACACACACACACACAAACAGACAGACACATACCACACACACACACTCCTCATATCACGTCACATTATCAACTTCAGGTTTCCATGGATAATTGGCTACAAAATGAACATTTACACACATCCGGTTATATCATACACACACACACACACACACACACACACATACACACACACACACACACCCAGCCACACACACACACACACCCACAGACACACATACACGCACTCACACATAACACACACACACACATACACACACCTATATTAGAATAGTACACATTTAAAATCCAGTATCAATAAAAAATATATATTTTCTTCTTACCTGTAAGAATGTGACATCATCAGCTTCCATCTCCTTTTCTATGACTCTGATTGCATCTGAAAGAGATGACATCTCTCTGCTCATCTTCTCAATCTTCTCCTTCATCATCTGACTCTTCTTCTCCTCTTCCTCCCTCAGTGTAGCTATCCTGGCTGCCTCTTCATCTCGTAGAAACTGGTGAAGTTCCCAAAACTCCTTCTGGATCTGCCTCTCTGTGTGTTTGGCTTGAGTCTGGGTAAAATCAAGCCATATCAACCCAATTACTGCAAGATAGTGTCTTTCATACTTTAAATATTCTGAAAGCATACGTGAAAACTAACATTAAAAAAATAAAAGCAACATAATGAGAGCTCACTTATAAAGTAAAACACATTTTAATCCTCTCCCTTAAAGTGTAATTAATGTATCATTCTTTTTTTACAAACGTTTTCTAAAACTTGGTGTGCAAAGTTTTGCAAAACTGCACACACAAAATGCAAAAGACCACAAATCTCTTCCAAAATGAAACACTGCATTCAAAACTCACTAGTGTGATACACCTAAACACACAAACACAAACACACACACACACACACATACACACTAGTGTGATAAGTCTGAAACTGCTACCATAAGAAGTTACAGTGGGAAACGTTATGCTACATACTACAGTTATCAGGAGAATTCAGTTCAGAAACAGTTAACCTTCAGACTGAGAGGGAAAAAAACTTTTAGCAGGCAAATTCAGTTCATACCTATAACAGTCTCTGTTATGGCAACGTTAATTAATGACACAGAGCAAGTAGAGGGACTGTGAGGATCGTGACACCCGTGTGTGAGTCTCCGATCATGGACAAGAGGAAGGATGGATTATTATACAGGGTGAACATTTATAATCTGCTAAAGCTTTTCTCAGTAGAGCATTCCTGTACAATAACATGTTTTATTCATTCTCTGCATGGCAGTGTTGAATCTCAGGCTGATGCATGGTCCTCCTATGTCTAAGGGCTGATGCATGGTCCTCCTATGTCTAAGGGCTGATGCATGGTCCTCCTATGTCTATGGGCTGATGCATGGTCCTCCTATGTCTAAGGGCTGATGCATGGTCCTCCTATGTCTAAGGGCTGATGCAGACTAGTCCTCCTATGTCTATGGGCTGATGCATGGTCCTCCTATGTCTAAGGGCTGATGCAGACTAGTCCTCCTATGTCTAAGGGCTGATGCATGGTCCTCCTATGTCTAAGGGCTGATGCATGGTCCTCCTATGTCTAAGGGCTGATGCATGGTCCTCCTATGTCTATGGGCTGATGCAGACTAGTCCTCCTATGTCTAAGGGCTGATGCATGGTCCTCCTATGTCTAAGGGCTGATGCATGGTCCTCCTATGTCTAAGGGCTGATGCATGGTCCTCCTATGTCTAAGGGCTGATGCATGGTCCTCCTATGTCTATGGGCTGATGCAGACTAGTCCTCCTATGTCTATGGGCTGATGCATGGTCCTCCTATGTCTAAGGGCTGATGCATGGTCCTCCTATGTCTAAGGGCTGATGCAGACTAGTCCTCCTATGTCTAAGGGCTGATGCATGGTCCTCCTATGTCTATGGGCTGATGCATGGTCCTCCTATGTCTAAGGGCTGATGCATGGTCCTCCTATGTCTAAGGGCTGATGCATGGTCCTCCTATGTCTAAGGGCTGATGCAGACTAGTCTATTCTAAGTGTGGAGGAGTCCATGTGCCTGACTAATTAAATATCCTGTTTTAACTGTAACTCCTGGGGAACAAGGAGTGATCCTGAGACTAACATTTGGTCTACTCAGTAACAGATGGGGAACAAGGAGTGATCCTGAGACTAACATTTGGTCTACTCAGTAACAGATGGGGAACAAGGAGTGATCCTGACACTAACATTTGGGATACTCAGTATCAAGATGGCTAAATGTTTCAAGAGCAGCAACAGTGCCACCCAGCACTCATTACAGAGACATTATAAGACAGGAGCCAAATCACTGAGGGGAAAATAAATCGGGAATCGGGAGGGGATCTGTAACCTAAACATGGTAGATCTGTAACAGGAAGTCCTGCCCTGTCTCATAAAGTGCCAATCATGTTGTTGGAAACGACAGCAGTGATGTTTCACCTCAACTGGACCGCAACATTTGGTGAAAACACAGTGAACAAGTCAACACCAAGAATAAGGTCGTTTTTTTTGCTGTAACAGTGGTTGAAGAAACGTTGTTTATGTCAGATTTAAATGCAGATTTGTGTGGTGTAGGCTACTTTACATGTCTGTTTGACCATCCTATGTGGAGTTACGGATCTCTCCGTATTTATTTAGATAAGAATGATCTTGTCTGCCCCAAACAGCAGCCCGTCATTGATGGCTCATCAACATCACAACCAATGTCCTCCTTTGGAACCGGTATATAAGTCTTACATTTTGAAGGGCGCTGCCTTAAAAAGGCACACAAACATTCACTGCCTGTTTGTTTCTGTCTTAGAAAGTGAACTATGTGTGTAATGTTTCATGAAGAGTGTTTGATGGAATTGAAAATGGAGTTAAAGGCTGAGAATAAACACAGATGTGGTGTGGGGTTGTGCTGTATGTAATCAACTCCACTAGTTAAAGACTGTAATCAACTCCTCTAGATGAAGACAGTAATCAACTCCACTAGTTAAAGACAGTAATCAACTCCACTAGTTAAAGACTGTAATCAACTCCACTAGTTAAAGACTGTAATCAACTCCACTAGTTAAAGACAGTAATCAACTCCACTAGTTAAAGACAGTAATCAACTCCACTAGTTAAAGACAGTAATCAACTCCACTAGTTAAAGACAGTAATCAACTCCTCTAGTTAAAGACGGTAATCAACTCCACTAGTTAAAGACTGTAATCAACTCCACTAGTTAAAGACTGTAATCAAGTCCACTAGTTAAAGACATTAATCAACTCCACTAGTTAAAGACTGTAATCAACTCCACTAGTTAAAGACTGTAATCAACTCCACTAGTTAAAGACTGTAATTAACTCCACTAGTTAAAGATAGTAATCAAGTCAACTAGTTAAATACTGTAATCAACTCCACTAGTTAAAGACTGTAATCAACTCCACTAGTTAAAGACAGTAATCAACTCCACTAGTTAAAGACTGTAATTAACTCCACTAGTTAAAGATAGTAATCAAGTCAACTAGTTAAATACTGTAATCAACTCCACTAGTTAAATAGTGTAATCAACTCCACTAGTTAAATACTGTAATCAACTCCACTAGTTAAAGACAGTAATCAACTCCACTAGTTAAAGACTTGAATCAACTCCTCTAGTAAACATTCAATGTGGATTTAACTCCAGCAGTGAGTATTTCTTACACTAATGTTGGTTAAAGTTGAAGTTGATATTTTCCTAATTAATTTCCTAAATAATTACCTTGTTAACTAACATGATTCAGTTCAGTCATTAAAGTCTACATATTAAATTACTCATCATGAACAAACCATAAGCTTGAGCATTTAACATTCATGTGGATTATAAATACTAAGGTTCATTTGTTTGTGTAAATTAGTGAACTAAATAATGTTAGTTAATGGATTTGGTGTAAAAATGCTAAATAAAACAGGGACTTCACACAAACTAATGATTGTGGGTTCCATATCAGGTCATAGAGATGATGTCATAGTTTGGCATCACAGTACACCATGGCATCATATCACACTCACCTTAATACACTCAGCTGTTTGGTAACAGGTGTCTTTAGCCTTCTCAAAGGCCTTCTGCTTCTCACGCAGTTTGACCATTAGTTCCTCCTGAAATTAATGGATGACTTTAATGTGGAGTATTTCTGTACTGTAGCCTACTCTATCCCCACTACCAGATTACAAAAGCCACAGACCTGAGCAGGCCTATGTTACTTACACTCAAAGTCAGGTGAATGAGACTAGAATTGAGCCATAACATGAGCGTGTGTGAGTGTGTGTGTGTGTGTGTGTGTGTGTGTGTGTGTGTGTCTAATATGAGCACCTCATTGTTCACATAAGCTTATGGACATAGTATATATACATGTGAGTAATCCTGCTCCTAGTTGAGACACGTGAACATTAAAAACATGTAGTTATCTGGACAGCAGTAAATAGAGCAAACTGGCATTACTTCAGAAACAAACACAATAGAGTGTGAGACCTGAGTGTAAACAAAAGTGAGTCTAAATGTTGGCTGGGGGAGTCTAAGTTTACAGGTGAAGGAACCTCTGAAGCTCTAAGTGTAAGTCTAAGTGTACAGGTGAAGGAACCTGTAAAGCTCAATTTAAAATGTTCAGAGAACCTACCTTTACATTAATTGCTGCTTCACCGATGGGACGGAAGTTGTGATCTTGGTGTAATTTTGAGTCTCGACACATCAGACACACAAGCTGCTCGTCATCTTGACAGAAGAACTCAAGTTTTTTTTTGTGCAGACGGCAAGACGCGTGTTGCCAGTCTTGTAAGAAAGTCTCACACAGGTTCTTTAAAGCGAGATTTGGGGGAAGCCAGTCCTTTGATGACTTTCTCCTGCAGACTGGACATTCTCTGGATCCTTTGGTTTCCCAGTACTGCTGCAGACAGGCTTTACAAACGCTGTGACTACATGACAGGAGAACAGGGTCCTTGAAGATTTCACAACACACCGGACAGGAAAGATCCTCTTCGAGTCTTGCTGCCATTCTCTCCTTCACACACACAACACTTTCACTGAAGTTAGACAAAGAATTGCAGTCGTCTCCAAACTCTGTATTTTAAGATTTAACTAAGTAAGATTTGTTCTTGTTTGAAAACCGTCTTCAAACACGAGGATCAGCCTACTACACACTTCGCTGTTCTTCCAGTTGGGTGAAAAACTTTACTTTCATTTTCAAAAAGCCATAATCCAATCAGTCTCCAAGGCATCTCAATTTTTAACTCTTCAATCTGTAAGCAGGTCAACCTCTCCAACTTGTTTTTGAAATTAAAACACAAGTAGTTTGTGGCATTTCTTTCCCAAATGTCCATGTACGCACTCGTAATGTCGAACAGGGCAGCCGTCTGTCACTGT
The DNA here is from genome assembly GCF_900700415.2 of Clupea harengus. Classification (NCBI taxonomy): domain Eukaryota; kingdom Metazoa; phylum Chordata; class Actinopteri; order Clupeiformes; family Clupeidae; genus Clupea; species Clupea harengus. The sequence goes on from NC_045153.1 coordinate 4,304,214, forward strand.
GCTTTACTTCCTCCTTCAAAAAGCAGAGTCAGGGGGAGGGGTCTGGAAGAGCAGGGAGCTGATTGGTCAAAACTACATGTCAGTGTTTTTCCTCCACTATCCACAGAAATGTTGTTCTGATCTCATTCCTACTGCAGAACTGTTCCTTCAGATACACAGAGAGCTGTCTGTGCTGTGAATGACACCTCCAGTGTACACACTCTCAGCACATCCACTGTGTCTGATTTTCAGTGACATTATCAAAGGGAAACGTCTGTATTCTTTAACCTGGGCCCTACTAAAAGCTGACATTATTACTTAGTCATTACATTATTGCTCATGTGTAGTTACTAGTTACCAATGACTGGATATATACACTACCGTTCAAAAGTTTGGGGTCACTTAGAAATGTCCTTATTTTTCAAAGAAAAGCACTGTTTTTTTCAATGAAGATAACATTAAATGAATCAGAAATACACTCTATACATTGTTAATGCGGTAAATGACTATTCTAGGTGGAAACGTATGGTTTTTAATGAAATATCTACATAGGTGTATAGAGGCCCATTTCCAGCAACTGTCACTCCAGTGTTCTAATGGTACATTGTGTTTGCTAATCGCCTTAGAAGACTACTGGATGATTAGAAAACCCTTGAAAACCCTTGTGCAATTATGTTAGCACAGCTGAAAACTGTTTTGCTGGTGAGAGAAGCTATAAAACTGGCCTTCCTTTGAGCTAGTTGAGTATCTGGAGCATTACATTTGTGGGTTCGATTATACTCTCAAAATGGCCAGAAAAAGAGAACTTTCATGTGAAACTCGCCAGTCTATTCTTGTTCTTAGAAATGAAGGCTATTCCATGCGAAAAATGGTACTACTGTGTACTACTGTGTACTACTCCCTTCAGAGAACAGCACAAACGGGCTCTAACAAAGTAGAAAGAGAAGTGGGAGGCCCTGGTGCACAACTCAGCAAGAAGACAAGTATATTAGAGTCTCTAGTTTGAGAAATAGACGCCTCACAGGTCCTCAACTGGCAGCTTCTTTAAATGGTACCCGCAAAACGCCAGTGTCAACGTCTACAGTGAAGAGGCGACTCTGGGATGCTGGCCTGATGAGTGGCAAAGAAAAAGCCATAAGCGTGGGGTGAAATTTCTACAGATTACCTCAACAAATTAACAGCTAGAATGCCAAAGGTCTGCAATGCTGTAATTGCTGCAAATGGAGCATTCTTTGACGAAAGCAAAGTTTGAAGAACAAAATTTATATTTCAAATAGAAATCATTATTTCTAACCTTGTCAATGTCTTGACTATATTTTCTATTCATTTTGCAACTCATTTGATAAATAAAAGTGTGAGTTTTCATGGAAAACACGAAATTATCTGGGTGACCCCAAACTTTTGAACGGTAGTGTAGGTATATCTATAGGTATTTATAGGCATATCTGTACGTATATATATATATATATATATATATATATATATATATGCAGTCATTGGTAGTTACTTGTACTGTGGGTTACATATCACAGAGAGAGGAAATCAAATACTCTGTGAGTCCATGCTAGTGTCATTATTGCATTAATATTATCCTGTATGCTCAGCTCTATTATATATTAACCCATAGATACAGACAAGCCTAGGCTGGAACCATAAACATCGAGTTCAGAGTCTACTCTACCACAGGCAGTGACTGGTATTCAGATAGCATAATGATTTGCAGAGGATTTGTGTAAACATGTGTGTGTGTGTGTGTTTGTGTGTGTGTGTGTGTGTGTGTGTGTGTGTGTGCGCGTGTGTGCATGTGTGTGTGCGTGTATGTATGTGTGTGTGTGTGTGTGTGTGTGTGTGTGTGTGTGTGTGTGTGTGTGTGAGTGTGTGTGTGAATGTGTAGGTGTGTGTGTTTATGAGTGTGTGTGTGTTTGTGTGTGTGTGTTTGTGTGTGAAAGCAGGATAATGATGTTAGATGTTGATTGGTGAGCTGTACGTATGTGAGGACGCACCAGATGGCAGCATTGTTCAGCCCTGTCCCCTCTGGTGTGGACTGAGCTGTAGACCAGTGCAGAGACGGTGTGTTAGAGTGGAGCTGAGGTCTTCAAGTCAGGGGTTCGAGGGGCTGCTCTTACCCATCTGATTGGTGTTTAGATAT
>NC_045153.1:4308841-4333841 GCF_900700415.2 Clupea harengus
GCTGTCAATATTATGGGTATCAGAAGCCATTTTTGACCAGACACAATGAAACGTATAATGTTGTAAAATGATATTTGATGCATGTTGATGTGTGTTGTTCGTTGTTAAAGACATTGTAAAATACACAAAATACTAATAGTCCTGGGATTTAGATTTGCACTAGTTGTACGTAAGTTTTATTTTCTAAATGTTCTAATTTTGGATACAAACAAGTGGTACAACATCATTAAAAGGAGGCTTAAAATCTATAATCATGTTGCGTCACCATCAGCATAGGTTTAGAAAATAAAAGTAAGTTGTTTAGGAATATCTTTTACAACACAATTCTGTCAAAGATGTTTGCCCTTCAATTTGCAATATTTACAGAGTTCAGATCATGAACCTGTGGGATTTTCTTAAGGCAACTAACAATACAACCAATTAGTCAGAATGGTTAATGCATGAAGACATTTTAACACCATGAACAAGTCATTATTAACCTGACAAAAAGGAAGTGACATCATCTCTTGCTGTGCTGCTTTACTTTCACTGAAGCTCTCACTGGTAACATCCTCAGAGGAGAGAGTTTAGAGCCAACATTAAAGTATGGAAACACAGATGTGTTTGTCTTTTTCATTAAATTAGCGTCATGTCTCTTCAGTTCTCAGTGCCTCTGACTGCATAGGTTTGTCTCCTTTCATTTCTGATGTCATTCCTGCAGGCACTACTCTATACCTGTCAGTAGGTGGCACTGTTGACATTCAGAACTAAACAGGATGTGCTGGAGAGGTACCCAGACTAAAGCCTTCTCACACAATTCTCCCATGTTAAATCAAATAAAAGGAAAACTGAATTGTATATTAATTAAATGAATTATTAAGGAGTATCAGTGTCATCTGTTACACGTTGTCAGTGCTGGATGGTTCAGTGGTATGGCAGTCAGAACCATAGTGGCGGTACTACAATAACGATACATACAAAAATAATCACATGAAAAAGTAAAGCAATTGACAAACCGGTTGAAGCAGCTTTTATTTTATTTTAGTCATCAGTGTTTCTGTGTCCTAGGAGTCGGATCAGACTGAAGCTCAAACTGTTCTGCTCCACTGTCTCATGGACCTCAGTTATTCAACAGATTGTAGACAACTTAAAAACATGACTACATTCCACCAACCTCACACAAAGTTTGGAAAATAAAAGCAAGTAATTATTATGTTTAAGAATATCATTTTGAATACATTCATGTCAAGGACATCTGTCCTTCAATTTGGAATATTAGCAGACTTCAGATCATGTGACACCTCTGGATATTCTTAAGGCAACTAACCATAGAACCAAGTCATTCAGAATTCATAATGAATAGGGACATATTAACAGTAAGTCATCTTTAACAAAGGGAAATTTCATTAGCTCTATCTGAACTGCTCTACTGTTACTGAAGCCTTCACTGGTAAGATCCTCAAAGGAGAGATACTACCGACATTAAAGTATGGAAACACTCTCAGTGAAAGTGTGTTTGAAAGTGTGTATGTGTGTGTTATTATCAGGGTCAGAGAATGACAGCTCTCCTCTGTCCCAGTCCAGCTGCACTCTGATCCTCTGGAGTTTCTGCTTCACTGTGAGGAGAGTGGAGGGCTGTGGTGTAGAGCGTGCTGTATAGTTACCATCTTTATAATACACATACCACTGTCCACTCATGGAGGGACAGTCTCCCTTCCTCTGGAGAGACTCTGTCATCACACCCACCTGCCACAATGGATTCTCTCCAACCTCCATGATAGGTGAAAATTCACCCTAGTTACCTCAGGACTCCGGAGCTGCATATAAGTACATTTATTAGACAAACAACAATTGCAATTGGGCTCACTCACAAAACAAGTATGAAAGTGAAGCCATGATAAACACATCGCACAAGGTTTATATAGACAGAAGTTGAGCGTTCAACAGGGATAACCACGTGGTGGATTTCTGACGTCCGAGGCAAGGATGGTAGTTTTGCAAGGTCGGAAGAAGCACAGTTCGTTCCTTCTGGTCTAAACATGCACTTGTACATATGCAGACTAAGTGGCACCTAATATTCTAAGTTACACACACGCAGAAACACAGAAAAGCCATGTTTCTGCTTTCATAAGCACATGATTCATACGTTCTTAAGTAATTAACAGTGTTTGCAAATTATCTCCATCAATCCCTCCTTTTATCCGTTTCAATGGATAATTAAAAATCACAATCAAAAACAAAATTAAAATCACAAATCATCTTTCTTAATTCGTCAATTATCAATTTCAATGGATAACCTCAAAATCAGCACTCTGAGCTTCATCACATGGATTTTTGGAACAGAGATCATTACTGAGCATCACTCCATATCATTATAAGTTAATCATTTAAAATGTCATCATATTTCTCATCACGCATTGGTATGCTTTGCATTTGTAGGCCAACATAGTGGATGTCGACTGTGTGTGTGTATCATTAGCTCGCCTAGGCTTCAGATAACATTCAAACAAGGCCTCTTTGGGTGTCCTTGAAGGCCCTGTTCCCCATCAGGCATTCTGCAGAACACATCTGCTGTAGAATATTACTGGGACGGAAAATGTAAACAGTCTCTTTGTGGAAAGTGTGTTTGGGCAGTCTGGTTCCCCCACCATGGATGATCTTTGGCCAGGCCCCAATCGCGGACATTTGACCAAGACCGGTGCCTGTTGTGATCAATATGTTAACAGTCCCAAAATGTAGAGTAGTGCAATTAATATCAAAAGTCCCACACATTGTTTCATTTTTCCCTTGTAACTCCCCATGACTTCACAGAAATAGGACTGCCCCGCCCTCCCAGTATCCACTAGGCTCTTTTACCCCACTGGACAGTGTAGTTTTCTTCACCAGGTTTGAGACGAAAAATTGCCTAACGCAAAGAATCCCCTTTGTAGCTGGACTTCTGTCACAGTGTTCCGGCCTTGGAAAACTGTAGGAAGACAGCTCCTATCCTCACATGTTGTATTTTTTATCCTAATATTCATTGATAATGCAATTGATATGCTTTCAAAGCATCCCATTGATTTTATTTATTTATTAGTTTATTAATTATAAAAATATATTTTCACATCCTCATACTGTACTTTTCATCTCTCTCTTTATTTTTATTTCAAAGTTCAAAGTACTTTATTTGTCATTGTCACAAAAACAACGAGACAGTAGAGGCAGCAACAGACAGCTAAAACTTAAGTTGCTGTGGACATTAACTACCACAGCTAAAAAAAATATAAAATAACAATTAATAAATAGATAAATAAATATCCCTGAGTAAATTAAAAAAGCAATATATGTACATTGAGGTGCATCAATAGTTGCAGAGTAGAGTGTCAGAGTGCAGTCCATGGGGGCGGGCCGGGCCGGGGGGGAGGTGGGGGGGGTTTGGGTGAGCTGTTGAGAAGCCTTATTGCACGAGGGTAAAAGCTCTTTGCCATTCTGGAGGTGGCGCTTTTGTCGATCTGAACCTTTTCCCTGACGGGAGTGACGGGAACAGATGATGGGCAGGGTGGGAAGGGTCCAATGTCTCTCTTTATTTTTATTTGTAACTGAACTAAGTTTTATGAACCTGTCTGAAACCCCCAGCTTGTCCAAATGTCTGTGGTACAGTGAACCACATCGCCCTCCATGCTTAACAGGGATTTCCTCACCTTTGCTTTAACATCACAGTACAGGTTTGGTCCAACTGCACGTGATAAATGCATGCGTGAGGGTACCCTGTAGCATGGTGCAGTGACAGTTAGGAGCTTACGGAAACCCGTGTTTTCAACAACTGAGTAGGGCAAGAGGTCCTGGCAAATCATTTCACCCAAAGTAATCTGTAATTATGTATGCATATTATTACATATGCTGCACCCCCGACAAAACCTTGGTCATGCACGACAAAATAAAAATGTGTTCATGTTGTCAAAGCATGAAAACAGGCTGCATTACCACACACCCTGACACATCCATATTAATAGAAGATGACATTTCCCCCTGTCGTTCTAAATCCTCCTTTTATCGACATGTGAGAACGATACAGTTCACTGGAGAAACAGTTCACTGGAGCATCCTTAATAATACTCTTTCAATTGCATTCTGCTCACTTTAACAATGTCTTCTGTTTTAGCTTTACTGTATCCTTATCAATTCTGATCTTTTTTTCTTTTTTTCACCCGTAGACTTGCGTCTACACACTCTTCATCACTTCCGCTCTCCTCCAGTTCCCCCTTCCGCTTGGCAGCTCTTCTGATCTTTTCACTTGTCTTCAGATTTCTTTTGGAGTTTGTTTTTGCTCTTATTTATGTAAAGCATATTGAATTGCCTCTGTGTATGAAATGTGCTCTATAAATAATCTCTCTCTCTGTGTGTGTCTGTCTGTTTCAGTCAGTACTCACTGTATTGGACAATCTCTTGCATCTTCTCCCAGACTCTGAACTTCAGGTTGCCCAGGTGTTTTGCCACATTGATCAGAGCTCCTGAAACCCTCTCTGGATCCTGCAGTGTGCACTGGGCTCTGGAATAACATTCAGGAGTCAGTGCTGCTGTGGGTTTAGGTTCAGAACCACAGAGAAGAGAGACAGGAGGCAGATCACTCACCTCTCCACTGTGCTCTTGTAGTTCTGTGAAAAATCACCAAAGTACACAAGATGTAAAGCATTGACATTAACGCTTGATATTAAATTCTCCTACATTAACCACTTAAGCAAAAACATTAAACATTAAACTTAAGCAAAAACTACCAATGCCAGTAATGCTATATCATCATAATTTCCATACATATAGTTTATAAACCTGTTTTCTTTGTGGAATCAGAAATTATTTACTCCTGTTAATGACACTGCTTTAGGAAAAAGAAAAACAGGACCGGTTCTTACCTGCAGGAATGTGATGTCATCAGCTCCCATCTCCTTTTCTATGACTCTGATTGTGTCTGAAAGAGATGATATCTCTCTGCTCATCTTCTCAATCTTCTCCTTCATCATCTGACTCTTCTGCTCCTCTTCCTCCCTCAGTGCAGCTATCCTGGCTGCCTCTTCATCTTGTAGAAACTGGTGCAGCTTCTCAAACTCCTCCTTGATCTGTTTCTCTGTGTGCTGGGTCTGAGTCTGGATGATCACACATACAGTAATAAAAAAGTTATTTTTATTGTTGCTGAAATGAAAACTCCTGTGTCTAATCTGGTCCATACCTCACCTTAATGTGCGCTGATGTTTGGTCACAGATGAGTTTAACTTTTTTAAAGGTCTTGAATGTATTTCTTAGGGGCTCCAGTTTGATCTTGAGTTCCTCCTGAAATACACACACACTTTACTGGGTAACAACTACTGCTGTAAACACAGGTGTAAAGATTTGCAGTCTACTGGTGTTGACATTGAGTAGTTATGGAGGCATCTATCTGAATATTTAATTCCTAATTCATTCTTAATAGAACACATTATGTGTAAGCATTATTAAACTCATCTGAGCATTCCTACCTTAATATCTAGTGCAGCCTCATCAATGGGACTGAAGTTGTGGGTTTTGTGTGTTTTTGAGTCCCGACACACCAGACACACAGGCTGCTTATCGTCCAGACAGAAGAGCTTAAGTTTCTCACTGTGCAGACTGCAGAGCACCTCAGACCCTGCTGAAGCCCTCTGACTTCTCTCCTGTAAGAAGGTCTCACACAGGTTCCTTAAGTGGAGGTTAAGGCAAGGATGTTCCTTTGATGATCTCCTTCTGCAGACTGGACATTCTCTGGATCCTTTGGTTCCCCAGTACTGCTGCAGACAGACTTTACAGAAGCTGTGACTGCATGAGAGGACGACAGGGTCCTTGAAGATGTCACAGCACACAGGACAAGATAAATCCTCTTCGGAGAAAGGTTTTGATGCCATAGTCTTGTTACCGGTGAACTCTCTTTTGTGGCTGGTAACACAGTTTGCTTTCACTTTCAAGTTCACAGTTTAAAAATCATGTCAGTGTCTGAACAGGAATACACATACTAAAGATACACATACACATACTAAAGTCACAAGGCTGTCAGCTTCATACCCATGTATTTCAAACAAGAATGGTTGTTTTGTTTGTTGAATGTACAGCGTACCTGTTCAAAGTTCGCTGAGAAACAGTCAGTCACTGGAGTCCGTCCGTCTCAGTTACCCACTTCCTTGTTTAACAAAGTTGAGGTGAGCCAGAGGGAGGGGCTTTGGTTGAAGAAGATTCTGATTGGCCAGCTCAGCTACCCTATTAGCGAGAGAGAGAGAGAGCACATTTTCATCGATCCTGTTGTGATGTTTGACAGGTATAAATTACTTAATTACTTATTATGGCATACAGTTTACTCACAGGAGGGATAGTAAGCATATATTTGTACATCTTATTTATATTTTATGAGAAAGATGTTTAATCATTCATTATTGATTTTATTGAGTTAAATCCAAACGAAAGAAAGAAATATTGTCTAGCCATAGATAATCACTGTCCATACAACCCCCAGTCAGCAGGACTGGTAGAAAAGAATTAACTAAACTATTAAAAGTTAATTGAGAATCCAAGAGTGAAATTAGTGAAATGAAGCATGCATGATGTTATCACTGTTTGAAATGATGTATGGAAGAATCTACACTGCCTAAACTCTTAAACCATTTGCTATAACAGACGAAGAGATTGAATACACACTTTCAGAGTACATGGCAAAGATGATGTCGAAACTAAATGCTCTCAGACTTCTTTCCCCTATACAGGAACACTGTGAGGCTGAAACCAAGGTTTGGCCAGGAGATTGGGTCCTAATCAACAGCCTCAAAAGAAAACACTGCCACTTGCCCAAGTGGGACAGACCATACAAAGTGCTACTGTCAACATCTACCACAGTCAAGATAGCGGAGAGAGCCACCTGGATACATCTAACACATTGTAAACGAGTAAGCCTGCCTTAGAAAGAGACAGAGGATAGGAGCTGTCTTCCTCTACAGTTTTCCAAGGCCGGGCCACTGTGACAGAAGTCCAGCTACAAAGGGGATTCTTTGCGTTAAGCAATTTTTCATCTCAAACCTGGTGAAGAAAACTACACTGTCCAGTGGGGTAAAAGAGCCTAGTGGATAATGGTAACATATTGATCACAACAGGCACCGGTCTTGGTCAAATATCCGTGATGGGGCCTGGCCAAAGATCATCCGTGATGGGGGAACCAGACTGCCCAAACACACTTTCCACAAAGAGACTGTTTACATTTTCCTGCCCAGTAATATTCAACAGCCGATGTGTTCTGCAGAAGGCCTTCAAGGACACAGCAAAGAGGCCTTGTTTGAATGTTATCTGAAGCCTAGGTGAGCTAATGATACACACACACACACACACACACACACACACACACACACACACACACAGTCGACACCCACTATGTTGGCCTACAAATGCAAAGTATTCAAATGTGTGATGAGAAATGTGATGACATTTTAAATGATTGACTTATGATGATATGGAGTGATGTTCAGTAATGATCTATTTTCCGAAAATCCATGTGATGAAGCTCAGAGTGATGATTTTGAGGTTATCCATTGAAATTGATAATTGACGAATTAAGAAAGGTGATTTTAATTTTGAATTATCCATTGAAACGGATAAAAGGAGGGACTGATGGGGATAATTTCCAAACACTGTTAATGACTTAAGAATATAATAATCAAGTGCCTTGTATTATTAATTACCTTATATGAATCATGTACTTATGTAAGCAGGAACATGGCTTTTCTGTGTTTCTGCATGTGTGTAACTTAGATTATGAGGTGCCACTTAGTCTGCATATGTACAAGAGCATGTTTAGACCAGAGGTGATAAGAAGGGTCGAACTGTGCTTCTTCCGACCTTGCAAAACTTCCATCCTTGCCTCGGACGTCAGAAATCCACCACATGGTTATCTCTGCTGAACGCTAAACTTCTGTCTATATAAACCTTGTGCGATGTGTTTATCATGGCTTCACTTTCAGCCTTGTGCTGGGAGTGAGCCCGATTGCATTTGTTGTTTGTCTAATAAATATACTTATATGCAGCTCTGGAGTCCTGAGGTAACTAGGGTGAATTTTCACCTATCATTATTGTTTATTTTATTTTATTTGTATTTATTTTATTTTGGGAGTTGATGATCACACCCGAATGGCACAGATAATAACAATAATACAATGAGATGTAATATCAAACCTAAATAAAGTCAGCAATAAAGTAAATAATTTTCCTCGTGTTACAGGACTGCATGAGAGTGAAGTGTGCTGCTGGCAGTGGAAGCATGACTACAATAGTTCAGAACTAATCTCGGGATGAAATAAAATAAAATAAGTTAAAAGCAAATCCTGTAAATGCCAATACAAGGTGCCACACAGAAGAGCCCAAAGCCCTCACTAATGTCTGACCCCAGAACAGTGGCCCTGAGAATGAATGGACGACTATAATGGAGTATCACATGATACACATAAACTGTTACATTTTATATCCAAATAACATCACATATGTTATGATTATTCTAAAGCAGGATAAACAAGTTCTCAGGTGTGCACATCCCAGCAGTGTGCTCCATATTTACCATCTTTATAATACACACACCACTGTCCACTCGTGGAGGTAAAGACTCCCTTCCTCTGGAGAGACTCTGTCATCACACCCACATACCACCATGTGTTCTCTCCAACCTCCACATCCCAGCAGTGAGTCCCTGAGTTAAAGCCCTCAGAGCCCAGGACACAGGCATACTCATCAAATCTCTCTGGGTTATCAGGAAGCTGCTGACTCTCATCACTGTCTCTCACACTGGTCAGGTCCTCAGACAGGATGAGACCTGGGTGTGCATTTTGGTCTGAAATGATCTTTAATACAAATATCTTTCATCCTAAACTCAAAAGGAATCATGACATCCTCCACCATACCTACCTGAATGGATAAAATGAATTATAGTAAGAGTCAAAGTTTTTTTTTTTTAAATAATTTTACATTTGTTTCGTGTCTGGTCACAAATGTAGGGGCCTTTGAAATGATTGTCCAAGACTCCTTAGAATTTTGATAAAGGTAAAGTTGTCAGATGTCACATTTAATGCAGTCAGTCGGGTGTTGATATAAATAGGTGTGCAATTTCTTCATAAATCACACCAGTCATTTTAGACCGAAGAGACAAAAGAGTTATTGTCTTGTAAAATGACAGATTTAATTATGTATATTTGAAGCATATTTTCAATTTGCATTGTTAGTTGTTAAAGACATTTTTAAATACAAAAAATACCAATAATTCTGAGATATGCACTGGTTGTACGAATGATTTAGCTATATTTTATTGTGAATTTCCTTTCTTTTGGATACAAACGAGTGGTACAACATCATTAAAAGGAGGCTTAAAATCTGAAATCATACATCATTGTTTAGAAAACTGTCATGATCACAGTAACTTGAATCTTAAGAAAGGTATAAATCCAAATAAATCAGAATCAAATGTTAGTAAAAATCATTATTAACATTTCTGTCTGGCCGGTCAATAATGTAACCATGTTGCGTCGTCACCATCAGCATACGTTTAGAAAATAAAAGTAACTTGTTTAGGAACATAATTTAAATTACATTTCTGACAGATATTTGCCCTTCAATTTGCAATATTTACAGAGTTCAGATCACGTGACACCTGTGGGATTTTCTTGAGGCAACTAACATTACAGCCAATTAGTCAGAGTGCTTAATTTATGAAGACATTTTAACACCATGAACAAGTCATTATTAATCTGGCAAAAGGAAGTGACATCATCTCTTGCTGTGCTGCTCTACTTTCACTGAAGCTCTCACTGGTAACATCCTCAGAGGAGGGAGATTACTGGAAACACTCAAGTATGGAAACACTCTCTCAGTGAAAGTGTGTGTGAGAGTGTGTAGATGTGTGTTATTATCAGGGTCAGAGAATGACAGCTCTCCTCTGTCCCAGTCCAGCTGCACTCTGATCCTCTGGAGTTTCTGCTTCACTGTGAGGAGAGTGGAGGGCTGTGGTGAAGAGCTTGCTCTATATTTACCATCTTGATAATAAACAAACCACAGTCCACTCATGGAGGCATAGTTTCCCTTCCTCTGGAGAGACTCTGTCATCACACCAACAACCCACCATGTGTTCTCTCCAACCTCCACATCCCAGCAGTGAATCCCTGAGTTAAAGCCCTCAGAGCCCAGGACACTGGCCTTCTCATCAAATCTCTCTGGGTTATCAGGAAGCTGCTGCCACTCATCGCTGTCTCTCACACTGGTCAGATCCTCAGACAGGTAGAGATTGTCGGCTGCAGTGTTGGGATCCAGAATCACAGGAGCTGCAGAGTGAGAAACACAAATGGTTTAGGTGGAAAGACACAAAAAGAGATACATACACATATACAAACTAGAGGTCATTATCTGTATCTGTATTTTTATCTGTTAAACCAACAACATAATCTGTCTTTGTATCTGGATTCAGATAGAAGGCCAGAAGTGGGCGTGGCTTATGTCAGAAGTCATGTTAAATCAGGCACATGTTGTATTTTTTAGCCTAATATTCATTGGTAATGAAATTGTTGTGTTTTTCAAAGCATCAAACTGATTCATTATATTCATTTATTATGTTATTAAATATAAAATATATTTTCACATCCTCATTCTGTACTTTTCATCTCACTTTTTATTTTTATTTTTAACTGAACAAAGTTACGGTCTGAACCCCCCAACTTGTCCAAATGTCTGTGGTACAGTGAACCACATCGCCCTCCATGCTTAACAGGTATTTCCTCACCTTTGCTTTAACATCACAGTATAGGTTTGGTCCAACTGTACGTGAGAAATGCATGCGTGAGGGTACCCTGTGGCATGGCACAGTGAGAGTTAGGAGCTTACGGAAACCCGTGTTTTCAACAATTGAGTAGGGCAAGAGGTCCTGGCAAATCATTTCACCCAAAGTTTCTGTAATCTGCTTGGCAGTCGGGTGGTTGTGTGTGTATGGTGTTTTTGAATTGAACACAGCCGTTATTGGTGGTTGTGGCTGTGTATTATCCACTGCTGGGGGGGCCTGGGCAGACATGGTCACAAAGGGATGTTTGAGATGCATATGGGGAGTTGTGTATGTGTGTGTGTGTGTGTGTATGTGTGTGTGTGTGTGTGTATTGGTGTCCGTGTGTGTGTGTATTGGTGTCCGTGTGTGTGTATGTTCTTATGAGATAAGAAGCAGAGACGTATTAGGGGAGCTCTGCTGTCACTCAGGTTTCACTGGTAAGATCCTCAGAGGAAAGATGCCAGTGTTAAAGTATGGAAACACACTCCCAGTGAAAGTGTGTGTGACAGTGTGTAGGTGTGTGTTAATTTCTCTGTGGCATGTATTTCAAAGTGGGTGTTCTCTATATTTTAAATATGTTGAAATGTTTGCATGCATGTGTGTGTGAGTGTGTGTGTGTCAAATGAGCTTTCAATGAAACTGAACAGTAGTGTATCATCCATTTTACTATGCATTGATCATGTAAAATCAATGTATGCCCCCTTCTCTCTCTGTGTGTGTGTGTGTGTGTGTGTGTGTGTGTGTGTGTGTCTGTTTCAGTCAGTACTCACTGTATTGAACAATTTCCTGCATCTTCTCCCAGACTCTGAACTTCAGGTTGCCCAGGTGTTTTGCCACATTGATCAGAGCTCCTGAAACCCTCTCTGGATCCTGCAGTGTGCACTGGGCTCTGAAATAACATTCAGGAGTCAGTGCTGCTGTGGGTTTGGGGTCAGAACCACAGAGAAGGGAGAGACAGGAGGCAGATCACTCACCTTTCCACTGTGCTCTTGTAGTTCTGTAAAAAACACCAAAGTACAAAAGATGTAAACATTGCATTAACACTTGACATTTAATTATCCTACATTAACCACTTAAAGCAGCAATAAGGTAGCCTGGATGCCAGACGGACTTAGCTCCGTCCACAAAATTTTAGGTTGGGAAGTTCGGTCTGGCATTGCTCCGTTGGGGAGAAATTATGCCCGATCAAAAACTTGATCAGAACAATCAAATTGTCAGGGCGGGCTTCATACAATGATGGACAGATGATCAACCGTAACGTAATCAACCACGTCACTTGGGTTGAATTCGTTTTCAACAAACATGGCTGCCGCTGGAGAGCTGAGATATGTGTAGATAGAGATGTTTTAGAAGACATCGACAGCGCATTCATTTTGAAAGAGGAACAGAGAAACGCGATCAAGGCATTTGTCGATCGAAAATATGTTTTTGCCGTCCTTCCTACGGGATTTGGTAAAAATTGTATTTATCAGCTGGCCCCGATGTCGTTGATCCAATTGAGTGAAAAGGCATTTTTTTCCTGGTTCGGTTGAAACACGCCCCATAATCACAGCCCAATGGAGCAGTATCAGACTCATATTCTGACTAGAATTATGAATATGACATCGTCAGGCTAGCAATAAGGAGTTATGTTCTAAAACTAGCAAGCTAACTATCTAAAGGCATGCAAAAACCTTGCAAACACCACCAATAGCCCAGTTGACACTGATAAAAGCTTGCCAACACACTAACTGGTGTCTTTTGGCAGTATAGCTGGCAATGTCATGCTGTGAAAGCTTTTCTTCCATTTTTGCAGGGTGTTCCAGCCCGGTACACAGAATTACATAGGGCATATCCTGGATGGCTAGTGGGAAAGTGTTTATCTGTCCTTCACATGACCATATGCTATCAAAATGAATTTGAGGATGGTACCAACAATTGTGGCATACTGTTACTTTAAAGGAAACTTAAGCAAACTATTAATGCCAGTAATGCTTCCAAGATCTCAACACTACCATTTATTAATATGTCAAGTAATATGAAAAACAGGAACTTCTAAAACAGTATTACTTGCCGTCTTTATGGTTAAGTGTGTTGGTTTGTCAGATTATTATAAACTACTACAGAACCTGTAATCCTGAGTGTGTTGTTTACATAATGCATAGCTTTATAGCCACTGAACTGTTCATGGAACCTTATATTATTAGTAGTGTATAAATCCTTTTTATTTCATTTGTGGAATCAGAAATGATTTACTCCTGTTAAAGACACTGGTTTAGGAAAAAAGTAAAACAGGACCAGTTCTTACCTGCAGGACTGTGATGTCATCAGCTTCCATCTTCTCTTCTATGGCTCTGATTGTGTCTGAAAGAGATGAGATCTCTCTGCTCATCTTCTGAATCTTCTCCTTCATCATCTGACTCTTCTGCTCCTCTTCCTCCCTCAGTGCAGCTATCCTGGCTGCCTCTTCATCTTGTAGAAACTGGTGAAGCTTCTCAAACTCCTCCTTGATCATCTCCTCTGTGTGTTGGGTCTGAGTCTGGATGATCACACATACAGTAATAGAAAAGTAATTTTTCTTGTTGCTGAAATTAAAACTCCGTGTCTAATCTGGTCCATATCTCACCTTAATGTGCGCTGTCGTTTGGTCACAGATGAGTTTAACTTCTTCAAATGTATTGAATTTATTTCTTAGGGGCTCCAGTTTGATCTTGAGTACCTCCTGAAATACATACAAACTTTACTGGGTAACAACTACTGCAGTAAACACAGGTGTAAAGATTTGCACTCTACTGGTGTTGACATTGAGTAGTTATGGAGGCATGCATCTGCATATTTAATTTCTAATTAATTCTTCATAGAGCACATTATGTGTAAGCATTATTAAACTAATCTGAGCATTCCTACCTTAATATCTAGTGCAGCCTCATCGATGGGACTGAAGTTGTGACTTTTGTGTGTTTTTGAGTCTCGACACACCACACACACAGGCTGCTTATCGTCCAGACAGAAGAGCTTGAGTTTCTCACTGTGCAGACTGCAGAGCACCTCAGACCCTGCTGAAGTTCTCTGACTTCTCTCCTGTAAGAAGGTCTCACACAGGTTCTTTAATGTTAGACTGACTGGAGGATGATCCATTGATGATATTCTCCTGCAGACTGGACATTCCCTGGATATTTTTGTTTCCCAGAACTGCTGCAGACAGGCTTTACACAGACTGTGACTGCATGAGAGGACAACAGGGTCCTTGAAGATGTCACAGCACACAGGACAAGAGAAATCCTCTTCAGAGAAAGGTTTCGAAGCCATAGTCTTGTTACCGGTGGACTCTCTTTTGCAACGGCTGCTAACACAGTTTGCTTTGACTTTCACAAACGATTACAGTTTGAGAATCATGTCAGTCTCTGAACAGGAAAACACAACATACTAAAGTCACAAGGCTGTCAGCTTCATATTCATGTATTTGAAACCGGAATGGTTTGTTTGTTTGTTGAGTGTAAAAGTACACCAGAGAACTCGTACCTGTTTAAAGTTCGCTGAGAAACAGTCAGTCACTGGAGTCCGTCCGTCTCAGTTTCCCACTTCCTTGATTAATAACGTCGATGCAAGCCAGAGGGAGGGACTTTGGTTGAAGAGGATTCTGATTGGCCAGCTCAGCTACACACTCACAGAGCGAGTGAAAGGGAGGACCTTTTCATCGATCCTGTTGTGATGTTTGACAGGTATAAATTACTTAATGACTTGTTATGCCATATAGTTTACTTCACCCGGCGCCTATGAAGCAGAGCTGCGTTTCGCAACCTGCCTGGGCCGAGTGTGACATTGATGAGCAGTGCGCCGTACACGAAAGGCGCGCCGTACCATAGGAAACAATGGTTTTGCTAGCGTCACGTTTTTAGAAACGCGTCTGGTGTGTTCAGATCCTGTGTGTGTATTTAACAAGCGTTTAGGCGCGTCCTCACCGCATACTAATGGCGGACGCAACGGACTTTTGTTATACTTTTAACAAAACGGAGACTTCTACAGTCCTTATTGTACATCCCCACAAAACTCTCTGAACTGGTTTACCTTGGCTGGCGTGTGTGGAAGCATAGGGGTGCACACTTATTGCTTACGTCACGCCAAACATTTCACTTCACATTCATTCATTTACTGTTGATCAAAATCTCCTCCTTTTATTGCCAAAATGTTGTTCGAAAAATTACTATAATAATAATAATAATAATTAATTTAATTTATAGCGCACTCTACATTCACCTGAATCTCAAGGCCCCGTCACACCATGACGTTCTGGTCAACGTTCTATGATGTTAGAGGAAACGTTGGTAATCGTCCATGGTCGCTGAAATTGCGCCAGAAGAGCTTTGTGTGAAAGCTGGTGAACGCTGTAATCGTCGGTAATCGTCGGTGATTGGAGGAGAACGCTGGTCCAAAAAAAAAGTTTTGAACATGCACAAAAGTTCTCATGGAGATCAGCGTTCTTCAACGTTTCATTTAAACGCTGGAGAACTTTCGTGGAACGTTTTATTAACTTTGCACGCGTTTGGCTATCATAGTCAGTCGTTGGGTAGGGTAAACTGAGTAGGCCTACAGTTGATGCACCCGAAATAACTTATGTGCGCAGCAATCCTGAGACGTGATGGGCATGCCTACTAACGTCCTCTTTGATCCAGGGAAATTTGAGCACCTTACCCATCTCTCGTAGGAAGATATCGGCGAAAGTTTTTTCACCAAGGGAAGATCTTGATTTTATCATGTCCCTTCTACAATTAATATGTTATTAACCATACGTGATCAACAAACGCAACTTACATCATTGCAAACGTTATTCTGTGCACTATACATCTACATATCCAATGCTATCATGTCATGCAAGGTCATTGCATAATCTAGCGAAAAGCGGAGTGGAGGGTATATGCTTACTTGAGCCCAGCATGAAGGAGATGTACTGAACTTGAACATAGCTGAGCACTGTTATAGCTAGTGCTGTTCCATGGCAGATGGATATGATATGACGACTCTTGTGACAGGGACAATGTGTGTGGATGTGTTGATGTTTTCTAATAATAAACATTGAGAAACACAAATTCAGTGTCAAATTTAAATAATTTATTTTAATAACATAAAACCCCAGGAATAACGCCCGTTATTTCGTAAATCACAGTAATAATAACAGTAAATCTTCGTCCGAAGACATTGCTAGTGAAAGAGGCTTTGTATTCTTCTTACTTTCAGCAGCATTTATCATCTTCTTACTTGCAGCAGCGCTAGTAGCAGAAGCCCCCCTCACACCTTTTCGTGGTCTTGGCGGCATGATGTTCACTGTTCAGATCAACTGAATCCACTATGATTTTCCAGCGTTTTATACCCGTTTGACCATGAAACCCACACGCCAGCAAAACGCTTTTCTGTCATTATTCACACGTAAATTACACTCTTAACACGCTCTTCTAAGGTTGACTTATCGTTTGTCGCGCTAGAGTGACACGTCAGCACACGTTTGTCGCGGACCAGTGACACGCCACTTGGTCGGTGTTACACACTCCTCATGCGTCAGTCCCACGCTAGTCATGTGTCAGTCCTACGCAATTATTTCGTTAGTAACACGCCAGATGTGTCCACATCGCCCTAGAACGCTTGAAATTGAACGATTAGAAAGTTCAGAGAACGTTGACCAGAACGTCATGGTGTGACGGGGCCTTCATAGTGCTCATAATACTCAATAGTGCCTTAATTACTATTAAGTTGCCTTTGCTTATAGCATGTGTATAAGAATGACACAATATGAATACCATGTTTGTTCAATGGACAATGTTGAATAATTACCTTGCCACCATTACATCTTCCTTGTTTTCTTAGGAACTGCGTTCCCGTCCCGGGACGACTTTATGATTTGGGCAGGTTCGCGAGGAACATGGTTTTGTGCCTCACAAATCAATTAATTAAGTAGCTAGGTTTTGAAAGGTGAATGTGACCTGTAACTATTATTGTCATTATTTTGAATGCCTGACTTTGTTCAACATTTACATTTACATTTAGTCATTTAGCAGACGCTTTTGTCCAAAGCGACGTACAAGGGAGAGAATAGTCAAGCTACGAGCACATAAGAAATATAACAAAATTAAATAAAAAAGAAAAAGAGGTGCAGAAATGTAACTGCTGTAATTGCAAGTTACGCACTAGTTGAAGTGCCAGTTAGGACGGGAAGTGCTCTCTGAAGAGTTGGCAGCTGGTTGGCATACTGGGTTGGGTACGGCCTGATTTTGCGGATGTTGAATAGCGCAAAGCGGCAGGACCTAGAGACACAGGCAATGTGGTCCGTGAAAGTCAGTTGGTCATCAATAATGACCCGAGGTTTCTTGCTGTTTTGGATGGAACAAGAGATAAGGAGTCAATATTGATATTGATGTTGTGGTGGATGACCTGTTTGGCTGGGAAGACCATTAGTTCCGTTTTGGCCAGGTTCAGCTGAAGGTGGTGGTTTTTCATCCATGTGGATATATCAGCAAGACAGTCCGAGATCCGCGCCGAGACCGTGGTGTCCTCAGGAGGGTAAGACAGAAACAGTTGAGTATCATCGGCATAGCAATGATAGGAAACAGACAGCTGACCTTGCCATGACACATTGAACGAGCGCCCAGTGAGGTATGATTCAAACCAGGAGTGCGCCTTGCCAGAAAAGTCCATACTTGACAGTATGGACAGAAGGATGCGATGGTTGACTGTATCAAACGCAGCTGATAAGTCAAGCAGGACGAGAGCTGAGGATTGAGCTGCTGCTCTAGCTGTTTTCAAGGCCTCTGTCACAGACAACAGGGCCGTTTCGGTGGAGTGACCGCTTTTGAATCCAGACTGGTTTGGATCGAGGAGATTGTTCCTTGATAGGAACTCTGTGACCTGTTTGGAAGCTGCCCTCTCAATGGTTTTTGATAGGAGCGTGAGAAGTGAGACCGGTCGATAGTTCTCCACCTGAGTGGGATCGAGAGACGGCTTTTTGAGCAGCGGTGTTACCCGAGCCACTTTGAATGAAGAAGGAAATGTTCCAGAATTAAATGAAGCATTAATCACCTGTGTTATTGCCCGTAAGACGGCAGGTGATATGGCTTGAAGGATGTTGGATGGGATGGGGTCCAGCGGGCATGTAGTTGGACGGCTACCTGTTAGGATTTTGGAGACCTCACTCTCGCTGAGAGGGATGAAAGAAGGAAATGATGAGCCATTGACGGTTGCGCCCTTAGGGGGGGGAGACAGTTGGTCGAACTTTTTTCCGATGGCTGCCACTTTCTCTGTGAAAAAGGAAGCAAAGTTATCAGCAGCGAGGTTAGTAGCTGGGGGAGGAGGAGGAGGGTAGAGAAGAGTTTTGAAGGTGGAGAATAGTTTCCGAGCGTCAGTTGCACCGTTGATCTTGTCATTGAAAAAAGTCTTCTTAGCAGCAGTGATGCTGGATGAGAAGGAGGCCAGCAGTGTATGGTAGCTTGCAAGATCGTCGTTCAGTGCTGCAGATTTGTGCCATTTTTTCTCAAATTATTATTCGTACCATTTTAACTTTGTTTAAGATGAATTCTTCTGCCACATGACATCACCCCTGTGCTCTGGGCCTGTGGTGGTATGTGCCATATAGAGGGAGTTCAGCTAAGGGTCAGCGTGGTAGTGTTTGGGAAGCTTCTGTGCTGAGAGCTTCTGTATGCTCTTCTCTGGTTTCCTCAGAAGAGTGAGGATGATACCTTTGTGCTGTCTCAGTTTAGGGACATTGTGTACCACACTGTGCTATTGACTGTACATATACAGTTTTTTGTAAATCTTTTTTCTTTCCATTTATATTCTCAGTCTTTTTGTTTATATTTTTCACATTCTTGGATTATGCACCTGGTGGAGGACAAATACATTTCCAAACACAGAGTTTTGTTTCCCTGCTACCTCTTGTGCCGACCCTAAAAGACCCTTGACACGGTTACCCTTTGACCCTAAAAGACCCTTGACACGGTTACCCTTTGACATTTGGTGGCAGCGGTGGGATCCAGTGTTCCACTAGGATCGGCACACAAGAGCCCCCTATTGAACCTTTAAGTGGTTTGTTCCACACAAGAGCCCCCTATTGTACCTTTAAGTAGTTTGTTCCACACAAGAGCCCCCTATTGTACCTTTAAGTGGTTTGTTTCTATCCATTTCACATCCTATCTATCACCAGGTCTATTCCATCAGCTCCTGTTGTGATTTATATCAATATGTCACACACCTGATCTGTGTCCCTTGGGAGTGAATGGGTTGCATTTACTGTGCAGTGAAAACACAGCCTCACACTCAAACAAGGTATGAGAAGAGAACTGTTGCAGCATTCCACCATCAGATGGCAGTGTATGCACATGACATTTATCAAAGCCCTTCCCATCCTTAAACTGATGTTAGTGTTCCCTGTTGGTCTTTCTATCAGTCACCAGCCTAGCGTAGGTTTGTGCCCCTAAGGAAATGCCCCCTCTGTCTCCAACCACTAGGGGGCGCTGCCTGTGGACTGGCCTGTTGCTCCATCAGGAGCACTAATGGGGATCAGCTCACGGCTCTGGTCATCTCCATCTTTGGGTGTGCAGGTGTGTGTGTGTCCACATGTGTTAAACAGGTGGAGTAGAAGGAGACGGGTATAAACCTACTGCATCCAATGTACAAGCACACACACTTACACACACACACACACACACACTTACACATGTTATTCTGAGTATTACACCACACACACACACACACACACACACACACACACACACACACTTACACATGTTATTGTGAGTATTACACAAACATCCATTCCTTCTCTCTGTCTCTCGCTATTTATTACTGTGTGTGTGTGTTAGTGTGCGTGTGCGCGCGTGTGTGTGTGTTTGTGTGTGTGAGTTAGTGTGTGTGTGTGTGAGTTAGTGTGTGTGTGTGTTAGTTAGTGTGTGTGTGTGAGTGTGAGTGTGAGTGTGAGTGTGTGAGTGAGTGAGTGAGTGAGTGAGTGAGTGTGTGTGTGTAAGTGTGTGTGTGTGTGTGTATCCACATGTGTCCTGAGAGAAAAACAACACAGGAAGAGAGAGGTCCATTGTCTGGTTTTAATGATCAGTGCATAACTAAGAAAACAGAAGAAGAAGAGCTCTTAAGAAGAGGAAAATCTTTCTTCCTTTGGAGTGAAACAATATAAAGCTTTTTATAAATATGTATTATATATATATATACGGCTGAATATGTGAAGCCTCTGTATGTCCTAAAGCATTTCCCTTTAAATGAAACTCACTTTTCTCAAACATGACTTAACATCGAAACCTGGATAGGAAGGCCATTGTTTAAAACAACTTCTATTATAGACACAAATTTATGGTCAGAAAAAAGATGACAACCCCCATATAATACTGAATAGCAAAACATCCTAATCAGTTTGGCCCTCCCCTCCCCTCCCCTGCCCAGACAAGTAGAAGACATTTCTCTTACAAAAATATATTTCTTCTCTATAAAATACTCTGGAGGGACATCAGCTCAGTTTGATATCGTTGTTGTCCCACAACAAGAGTTTGTGTGGAAAACATACGAAGCCCATGACAAGGAAGAGAGAAAGAAGGAGCGAGAGAGAGAGAGAGAGAGGTTCTGTAGAGAGAGAGAGAAAGAGAGATTTCGGGCTTCTTGATGTTCTCTTTGCATAATCTATATATTGATTTAATTTGTGGAATAAAACTGAAACTTACAGCCCCAAAAGAAAATCTTAATGTTCAGTCTAAATGTTAGCTAAGAAATTCCTCAAAACTTCACGATGTCAAGATGAAAAGAAAAAAAGAAACAAAAAACATTCCACAAGCAAACCCTCACTCCATAACCGTCCAAAACAAAAAACACAAAAAAAGGTATACTGAAGTATTAAGAAAATCATCCAATCAAATTTACAAGTAAAAAAAACCAGGAAGACAGTGATGCTACAAAAATAGCAAATACTGTACAATACCCTGTTTTCCATTGTAATCATTTAATTCAGTGTGTGTGTGTGTGTGTGTGTGTGTGTGTGTCACTGCGTGTGCGGATAGGATATTTCTTTGATCAATCAATTCAGTCAACCAGTGGCCTTGGTATACAGAAATGTACTCATACAAACACACAAACACACCCACCCTCGAGCTAAAAATAGGTCTATAATGTCTCCGAGCAGGAGTTTGTGACAATCCAAACATGGAATGTGGGTCTGTGTGTAGTTTGTTTTGTGTGTGTGTGTGTGTGTGTGTGTGTGTGTGTGTGTGGGACTCCTCTGTGGTCACCAGATGACGCTGGACACGCTGGTCTCCCGTGGCAACAGAGGCAGTATGGCGTGGTGGTTGGCATACGGCTGGTCAAGGCTGCGCTGTCTCTGTGGCCGAGGCTTGCCCTGTGTGTGCGCGTGCATGTGTGTGTGCGCGTGGCCGTGCACCTGCGTGTGTGTGTGTGTGTGCATGTGTGTGTGCTGTCCATTGAGCAGCGTGAGCGGGATGTTGCAGTAGGTGTGCTGCGGGGGCAGCGTGCCGGCGCGTGACAGCGGCACCTCATAGGGCACGTCGAAGCTGCGCTGCTGATGCGCCTGGTACGGGTTCTTCTGCCGCAGCGTCGCATGGTAGCGCTCCGCAGCCCCCGCTCCCCGCAGCGAGGTCATCGACGACGAGCGCAGGTCCGGGGGGGCCGTCGCCACAGCGGCTGAGGAGGCCGCCGTCGCCATGGAGACCGCAGAGACGCTGCGCAGGTCACCGAAGGGCCCGGCCTCGCTGGCGTCGAGCGGCTGCCTGCTGCCGAGGGGGCGCGGCGGGCGCCGGAAGGGCATCTCCAGGCGCAGGCTCTTCCAGAAGCGGGAGCCCGGGCGCGAGCTGCTCTCCCCCTGCCAGTGCACCACGCTCAGGGCCTTGATGCCCTGCTTGAGGGCCTCCACCTCCTGGTAGTTGATGAGGCTGCGCAGCTGGGCGCACTCGATCAGGATCACCTTGATGTCGCCGGAGGCCAGCATGTTGCGCAGGCGCGCCTCCAGCTCAAACACACTCCAGCCGCGACGCAGCACGTAGCCCGGTGTCAGCACGATGATCAGGCGACGGCTCTGGTCCACACACCGCGCCACGTCCTCTATGTAGGCTGCACACACACACACACACACACACACACACACACACACACACATGCAAAAGGGTAAGAAGAGAATGCTGGAGTGGGGTTAATTACCAGCCATATCAGAAGAAACTAGGCCACCCAAAACTGCAATAAATCAAATAAGTAGATGTCATAGCCCCCAGTTCTTATGAGGTGTCATAGCCCCTAGTCCTTATGAGGTGTCATAGCCCCCAGTCCTTATGAGGTGTCATAGCCCCCAGTCCTTATGAGGTGTCATAGCCCCCAGTCCTTATGAGGTGTCTTAGCCCCAAACCTTATGAGGTATCATAGCCCCTAGTCCTTATGAGGTGTCATAGCCCCCAGTCCTTATGAGGTGTCATAGCCCCCAGTCCTTATGAGGTGTCTTAGCCCCCAGTCTTTATGAGGTGTCATAGCCCCCAGTCCTTATGAGGTGTCATCACCCCCAGTCCTTATGAGGTGTCATAGCCCCCAGTCCTTATGAGGTGTCATAGTCTCCAGTCCTTATGAATCCGTAAAGGAGGTCTTTAAGCGTGATGTTGGAGTTGTGCAGCTTTGAACAGAGTTGAAGCACAGGGTCAGAGAACCAGTTTGTAAAGTCATTGAAACTTTTATGTTGCTTATGTTTGCTTATGTGTGCTTACTGCAGCTCTGTACTGTTTCAAATTAAACATTAATGGGTTTATAGCGCCACTACAGTACTGTTATAATGTACAGTTAAAAACTAAAGTCTTATAGCTCCACTACACTACTGTAATGATGTACAGTTTAAAACTAAAGTCTTATAGCTCCACTACACTACTGTAATAATGTCTGTGTGTCTGTGTGTGTGTGTCTCTGTGTCTCTGTGTGTCTGTGTGTCTGTGTGTCTGTGTGTGTCTGTGTGTCTGTGTGTGTCTGTGTGTGTGTGTGTGTGTGTGTGTGTGTGTGTGTCTCTGTGTGTCTGTGTGTCTGTGTGTCTGTGTGTCTGTGTGTGTGTGTGTGTGTCTGTGTGTCTGTGTGTGTGTGTGTGTGTCTGTGTGTCTGTGTGTCTGTGTGTGTGGGTGTGTGTGTGTGTGTGTGTGCAAGACTAGAGCATGAAGAGGAGCAGTACCTCTAAGCAGATGTGAGTCATCTTCTACGCTCAGACCTAAACACAGAGACAGCTTTCATTTCAGATCACACACAACCACATATGCACACACACACACATGCATGAAAACGCATACACTCACACACACACACACACACACACACACACACACACACACACACACACACACAGACATGCATGTAAACACACACATACAACCATCAGCATGCATGTACGCACACAAACATTTATACAGGGCCAAACAGCATGCGTTTACACTTGCATGCAGTCATGAGCGTGTGTGTGTGTGTGTGTGTGTGTGTGTGTGTGTCGGTCTGTCTGCCTGTATGTAGTTAATGAGCTTCTTTATCAGCCTGACTTACCTGCCATTCTACATCAGTGTAGAATAGGCATGCAATATCTGGTACAACACACACACCCATACATATATCAACATGAGACACACACCCAAAACAAACATGTCACACACACACACACAGAGACATACACATACACATACACACACACACACACACACATACACACACACACACACGTACACGTACACATACACTCACACACATACACTCCTTTAAACAAACACATACATATTGTATGATTATATACATGCTATGCATATTCAACACACACACACACACACACACACACACACACACACACACACACACACACACACACACACACACGGACACACACTTACAGAGAGACTTACTGCCTGTGGGGATGAGGTCCCTGTCAGGGATGAAGAGTTTGTACCCATAATGCCGTTCCAGCACCTCAGGGAGGATGTGCACTGCAAAATTCTCCTCGTCCTCAAGCTCCTCCCCCCACTGAGGCTCCGCCTTACTATAGGATAGGTACGCATCATAGTCCTTATCCTCTGAGAGAGAGAGAGAGAGAGAGAGAGAGAGAGAGAGAGATGAGCAGGGCGAGAGGGAGAGGGTGGGAGAAAGAGACGGTGTGAGAGAGGAAGGGAGGGAGACACAGAAAGGGGTACAAAAGAGGGGGGGAACAGAGGGAAAGAGAGAGAGAGGGAGGTGTAGGCAGTGAGTATAGTCTTGAGGTACAGAAGAGAGAGTTACAGTAGTCTACAGTAGTCTGAAGGGATTGGCTGGTGGCAAACGCATAGCATTGGGTCTTGAGGTACAAAAGCAAGAACTTTAGAGTGCCCGTGCCTGTGCCCGTGCCCGTGCCCGTGCCCGTGTGTGTGTGCGTCTCACCCATGTCTGGCTCCTCGCTGCCGAAGTACTGTCTGTAGCAGAGTAGGATGTCCAGCCGACAGCACTTATACAGAGACAAGAGCAGCCCCAGCACCAGCAGCACAGCACCCAGCCCTCCAGCCAGCTCCACTGTGTACATCAGCTCTACAGCAGGGGGGAGGAGGGGAGGGGGAGAGAGGGAGGGAGGGAGAGAGAGGGAGGGGGAGAGGGAAGAAGAGAGAGATAGAGGAGAGAGAGGGAGTGAGGGGGAGAGGGAGGGAGAGAAAGAGAGGAGAGAGAGATAAAGAGAGAGAGAGAGGGGAGAGAGAGAGAGAGGGAGGGAGAGAGAGTGAGGAGAGGAGAGAGGGAGTGAGGGGAGAGGGAGGGGAGAGGTAGAGAGGGAGAGGAGAGCGAGAGAGGGGAGAGAGGAGAGAGAGGGAGTGAGGGGGAGAGGGAGGGGAGAGGTAGAGAGAGAGGGAGAGATGGAGAGAGGGAGGAAGAGAAGTAGAGGGAGGAGAAAGAGATAGAGAGGTTTAACACTCATGTATTGAAGCAATATTCAAATCTTTACATTACTGCACTCTTAAAACATATAATGCATGAGGACATCCAATATAGACATCCTATAAGATCCACATGTATGACATCCTCAGATTGAAAAGACATCAGTGAGACAGCCTGCATTGCAGGCCCCCTGCTTCATATTCTAAAAAGCCCATCCTTCCCAACCTCACACAGCAACCCCCCACCCCTCAAACAGTTAAATATCCCAACGTAGAATTAACTAATTTATAGTAAGTTACATTTATTTGAATTCGACCTCTAATAACCATC
>NC_045153.1:4348698-4371198 GCF_900700415.2 Clupea harengus
ATATGGTTGCAGAGTACACATTTAACACCAAACCATGCCGTTTCTTATGTGCATTTTGTATTCAAATTTGATTCTATCTTACATGATATCTTATATCTGCACTAGGTTATTTCATAACTAGAGCCATTTATTTTGTTGTGCATCTTTGAACATTTATTCACATATAAGTCACACAAGCTTTTCAATCCTCTTCACAGTGGAACCTGATGTCACTTTTGTGCACAGTGCAGGGAATTTATTAATGAATGAATGAACAAAATTAGTTAATTAATGTCTTATTCAATTTGAAGTGTCTTTGACTTTTTTTCATGTGTTCTATCTGATAAGAGGGTGGGAAATGTGATCCTGGATCTCTGGGCAGATGCTGGTTGTTATGGACAGATGCCCCATTCCCACAGAAGCTGACGTAGTGTCAGCAAATGGATCAGAGACGTGTGTCTCTGAGGCCTCATGAATAGGGTGATACCCCTTTTTCTCAGAGGGCATTTAACATCAATCCTTCAATGGATAATCAGATGAGTCTGAGGTGAAGCTCTGAGTGAGTGAACTTAGTCTCTGTCTCACAATGGTGGCCACCGTTGTTCAAGATTAAACCTGTTTCCTGACTGATCATACCTCAGACTGAGTCTCCAATATATGGGATAGTTCAAGTTCAAGTTCAAGTATTTAATACAATTAATTCCTATCATAGCAAACTCTGTCAAATGTCCCTGTTATGTGACTCTGTACCCTTACTGCCTAAAAATGCCTGTGGACTGGTTTGGTGGTTTACTATTGGTCAGTGGCGGCTCCTGAAAAAATTCTCGGGGGGGGGTGGCGGGGGGCATTTTTTTGATAATGATTAAGGCGACCCATTCAGTAGGTACATTAACAAGACAATTGTATCAATTTGGTTTTAGCTGATTAACTCGTACAGCAATACCTTTTTATCGACTAGATGGCAGCACACAACAGAAAGAGGCCCCCTCTAGCTACATAGAGTAGCTATAGTCACAGGTGGAAAGCTATGGAAGAAAGTTGCATCCGGGATTCTTCATAAGCAAAAATGATGTGGCTCCACAATACATGATCCCACTTATTCATTATTCACATTACTCAAATGTTGTATGATGTTAAATAGCTTAACAGGACACATGATATGTCCAGTAACAACATAAAGAAGGGGGCAACATATAAGTCACAACAATATTTATTGATTGATCTTGAAAGTATTGGCTTACAAATGCAAAATAAGTCATCACATAGAAAATAACTCTGTGTTAGTGCAAGTAGCGAACATTCACACTGTGAAACCTATGAAAAGTGACAGTGGTATAGAAATACAGACTGCGTTCACAGCCTGCTAGCCACGATTTTCTTTCGTACCAATACTTGGTGTAGGATTTCCCTAATAGGACTTATTGTTTCGTTGTCAATTTATCTTCATTAGTACGGCGACTAAAAGGAGTTTCTTTCAAAGAGCGAATTGTGACAGACGTTTGAGGTCCTTATACGCAGTTACGTATGGCGAAAGCACGGTGGGGCGAGCCCTCCCTGAAGCCATAGAGATTGCATTGAGAGCCCCGTTTTGTGAAAAAAATGGATTTAACATGAGAGTCTATGAGAGAGGTCTTAAGCGATTTTCATTTCGCCCAAAATTATATTGATTTTCTAAATCATTTTCTGATGTGCACATGCAGTATCCATCTTCTGGGTGCTCTGCTTTGGCTGCTGTGTACTGTACAAAGACATGTTGTAGCATCTCCCATTCAAGCTATTCAATCCAGACCAGGTCAATTCAGAACAAATTATGTTTTGAATTTTTGAAATTATTTTTATGTTCTGATAGCCAAGGTCAAAAAGTAAATGAAGCTATTCAATCCAGACCAGGTCAATTCATCTCCCATTCAAGCTATTCAATCCAGACAAGGTCAATTCAGAACAAATTATGTTTAAATGTTTTGAAGTTATTTTGATATTCAGCTAGCCAAGGTCAAAAAGTAAATGACCTGTAGGTTCATATTTTCAGCTGTTGTGTTATGACCTTTGACCTTCACTCGTGGACGTCTGTCTTTCACCCAGCATAAGCTACTTCACATAGCATCACTGTTTTATTAAACTATTTATTAATAATTACACTGAATGTATTCATTTGAGACTGTTGTGTTTTACAATGAGTTATACAAATATAATATATATTTAAATTAATTTCAGTTTGCAGTCATTAAATTATCAATAAAACCATTGATGACTGTTTAATGACTGCAAACTGAAATTCATTTAAATAAATACAATTTTAATTCATCATCATCATCATCATCATTGTTTATTCAGGGAGAAATTGACTGAGCACAGGGCTCTTTTGCAGCAATGCCCTGATTGAGGCCACATAGTACAGAAGAACAATACATAAACAAACCACAACAAAACGATTGAATTGATCAGATATTTGAATCAGATATCCATACATTTACTCATACGTTTTAATATGTACATATTTGTGGTTATAGATAAGAAATTAATAAAATCCAGTTACCATATATTTCAGTGAATAGCTTCATGTCTCTTCAGTTTTTCAGCAGTCCTGCGTCGGTTTATCCTGTCATTTCCAAGGTCACACCTGCAGGCACTACACTGCACCTGCCAGTAGGGGCACTGTTGGCATTCAGCACTAAACCTGAGGCGCTGGATAAATACCCAGACTAAATTCTCCATGATGAAACCACAACAAATAAACACCTGGCTGAACTCAGTACTCAGAACTCATCTATTGATTACCTGAGGACGCCATTTTCTGATCAGGAGCTTTGGAAAGCACCAGTATGCAGGAAGTTGCTACTTTTTGACAGTGGGGTTATGCTGGATGAAGACAGTGGGGTTATGCTGGATGAGGTCAGTGGGGTTATGCTGGATGAAGACAGTGGGGTTATGCTGGATGAGGTCAGTGGGGTTATGCTGGATGAAGACAGTGTGGTTATGCTGGATGAAGACAGTGTGGTTATGCTGGATGAAGATTAAAGGAGATCGTGTTTAAGAGTTTTGCCACAGGATCCTATTTGTCAGCATCAGTGTCTATTAGCCTCAGCTCTAAGCAGATGACATAAAACACAAAAGAAAATTTTGGTCTATTCTTTCAATTCAATTCAATTCAATTCAATTTTATTTTATTTTTGTACAGCGCCAAAACAATAAAATTGTCTCGAGGCGCATCATTCAAGAAAAAAGAAAAAAATCATATAAATGACAAGCCCATTCAAACAGCTTTTTTTTTCATCAGTGTTCTCTACAGACCTCAGAGTCTGATCAGACTAATGAAGCTGAAGCTGAGCTGCTCCACTGTTTCAGGACCTCAGTTATTCAAAAGGTTGTTGGTAAACTATGGCTAAATTCACCAACTTCAGTTACTGTTTGGAATATAAAGTTAAAGATTATTCTCTTCAGAAAATCATGATGTATTAAACTGTACACTCAACACAACCCATGCACTTAAATGGGTTACAGATTCTCCGTTCCATTTAGAATCGGAAACACCATATTTCTGTCCAGGATTTTTTTTATTTGCACAAACTTCAGATCATGTTATTCTTCATCTACCTATGGGAAATCTTAAAGCAGTAGCCACAGAACAGGTCATTCAGAAATCATAATGCATGAGGACATTTTAACACCATGAACAAGTCATTATTAACCTGGCAAAAGGAATCTCTTGCTGTGCTGCTCTACTTTCACTGAAGCTCTCACTGGTAACATCCTCAGAGGAGAGAGTTTACAGCCAATACCAAAGTATGGCAACACTCTCTCAGTGAAAGTGTGTGTGAGAGTGTGTAGATGTGTGTTATTATCAGGGTCAGAGAATGACAGCTCTCCTCTGTCCCAGTCCAGCTGCACTCTGATCCTCTGGAGTTTCTGCTTCACTGTGAGGAGAGTGGAGGGCTGTGGTGAAGAACGTGCTCCATATTTACCATCTTGATGATACACATACCAGTTCCCACTCATGGAGTAACACTCTCCCTTCCTCTGGAGAGACTCTGTCATCACACCCACACTCCACCATGTGTTCTCTCCAACCTCCACATCCCAGCAGTGAGTCCCTGAGTTAAAGCCCTCAGAGCCCAGGATGTTGGCATACTTATCAAATCTCTCTGGGTTATCAGGAAGCTGCTGGCTCTCATCACCATATCTCACATTGGTCAGATCCTCAGACAGGATGAAACATGGGTGTGCAGTGTTGGGATCCAGAGTCACAGGAGCTGCAGAGTGAGAAACACAAATGGTTTAGGTGGAAAGAGCACACAAAAAGAGATACATACACATATACAAACTAGAGGTCATTATCTGTATCTGTATTTGTATCTGTTAAAACAAATAAATGGATAGAAGGCCAGAAGTGGGCGTGGCTTATGTCAGAAGTCAGGCACATGATTTGTTTTGCCTAATATTCCTTAGTAATCTAATTGGTGTGCTTTCAAAGATTCATTGTATGTGTGTGTGCGTGTGTGTGTGCCTGCTGGCCTTATGAGAGCAGAAGCAGAGACGCTATGAGCTCTAGTAGGGGAGATGTGTGTTTGTGTGTATGTGTGTGTGTATGTGTGTGTTTTGTGTCTGTGTGTGTGTGTGTGTGTGTGTTTGTGTGTGTGTGTGTGTTTGCATGGTGTTATTAGAACAGAGACACTATAAGCTCTAGTAGGGAAGATGTGTGTGGTTTGTGTGTGTGTTGTGTGTGTCTTTGTGTGTTTGCATATGTGTGTGTGTGCAATTATGTGTATGTGTCTGTGTGTGTGTGTGTAAATGTGTGTCTCTGTGTGTGTGTTTTAGTGTGTGTGTGTGTGTGTGTGTTTGTGTACGTGTATATGTGTGTGTGTGTGTGTGTGTGTGTGTGTGTGTTTGTGTATGTGTGTGTGTGTATGTGTCTGTGTGTGTAAATGTGTGTCTCTGTGTGTGTGTTTTAGTGTGTGTGTGTGTGTGTGTGTGTGTGTGTGTGTGTGTGTGTGTGTGTGTGTGTCTGTGTGCGTGTTTGTGTTTGTGTTTGTGTTTGTGTAAGTGTATGTGTGTGTGTGTGTGTATGTGTATAAACTTGAACTGGTATGTGTAAGAGGCACACGTGCAAGTCATACTCGCCGACCAGATACTGTGTGTGATCGGACAAAACCGGACTCCTTAGTAATTGTCCTCTGCGACTTTAACAAAGGAAATCTCACCCGCGAACTCCCCAAATACAGACAATGTATTAAATGCCCGACCAGAGAGGAGAACATTCTGGACCACTGTTACACCACAGTAAGCAGTGCCTATCACACCGTCCCCCGGGCTGCACTGGGACACTCGGACCACGTCATGGTCCATCTGATTCCTGCATACAGCCAGAAAACTAAAGCCCTGTAAACCTGTTGTGAGGAAATCAAAGCAGTGGACCAGTGAAGCTGTGGAGGATCTTCAGGTGTGTTTGGAGTGTACCGATTGGGAGGTTTTCAGGACTGCTACCATCAGTCTGGATGAGTACACAGAGGCTGTGACATCATATATAAGCTTCTGTGAGGACAGCTGTGTTCCATCACGCACCAGGGTGAGTTATAACAATGACAAACCCTGGTTCACAGCTAAACTCAGAAAGTTAAGGTTGGAGAAGGAAGAGGCGTTCAGGAGTGGGGACAGAGACAGGTTTATAGAGTCGAAATACAGGTTTAGCAAGGAGGTGAGAGAAGCTAAACGACTGTACTCTGAGAAACTCTAACACCTGTTCTCAGCCAGTGACTCTGCTTCTGTCTGGAAAGGGTTCAGGCAGATTACAAATTGTAAGCCTAGAGCCCCCCATTCCACTAACAGTCCTGGGACAGTCCTGACACCATCCCCTGTGACACCACCAGCCACCAGCTCCAGCCCATCAACTGCACCTCCCCCACCACAGCAAAGGCCTGGGCCTCTCCACAGCTGCTCACCTCAGAGCCCCCCCCCCCCCCTCACCTACCACAGTGACGACTCTCTCTATCCTGGAGAGGGACGTCAACAGACTCTTCAGGAGACAGAACCCCCCGCAAAGCAGCCGGGCCAGACTCTGTCTCTCCATCCATCCTGAAGCACTCTGCTGATCAGCTGTCTCCGGTGTCCACAGACATTTTTAACACCTCACTGGAGACATGCCACGTACCAGCCTGCTTCAAGACCTCCACCATCACCCCTGTCCCCAAAAAAACAAAGATCACTGGACTCAACGACTACAGACCCGTCGCCATGACCTCTGTGGTGATGAAGTAATTTGAGTGCCTTGTGCTGTTCCACCTCAAAGCCATCACTGACCCTCTCCTACGCCAGGATCCTGTTTGTGGACTACAGCTCTGCCTTCAACACCATCATCCCGGCTCTGCTACAGGACAAGCTCTCCCAGCTGAGTGTGCCTGACTCCAGGTGGATCACAGACTTCCTGTCTGACAGGAGGCACATTCCTGCATAGACTGCACAGCTCTTCCACTACATATTTTGTAAATATCTTTTAATATTTTTTTATATATTTTTTTTTAAACTAAACTGCGTGTGTGTGTACCTGTGCATGTGTGTGTACGTGTGAGTGTGTGTGTGTGTGTGTGTGTGTGTGTGTGTCTTTTGTGTATGTGTATCTGCTGACCTTATGAGAGCAGATGCAGAGACTGTGTCTGTGCATGTGTGAGTGTGTGTGTGTGTGTGTGTATGGTCATATGAGAGCAGAAGCAGAGACACTATGAGCTCTAGTAGGGGAGACGTGTGTGTGTGTGTGTGTTTGTGCATATGTGTGTGTGTGTGTGTGTGTGTGTGTGTGTGTGTGTGTGTGTGTGTGTGTGTGTGTTTGTGTGTGTGTTTGTGCGTGTGTGTAGGTGTGTGTTAATAACTGTCTTTGTGGCATGTATTTCAAAGTGGGTGTTCTGTATATTCTAAATGTGTTGAAATGTTTGTATGCAGGTGTGTGTGTGTGTGTGTGTGTGTGTGTGTGTCAAAAATGCTTTCAATAAAACTGAACAGTGGTGTATCATCCATTCCACTATCTATCATGTGAAATTGATGTATTCCCGCATCTCTCCCTCTCTCTCTCTCTCTCTCTCTCTCTCTCTGCTCTATTAGGGCTCATCTCTATCTCAGGAAACGGCTCTATCAGGCTCTATCAAGGATTCTATTCAGGCTATTGCTCTACTTGGGCTATTTGGGGCCTTTTTCTGAAAACAGCTCTAATGTCTAACGGCTCTATTGCGTGTAGCCCTCCCACCAATGATATGTCTCATACACTACACTAGGGGATAACACAAACAGGATGGGGTGCACATTAAAATAAACTCTTCTTTTATTTAATCTTTACCAACCCAATGAAATCCCTTAATTACTCTTGGCGTGAAATCTGTATAGCACATTTGAACATTTCAGAAGATTGACCTCCAGGAAAAGAAAACTCTTAGCAACCCTGTCAGAATGGAAAACAAATACTTATCATTCCCAAAAAGAAATGTCTTGAACACAGTCCCATATGAAGTCTTTTCAAAACAGTAGGGTGAGACAAGTAAGCTAACCGAGTTCAGGCAGGAGCAACATAGTTCCTTACATTTCCTTTAGTCGGTCAGTGAGGAGAAAAACATACACTGCACTCCCAAAAAAAACGTTGGTCATACACAACAAAAAAAAAGGCCGTACCGGTATCTTGCTGTCAAAGCATGAAAACTGTCACGCCAGAGCGTGAACCTGCACCTGCCACGCCCCTTTCAGTCTCGATTCGCTCACCTGCACTGCGTCCTCCATCACCAGAATACTGACGGCCAGCACCTGTCACTCCTGCACTTACAGTATACCCCTCACTCCTTTCACTCGGTGTCTGGCCTCGTACGACATGGACTAAAAGTCCATCGACATACAAACTAGACAACCTAAACCTTCGCTCGCGATTATCCTGCCTGTCTGCCTGTTCCCCGAACCCGGTATTGTGCCGTTGTTTTCTGTTCGCAAGTCTGTTCTGTTTGCCTCTAGCCTTTTCCGAGTTAGAGTTTAACTCTGAGTTTGGTTTGCTGCGCTTCCACGCCTGTTCCTTTGTTTTCCAGAGCTTCGAGCCTGAGTACATTAGTTTCGTTTTACAGTACGTTTAGTTATCTCCGTGTTCTGTTAAGTGTACTATTAGTTCAAGTCCAGTTTGTCAACGTGTTCTGTCTCTGTCCTCACAATAAACTCTGTTCCATCATAACACCATCTCTGAGTCCTGAAGTCCCGTGACAAAAACAGGCTGCATTACCACACACCCTGACACATCCATAGCAATGGAAGATGACATTTCCCTCAGTCGTTCTGAATCCTCCATTTATCGACATGTGAGAACGATACAGTTCACTGGAGAAACAGTTCACTGGAGCATCCTTAATAATACTCTTTCAATTGCATTCTGCTCACTTTAACAATGTCTCCTATTTTAGCTTAACTGTATCCTTATCAATTCTTAAACTCAACTGAAATATCCCAAACAATTCGGACTCATTTTCTTTTTCACCCGTAGACCTGCGTCTACACACTCTTCATCACTTCCGCTCTCCTCCAGTTCCCCCTTCCGCTTGGCAGCTCTTTTGATCTCTTCACTTTTCTTCAGATTTCTTTTGGAGGTTCTTTCTGCTCTGATTTATGTAAACCACAATGAATTGCCTGTATTGTAAATAGGGATGCACCGATATGGAAATTCTTGGCCGATGCCGATACCGATGTTCAAAACAACAATCTAGCCGATAGCCGATACCGATACCGATATTTGTTTATTTTGTTTTGGTTGTTATTCATTCACCCTTTTGTGCCAGGAAAATAATTAAATCATTATTTAAAAAGCACTATTTTCAATTATTTGAGCCCTTTATCACTATTTATCACTATTTGAGCCCTTATCTTTTAATGAGCATAAATTAAATCAGATTTTTGAAACAATCTTTAGTTTAACTAAACTTTATTTAATATAACCTTCTGTTACAGAAGACATCCAGCTATATAGCCTTCATAACTTCCAATCACCAGTACACAGTCTCTCTGTAGCAAACAAATAGCACATAGTGCACACTATTAACAAAAACAATTAATTCATTAACTATACTTTCCATAACATATGTCCATATAATAAAACGAACACCATTTAACCCAACAGAAAATAACTTCACACTGAATAGCTATTACATAATTGAAATGTGAACAAAACAAACACCCCTCTGACCAAATGCCCCGCTCCCTCCACAAGTGGCACGATGTAAAAGTGTTATCCCAGCGCGAGCGCGCTTTTGCGTTGGGCCCAGTATGTGGAAGCGTGATAACCAGGAAGTGTGAGTACATGTATGTTAACCAGTTTATGGATGTTATCGCAATGCAAATGGTAAATGGATAAGAAAGTGAGTACCCAGTATAAAACAGTATCATTTAGCAACAGTAGAGGTGTATGCAAATATTATGTATGAATGATATATATCGCGGCAGATTAAACAATACACCAAACTCGCGGTAAACACCCGACACCAATACACCTTCACACCGTGAAGCAAACAAGCACCACAAACCCACAAAACACCCAACAACACTTTCAACAATGTTCATTGATCACATTAAATGTGATCACCGGGGAGACGCTGTGTAATTGTGGCTGCGTGCGTGTGTGTGAGAATGAATGGAGTATGACGTCTCTTATTCCGCATTCGCGGTAAACTGAGTAACTGTACAGTAACGCAGAAAACATACCAATGAACATCGGCCAATGCCATCGGTGAAAGTCAAGTTTATTACCGATGCACCGATGGCAGTAAACGAGGCGAATATCGGCCACCACCACTAATTGTAAATAAACTCACTCTCTCTCTCTCTCTCTCTCTATCTCTCTCTCTCTCTCTGTCTCTCTGTCTCTCTCTGTGCTTGAGTGTGTCTGTGTTTTGCGTTTGAAAGGGATATACACTTACTGTATTGAACAATCTCCTGCATCTTCTCCCAGACTCTGAACTTCAGGTTGCCCAGGTGTTTTGCCACATTGATCAGAGCTCCTGAAACCCCCTCTGGATCCTGCAGTGTGCACTGGGCTCTGGAATAACATTCAGGAGTCAGTGCTGCTGTGGGTTTGGGTTCAGAACCACAGAGAAGAGAGAGATAGGAGGCAGATCACTCACCTTTCCACTGTGCTCTTGTAGTTCTGTGAAATGGAGGAATATCATAACAAATATTGTTATTACTCTTTTGATAAATAAATAGTAAGTAATGAAATAAATTAATAA
Organism: Clupea harengus; assembly: GCF_900700415.2. NCBI lineage: Eukaryota > Metazoa > Chordata > Actinopteri > Clupeiformes > Clupeidae > Clupea > Clupea harengus. The sequence goes on from NC_045153.1 coordinate 4,358,910, forward strand.
ATGAATGTATTGACACACATCTCTCTGTGCTCCTGTCCTAGCTGAAAGACTCTTCAGGTAACACCTGTCACACCTCACCTGCACACTAATCTCACCCTGCCCATCTTAAGCACCTGATGTCAACATTTCTCTGCTGGAAGCTTCTCAATATAACCTCAATATATAATCCTCAATATAACCTCAATATAGAACCCTCGATATGAACTCAAAATATATTCTTCAATATAGAACCCTCAATATAACCTCAAAAATTAACCCTTGATATACTGTAAAACCCTCAATATAATCTCAATATAACCTCAATTTCAAACCCTCAATATAACCTCAATATAGAACCCTCGATATAAACTCAATATATATTCTTCAATACAGAACCCTCAATATAACCTCAAAAATTAACCCTGGATATAAAACCCTCGATATAAAACCCTCAATATAATCTCAATACAACCTCAATTTCGAACAGACTGCAAACTGCTTTCTCTGCTCCTCTCCAAGATGGAAGACTCTTCAGGTGACACCCCACCTGCTCTCTTCTACCAAGAACCCCCCCCCCCCCCTCAATTCTAATGCAGCACTTGTCATCTTAATCCTTATATTGATGACAGTCAGAGATTTCCAGTTTCCCTTTTCCTTGTTCTGCACATTATAATATCCACCTTTTCATAGATCATTTCATACATAGCTGAAAGAATACCTCACAAATACAAATAAATTAATTTGGTTAGATGTGTGTGTGTGAGTGTGTGTGGCATTGCTCTACAGAGGGTGGTAAGTAATTTCAGTGCAACACAGGGATGAGTGAGTGTTCTCAAGAAAGAAAATGGTTCCAAATCAACCTGTACTTCCTTAGTCCCAGACTCTTCAGGTGAAACCAACCCAGCTCCCTCCTACCTCAACCCCAATGACACCTCCTTAGTCCCAGACTCTTCAGGTGAAACCAACCCAGCTCTCTCCTACCTCAACCCCAATGACACCTGGTCCCTGAACTTTTATATAATTAATGTAATGATGTGTAGCTAAGAGTGAATAGAAGTGGTGTTAACAGATCCTCACACACTTCCTGTTGTTCTCACAAATGTATCTTAACGGCCAGAGATTTTATCATCAAAATTATTCATCAGATCTTAAGAGTCAGTGATACAGACAGTGGATGGTTCTCACCTGCAGGAATGTGATGTCATCAGCTCCCATCTTCTCTTCTATGGCTCTGATTGTGTCTGAAAGAGATGAGATCTCTCTGCTCATCTTCTCAATTTCCTCCTTCATCATCTCATTCTTCCAAGTCCCCTCATCCCTCAGTTCCGCTATCCTGGCTGCCTCTTCATCTCGTAAAAACTTGCGAAGGTTCTCAAACTCCTCCTTGATCTGCCTCTCTGTGAGTTGGGCCTGCCTCTGGTTTAGCACACAAAAGATATTCATGGATGTCATCCCCAAACATATTCACATTGTGTTAAATAGGCTCATACTTACCTTAACATGTGTTGCTGTTTCTTCACAGGTGACCTTAGCTTCTTCACATAGCTTCATCTGCTTCCTTAGGGGCTCCATTTTAATCTTGAGCTCCTCCTGGAAAGAACCAACACCTTACAGTAAACGCAGCTGGGTGGAAACTGGTTGCAATAGGGTAACAATGCCAAACTGCTTCTGAATTTCTGTCATGTGAAGGGACCGGCATTTGAGATTTATAGTTAATGGGGATATGCCATAGTCAATAATTCAATGTTGTTACTTTTATTTGGACTTAAGTTAGAATGTAGTAATTTCTGGTCATTTCTGGTTTGTCCTGGGGAGTGAGGTTGTCTCCAAGGCCTATTGAATAGGTGACACCCCTAATACTCAGAGAGCAATTAAGAGCAAAACCTTCAATAGATAAATCAGATATGGCTTAGGTGAAGCGCTGTGAGTGAGTGTGGAACTTCAGGGCTGTCTCAACAATGTGTGGCACCATTGTTCAAGATTAAACCTGAATCATGACCTGAACAAAATCCAAGACTGGGTCTCCAATATATAGTATAAAATGAAATACTATCACATGCAAGAACATGCTCCTATCTAAATTAATATTGAAGAAGATCAGAACAACATTTGCAATACTTATACTAAAGTATTAAAGTCTACTATCTACCAAATATGGAGCGAATACATGGCCTCTGCCGAAACGAAATTGAAATCTTGTCAAGATATGTATGCATGCCTGTTTCTATAGCAACAAAGCAGAGATGAGGAACAAACCGTGGAACACCGTTCAACTGAAGTAGAGTATTTATTTCACTCCTATCAACCAAACCAATCTCTTCTTTTACTACATGATAGAACTGGCAGACAGACAGCATATAATCATCATATAGCCAGCATAAAAACCAGTATATAACCAGCATATAACCAGCATATAACCAGCACATAACCAGCATACAGCCAGCATATAACCACCATATAACTGAAGGGACCAGGATTTAAGATTTAGTTTAATAAGTATATGCCATAGTCAATAATTCAATGTATTTCATTCCTAGTGGTAATGTTAGTGTTATTTGGAGACGTGAGAAGTGTAAAACTTCTCATGTGTATTCTGGACCTGGCCTACATGAGGTGTGAGATAGCCCTCAAACTTCCTCCACGGCCCATATATATAGTCTCTTAGTTTTCCTCAGCCTCATGCATAGATTTTGAGTCTTTGATCATTGCTGGAGTTCTGACACCCCTGTGTTCTCTGTGAGCAAATGGGCCCCAGACCCTGCGACTCCCAGGTCATAATTAGCATTAAGAGATGGAGCCATTGGGTGACACCCCCCTTGCTTGCCAACAGGATAAAAACCTATATTATTCCAAAAGCTGACAGGAAGAGAATTAGGTGAAGCCATCCGGTGATTTAAATCTCTCCTCCTCTGGTGTACATCATTGCAGGAATAAACCTGGATTTTGGTTGTTCATACCTCAGACTGAGTCTCAAATATATGGGATACATTTAATTCCTATCATAACCAGCACACAGACAGCATATAACCAGCATATAATCAGCACACAGACAGCATATAACCAGTGTTCTCATGAATTTCCATAAGAGTTGCCTGTGCTTTAGAAATTCTCTGTATGCTTAACAGATGCAAATGTGTATCAAATGATCAATCTTCAAATGATCCAAAAGAACCGCAGCTGTTCAGGACTAATGGTCAGAGCCTCTTTGAGACCCATAATATAAATACGTTATCAACATGGAACAGCTTAGAGCCCAAACAAACAAACAAACAAACAAAAAACTATAGGACACTTACCTTAAGGGCAACACTCTGCTTTCTCCTGAGGTCACGGCCATATTTTTCTACATTAAAAGACATTTTTGGTCATAACACATACTGATATGCTGTGGCAGGTTAATGCCTGTATAAGCAACTCTGTTCAGAATCATGTTAAAGATTCTTGTTAAGTTTTATCAACAATCACCAATGTGTGTGTCCTCGCACATCTTAAGATGTGTCAACACTAACTGCCAGCTTGAAGTGATAAATATTGGCAGTATTAAGGAAACTGTGTTGCTTTTACGAACTAATCCTCAGCATCACTTGTTGAAGTGTCTAGGGGGTGTGGCTGTAGGCAAATGAAAGGCACCATCTAACACTATACACATAGTCTCACATCAACCATGCCATGATGCTGATACGAGATTATCCTGTGAGCTGTATTACTCCACAAGGTTGGATGACATAAGATGAAATATTACTTCAAAGCAGCCCTTGAAGGTCTGCAGCTCAAACGCACCCAGTTCCTTTTCCATGTCCATGGCCAGCTGGTTCAGGTTCATCTTCCTTAAGATTGTCAATATGACTCTGTCAGAATCTTTCAGGGTGTATGCTTGTACTATTAGCTCTACAGTGTCATAAGAGTCACTCTCCACCAGTTTGCCCCGTGGGATTGTGCCCTTGTCCTTCAAATGGTGCTTGAAATTCTTGAACTCAGTTTTTGTGAGGTTTTCCAGAGTTTTTCTCAGTATATCCTTGATGGAGTCCATCATGGAGTCTGGTGTTTCAAAAAGTACAAGTGCGGTAAAACTCAGCACAGAGAGAACAGAGAGGCTATGCCTTCAGTGCATTAAGGAGTCACATGTTAATGTTTAGAGATGAGTGTTTGTGTACATGGCAATAACTCAGCTTCACATAAACCTAGAATAACCCACAGTACAAAACATGGAAGAGTCACCTGGAGATTTCCTCTTCTTTCACCTCTTCTAACTGGAATGGGCAGAGTGAGTTTACTTCTCCAACTCCAGCTTTCACCACAAGAGACAAACTAAAACAGGAAGAGATCATTAGCTTATCTTTGTTATTGGCTGTATCTGTACAGACATCATTACAGCCCCGATGGAACTTGGGGAAAATCTTGCCTCACTTTTGTTATTTAAGGGAAACTTAAATGGCAACTTTGTCTTTCGGTAACGACGACACATGATCAAACAGCATTAACTGGGCCTGTGATATGTAGGGATGATCACATGATCAAACAGCATTATCTGAGCCTGTGATGGGTAGGGATGATCACATGATCAAACAGCATTATCTGAGCCTGTGATAGGTAGGGATGCCTCTTTTAAAACATCCCATGCTGATTGTTCAAGTGACCAACCGCTGTCTGATGGTGAAATTACGCCATTGAATAGTGAGGAGGCAGACATCTCATAAAACTATGTGTTGTGTGTTGAGTACGTGTTATAACTAGTGCTGTCAGTTTAACGCGTTATTAACGGCGTTAATGCAAACCCATTTTAACGGCGTCAATTATTATTTATTTTTTATCGCGAGATTAACGCAAATTTTTTTTATTAATTTATTTTTTTATTTTTTTAGATAAACATTCTTTTTGGCCTCGCAAACTGTGTAGTAGGCGAACGTTACGGTTTGAGTGAATGGTGAGCGCGATACGGCGAAATGGATGATAAAAAGCTTCTGAATGGAAGTCTTAACTTTTAAAAGTTGTTGTTGTGCAAAAGAAGCAAAGCTTCAAGCTGTTGTCTGGAAAATGTTCAACAGGCAGGCTGGCTGAAAGCACAAAGAAGTAGTAAGCTTACCTTTTATTGGTAACCTAACTGTTACGGTTCAATGTTTCTGAAATAAGAGGCCTGACTGCTATGTTCCCAGCAAACTTGAAAAAAAGAAAATATTAAGCCATGGTTTAACTGCACTATAGGCTGAGTCCTCGTTTACCTGAAATGTGCACTTTATAATTTATTTCTGTACCGCCCTGTTGGCAATGTTGGTTTTCAATAAAACAAAACATTTGCATAAAGCAAGCCAATCCACTTTTCCATGTTGATAAGGGCATTAAAATAAAAATAAAATGATGGAAAAAATGGGACATTTAGAATAGATAAAAATTTTCGATTAATCGCGATTCATTTTGAGTTAACTATGACATAAATGCGATTAATCGCTATTACATATTTTAATCGTTTCACAGCACTAGTATTTTTGTGATTAGCAATGATGATTGCTGGGTAATATGTATGTTGTTGTCCAATGTCAAGTCTCTATTTGATCATATGACAATACAATACGCTATAGTTAAACCAATTCTGATAACCTAGGTCTGAAGGTCTGATAACCTAGCTCATTGAGCACTGCACAGCACAACTTTACTCATAACAATGCATTTTAAGCATAAGAGTGGAAGTAGAAAAGGGCAAGAGAAAAAAGAACAGGAGGAGAAGGCGGCAAAGCTGCCTAAATTAGATTATTTTGGCTTTTTAACTAGCCCGTCAACTAGTCGCCAGCCCACGGAGTCAGCAGTGCAGCAGTTCAGCTGGGATCAGCATCGCTGCTTCTGCCCTCAGTGGGGTGTCAGCAACCATGCAACAGTTAACAATTTTTACGGTAAGAAATGTTCCTGCTGAGAGTCAAACAAGACTTAGTTCATTGTGTACACACCCATCGCTTCTGAAATATGTAAGGTTGATTAATAAAACACCTTTGATTAGTGTCTTTTTTAGGCGCGATTACAGAAGTAGGGAACGCTACGATCTTTTTTTTTTTTTTTTTTTTTTTTTTTTAGCGTTCACTAGGGGGGCCCGTCATAATATCTTGCACCTGGGCCCACTTGCACTACGTTACGCCACTGGTACTTGTCTTGTCTTTGTTTCTCCTCGTGTCAGTCGACACATGTCCTCAGCAAGCGAGCTAAGACTGGTGAAGGACTATTGATATTCCTATGGCCACAAGGGAGATATGGCCCTTGGACACCCATACCATTCAACCTGCCATCCATGTGCTTGGAAGACCCCTCTGGAAACTGTTCCTGAGTCAGCACTTCTTGTCATGCCAGAGACGTCCCACCCAGAAGACACTAACATACATGACAGAAGGAATCTCCATATGGGTGGTGGTTGATTACATAGTAAGTCTTGTGTGAGCATAGAAATGCTCATATGGGGGACTGATGGAACCGAATATTGCTATTCTCCTGTTGTCAATCATGAACTAAATCATTTTGTATCATCTGACTCTGTAACCCATACCCCTGGATGTGTACTCTGTCTTTGTCTCATTTAGACCTGACCATTAGTATCTGATTGGATGGATAACAGGGACAGGCTGTTACATGTTATTATGTTGAGAGACATATGATCAGTATGGCCAGTTTAACAATGAATAACAGGCTGCTCTAAAAGAAGTCAAAATAATAATTATTTTAATTAATAATATCATTTTTTTCATCTATAATCAACGCAACCAGAACTGAAATTGAAGTTTAGAACACAACCCCTGCAGCCTACATATGATTTGGGGGAAATTATGTCACACAAAGACACATACAAAACAAAACACTTGCATTTTAATGTAATATGAATTCTTACCACCTTTATAACCCCATATACTAACTGGTAGGCCTCACCAATACTAAGATCTGAAGACATTGGTCGTTATAATGGCCAGACTTCATCAAATTATCCAGGAGCACTGAATGAATTAAGGAATGCCTTACATGGTTTGACATTCAAGTGCCATTGGAATCTGGATAAAAAAGGACATTATGGAATAATTCTGTAATTTAATGCATATTGATTCCTTTCTCTTAGGGTCTCTTATCTGTCTCCTGAGCAAGCGCATGAATCTGTGTATGTGTGAATGGGCTGGCCAGCCGTCGTATGAATGAATTTTCAGGACTGTTTAACCTACATGTGACCACTGTCTTTGTCTTCAGGTGAAATGTTTTGATTTCCTTCAAACATTCAACTTCTTTCAAATCCCCACTCTCAGGGCCTCATTTACTAACATTGCGACCGCAGCGCAATCTGCGCCTTTGCCAAGCCGCATATAGCGCACGGTATTTTGCATCGTATTTATCAAACAAGAACCTCATCTGAATGTGTCGACGCCTTACCAGCGTAATCAGCGCCTAACCCCGCCCATTAGTGTTATTTAGCACGCCGCTAAAATAGGGAAGAAAGAGCCTGCGTGTTCCTTCCATCCATGGATGATGAGTTAAAATTAGAATTAGAGCTTTTGGTTCACGAGGTTACAGCAAACTAACCCAGGTAAATATAGAAACTCATAAATATTTCTCCATTTAGCCCTTCCGTCCACACTAAAAGTTGTGATCACTTTGAATTCAAGACTGTCTAAAAATGGAAGGTGAAATGATTATGCTGCTCTGTCTCTACAATTTACTTATCGGTAGTTTAGTTAGTGTACTTCGAGTACAAGTACTTTTCCTGAATAGATACGCGTTACTCCTACGCAGAAGGTGTGCACTGTACTCGGTGTGCTTGAACTATGAGTGAAAATACGGTTTAAACCATACAATGAGCGGAGATTCTGGGTAAGACGTGGCCGAACTTTTCCCGAACAGCTAGCTGGTGGGACAGTTTGTAATTCTATTTGTTTGTATGCCTATTAAATGATATATCAAATATAAACATTTAATTTCTCGCAGGCACATAGTTTTCATTTAGCAGCTGATATGTCATGCTAAAACACCTCTTGCTTCGTTACTAATACATAATTAGGCGCACTTTACGCATCTCCTCCCATCTCTTTGCGACGAAACACCCACTTTCCCACACCCACTTCCCAGCAGCGGTAATCTGCGCTTTTACTCAGGTGCGCCTCCTTTGGAAATACGGTTTTATGTCTTTACCCGCTATTTTACGCCTGAAATGGGTCTGTGGTTTTCAAATGCCCAAACCTTGCAGATAACCGGATGATGTGATGTCTCTTGTTTGATGTGATTTAAGCAAACCTGCTTTTGTCTGAGATTAACCACATGGATGTATAAAAAAAAGGGCGCCACACTCATTAGCATCCAAATGGCTAATCTTGGCGCAGACCTAGCTGTCTGCAGTCTTTCACACCCAAGACCAAATGTCTATTGTCTGATGTGTTGAGTATGCTAACAGGCTTCCTGCCTCATGGGGATTTTGTCCAGTATTATCTTTTTCTGAGATCTCGTTACAGCCAGTTTTAGGAATTCGGAGAATAGCAGATGAAGGACAGCAGCCCATTCAGTGCCTCGCCACGATGACAATAGGAAGCAGCATCTCGCCAAGGTGTCGAAAGGGGGACAATTCCACAAAGTCAACAGAGGGAACAGCAGGACCGTTTAAACAAAACATCGCGAACAGCCAACACCTTCAACCATCAAAGACGAGCAACACCTCTGAAATCCGCAGAAGCACGGCAACACCTGAAACGATTGCCCACCCCCACCCAAGAACTTTGAAGAAACAACACATCAGGAAATTGCCGAAGGTGGAATGACCCCATATGGAGCAAAGACCACAGGAGGGAAACAACTGAGAAAAGCCAAGCGTCACAGACACACACACACATACACACACACACACACACACGAACATGCACAAACACACACACACGTCCTACCCCCTACACGTCCTACCCCCTCCCAAGGACTCTTGGAAGGAAGTCAACCCTTGCTTTTAAACAAAGGCAAAACACAATACACAGAGAAGATCACATGAGGCGAAGAACTGAAACATCAACACAAACACAAACACACACACACACACACGGACACTCGCTCACAAACTCGCTCGCTCACAAACACTGTACCAACCGTCAAACCACATTCAAATAAAGTAATGCTACATGTCATGTACCCCTCAGTAACCAGAAAGGAAATGTTGTGAAAGGAAGATGTTGTGACACTATAATGTATCTTCCATAATCCGTTATCTTCTGTACTATTGTTTAATCCTAACATTTTCATTTTTGTTTAGTTTACCTTAGAGTTAATATGTGTAGTTAAGTTTGTTCTGTGTTCTCACCGCTTGTGACTTCATTTTTCCGAATGGGTACCATGTACATGAACGTATTACTTCTGTTTATATTTTCTCTGCTCTCACGGCTGAGACAGGATGGTTATGTTGACATAACATCGGGAAGGAATTTTGTCCCTAATATCAGAGGTCCACCAATTGGCGAGAAAGCATGGGTCACTCTGTAACATGGGTTTTGCCTTCCCTCGTGAGAGCATGCCACATTCATGAGACAGAGACTGAACAAGCCACTCACTCAAGAAAAAGAAAAAGAAAATAGTTAAATGATCATATGTTCAAGACAGAGAGTCTTGAAAAGGGGGAATAAAGGGACTGGCATTTGAGATTTTATAGTTAATAAGGATATGGATAATTTAGATATGCTGAGGTGAAGCGCTATGAAGGAGTGTCGACAATGTCGGCCGCCATTGTTTAAGAATAAACCTGAAGCCATGACTGACAAACCTAAGACTGGATCTTCAATATATGGTATAAAACTAAATCCTATTACATCCTTGAAAAAAACTGAAACAGGAAGAGATTATTATCTTACCTTTGGTATAGGCTGTATCTGTATGATATATCTATGTGACGGACTCTGAGATCAGGTGACTGAATTGGTTATGTTTCCGAAACAGGCTCAGAGAAGAGAATAACACCTTGCCTCCTGACAGGAAGTGTGTTTGCATTCTGCACCCTGCACATGAATGTGTGTGTGTGTGAGTGTATGTGTGTGCTTGTGTGTGTGTGAGAGTGTGTGTGTGAGTGTGTGAGTGTGTATGTGTGTCTGTCTGTGTGTGTGTGTGTGTGTGTGTAGAGCTTAACCACGTCCTTTGCCATTCTGCTCGTCTGCAGAGCTTCCTGTTGGTGGCTAACTCTGCTAGCAGTGAGGGGGGAGGAGAGGAGTACTCCGTCATCTATAAGTGGAGTCGGAGGAAGCAGAAGTTCTTCCGATACCAGCGCCTGCAGACCCACACTGCCCAAGACTGGGAGGCCTTCAGCATCCAGGGAGAGGCCTTCCTCGCTGTGGCCAATCACAGGAGAGGTAGAGCTGTCAGTCAAACACACTATCCAATAAGGATTGTTCATGTGTAATGAAGCTTTTCACAAAAAAAACAACATGACTATACAGGATGAATATCTTGCTATTGGGCCAACAGTCTGTTTATTTTGATGGGAAACATATACATATATATGTATATATGTAGAGAGAGATTAAAGGACAGAGAGAGAGAGAGATAGAGAGAGAGAGATAAAAGGACAGAGAGATAGAGTGTGTATGAGAGAGAGAGAGAGAAAAGGTTAGAGAGAGAGACAGAGAGAGATAGAGAGAGAGAGAGAGAGGTTTGACATTTTGAACCCCTTCATGGAGGCATCGCGTGGATCAAAGGGGAGGCCAGGTACGGGTTGAACACTCCTGGCTTGTTGCCATAAATGGGCATTGTCACGACCCAGCCCGGTCTGCCCCGGCCCCTGCTATCAGTGCTCGCTCGGTTTCCACAGCTGGGTAGCAGAGTCTCCGCAGGTGTGCGCAGGTGTGTGAAATGGTGGCTTAATGAGCTCCACCATAAGAGGGCCATGGCGCAGGGGTGCAGGAGGCTCCCTCTCCTCAACTCGTCGTTTATGTTTGTTTGTTTGGACATATGTACACCCATTAGACACCCGCTTGCACTACACTTATTTCTGGCAATTACACTGACTTTTCTATTATACTTTAATAAATGTTCCTTACTAATTATAGCCTTGCGTGTGGAACTCCCTTTCATGTTCATGCAGAGAGCCGTGCATGTAACAGCATATATTAGCATATATTAACCTATATCTATGTATATAGCTATATATGGGTACAGTTGTGACGTGTTGGTGACAGTTGTAACAGGGCAATGTATTTGAACATGGCAGTTTGAAGTGGTAAAGTGAAATTGATGGACACAGCCATGCATATCTCAACCTTAACAGTGTAAACATGTCTTTAGTGTAACAGTGTAACCACTCCCTTAGTGTAACAGTGTAACCACTCCCTTAGTGTAACAATGTAAACCTTCCCTTAGTGTAACAGTGTAAACCCTCCCTTAGTGTAACAGTGTAAACCTTCCCTTAGTGTAACAGTGTAACCACATCCTTAGTGTAACAGTGTAAACCCTCCCTTAGTGTAACAGTGTAAACCTTCCCTTAGTGTAACAGTGTAAACCTTCCCTCTTTTCAATCTGAGCTTGTGCATTTCAGATGACAACAACCACAACATAGACAGCGTCATCTACAAGTGGAACCCAGGAACCAAGCTGTTTGAGGTGAACCAGACCCTTCTGACGTCAGGGGCGTACGATTGGGAGGCCTTCAGCGTGGGCCCGTACCACTTCCTGGCCGTGGCCAACACCTTTGATGGGGTGACCACGCGCCTCAACTCCACCATCTACGTGTGGGTGGCAGGCCAGTTTCAGCACTTCCAGCACATCACTGTGAGTTCAGCCTCTTCTACATTTCATCTACATTCAGGACATCACTGTGAGTTCATCCTCTTCTACATTTCAGAACATTCAGGACATCACTGTGAGTTCAGCCTCTTCTACATGTCATCTAAATTCAGGCCAGTTTATTTGTCTTACACATTTATCCACAATGAAAGAGTCAGGAAGAGGACTGCCCAAGCAGCAGAAAAGCAATCAGACTACAACACATAGTAATGATCCCATTAGACTGTAACACATAGAAATGATCCCATTAGACTGTAACACACAGTAATGATCCTGTTAGACTACAACACACAGTAATGATCCCCAAGACTGTAACACATAGTAATGAATGATCCCATTAGACTGCAACACATAGTATTGATCCTGTAAGAGACTACAACACATATTAATGATCCTGTAAGAGACTACAACACACAGTAATGATCCCATTAGACTGTAACACATATTAATGATCCCATTAGACTGTAACACACAGTAATGATCCCATTAGACTGTAGCACACAGTAATGATCCTGTAAGACTGTAACATACAGTAATGATACCGTCTGAC
>NC_045153.1:4378698-4421198 GCF_900700415.2 Clupea harengus
ACACTTACTGTATTGAACAATCTCCTGCATCTTCTCCCAGACTCTGAACTTCAGGTTGCCCAGGTGTTTTGCCACATTGATCAGAGCTCCTGAAACCCTCTCTGGATCCTGCAGTGTGCACTGGGCTCTGGAATAACATTCAGGAGTCAGTGCTGCTGTGGGTTTGGGTTCAGAACCACAGAGAAGAGAGAGACAGGAGGCAGATCACTCACCTTTCCACTGTGCTCTTGTAGTTCTGTGAAATGATAAAGGAGGGAATATGTGTATTGAAAAGTATTGTTGTAATTATTTCACCTATGATAAACTAACAAACAAATACAAATACATGAATATAGACACTTGTTTAAGCAGTTTGTTCTTTAGCAGTACCCTGGCAACAGACACACACATCACACACACACATAACACATACACACACACACACACACACACACACACACACACACTCACACACACACACTCACACACACTCACACATAAAACCCAAGTACTCTGCATTAGTGCCTACAGGAGCTGCATGTCCCCCCCCCCCATAAACACACACACACACACACACACACACACACACACACACACACACACACACACACACACACACACACACACACACACACAAACAGACAGACACACACACACATACCACACACACACACATACACACGCACACACATTACACACTCCTCATATCACGTCACATTATCAACTTCAGGTTTCCATGGATAATTGGCTACAAAATGAACATTTACACACATCCGGTTATATCATACACACACACACACACACACACACACACACACACACACACACACACACACACACACACACACACACACACACACACACCCACAGACACACATACACGCACTCACACATAACACACACACACATACACACACCTACTGTATATTAGAATAGTACACATTTAAAATCCAGTATCAATAAAAAATATATATTTTCTTCTTACCTGTAAGAATGTGACATCATCAGCTTCCATCTCCTTTTCTATGGCTCTGATTGTGTCTGAAAGAGATGAAATCTCTCTGCTCATCTTCTCAATCTTCTCCTTCATCATCTGACTCTTCTTCTCCTCTTCCTCCCTCAGTGCAGCTATCCTGGCTGCCTCTTCATCTCGTAGAAACTGGTGAAGCTCCCAAAACTCCTTCTGGATCTGCCTCTCTGTGTGTTTGGCTTGAGTCTGGGTAAAATCAAGTCATATCAACCCAATTACTGCAAGATAGTGTCTTTCATACTTTAAATATTCTGAAAGCATACGTGAAAACTAACATTAAAAAAATAAAAGCAACATAATGAGAGCTCACTTATAAAGTATAAAACATTTTAATCCTCTCCCTTAAAGTGTAATTAATGTATCATTCTTTTTTTTACACACGTTTTCTGAAAAGTTTTGCAAAACTGCACACACAAAATGCAAAAGACCACAAATCTCTTCCAAAATGAAACACTGCATTCAAAACTCACTAGTGTGATACACCTAAACACACACACACAAACACACACACACACATACACACTAGTGTGATAAGTCTGAAACCGCTACAATAAGAAGTTACAGTGGGAAACGTAACGCATACTATCAGTTCAGAAAAACAGTTTACCTTCAGACTGAGGGGGAAAAAAACTTTTAGCAGGCGAATTCATTTCATACGCATAACAGTCTCAGTTGTTATGGCAACGTTAATCAATGACACAGAGCAAGTGGTGTTAGAGGGACTGTGGGAATGGTGACACCCGTGTGTGAGTCTCCGATCACGGACTAGAGGAAGGATGGATTATTATACAGGGTGAACACTTGTCCTTGTACATTTATAATCTGCTAAAGCTTTTATCAGTAGAGCATTCCTGTACAATAACATGTGTTATTCATTCTATGTGTGGCACTGTTGAATCTCAGGCTGATGCATGGTCCTCCTATGTCTAAGGGCTGATGCATGGTCCTCCTATGTCTAAGGGCTGATGCAAGGTCCTCCTATGTCTAAGGGCTGATGCATGGTCCTCCTATGTCTAAAGGCCCTGTCACACCATGACGTTCTGGTCAACGTTCTCTGAACTTTCTAATCGTTCAATTTCGAGCGTTCTAGGGCGATGTGGACACATCTGGCGTGTGACTTAACGAAAGAATAGTGTAGGACTGACGCATGACTACTAGCGTGGGACTCACGCATGAGGAGCATGTAACAGCGACAAAAGTGACGTGTCACTGGTGCGCGACAAACGTGTGCTGACGTGTCTGCTACTAGCGCTGCTGCAGATAAGAAGATGATAAATGCTGCTGAAAGTAAGAAGAATACAAAGCCTCTTTCACTAGCAATGTCTTCGAACGAAGATTTACTGTTATTATTACTGTGATTTACGAAATAACGGGCGTTATTCCTGTGGTTTTATGTTATTAAAATAAATGATTTAAATTTGACACTGAATTTGTGTTTCTCAATGTTTATTATTAGAAAACATCAACACATCCACACACATTGTCCATTTCACAAGAGTCTTCATATCATATCCATCTGCCATGGAACAGCACCAGCTATAACAGTGCTCAGCTATGTTCAAGTTCAGTACATCTACTTAATGCTGGCTCAAGCAAGCATATACCCTCCACTCCGCTTTTCGCTAGATTATGAAATGATCTTGCATGACATGATAGCATTGAATATGTAGATGTATAGTGGACAGAATAACGTTTGCAATGATGTAAGTTGCGTTTGTTGATCACGTATGGTTAATAACATATTAATTGTAGAAGGGACATGATAAAATCAAGATCTTCCCTTGGTGAAAAAACTTTCGCCGATATCTTCCTACGAGAGATGGGTTAGGTGCTCAAATTTCCCTGGATCAAAGAGGACGTTAGTAGGCATGTCCAAACTAAAAATCACGTCTCAGGATTGCTGCGCACATAAGTTATTTCGGGTGCATCAACTGTACTCAGTCTACCATACCCAACGACTGACTACCACAGCCAAACGCGTGCAAAGTTAATAAAACGTTCCACGAAAGTTCTCCAGCGTTTAAATTAAACGTTGAAGAACGCTGATCTCCATGAGAACTTTTGTGCATGTTCAAAACTTTCTTTTTGGACCAGCGTTCTCCTCCGATCACCGACGATTACCGACGATTACAGCGTTCACCAGCTTTCACACAAAGCTCTTCTGGCGCAATACCAGCGACCATGCACGATTACCAACGTTTCCTCTAACATCATAGAACGTTGACCAGAACGTCATGGTGTGACAGGGCCTTAAGGGCTGATGCAGACTAGTCCTCCTATGTCTAAGGGCTGATGCACGGTCCTCTTATGTCTATGGGGAGCCCATAGGAGCACATACCAGCAGATTCAGAGACAGTTTCTACCCTCATACCATCAGGATGCTGAACTATCCTACATCCCCTCACACTTAATGGGGTCAACCTCATGCAACTTGCACTTTAATTTATATCTTTTTCATCCTGTCTTTCTTACTTTCTTTCTAGCCTTTCAATTCTAGTACTTCATTTATTCTTTTTGAGCAGACACTTGAGCACAAGGAATTTCATTACTGATAAATGCCCTTTTTATGAGTACAGTTTCCTATTATCCTTTATTTAACTGTAACAGATGGGGAACAAGGAGTGATCCTGACACTATCATGGGTTACTCAGTAACAGATGGGGAACAAGGAGTGATCCTGACACGGCGGCGCGTCTGGTGTTCAACCAACCGAAGAGGGCACACGTCACCCCGCTACTCATTGACCTCCACTGGCTGCCTGTAGCTGCTCGCATTAAGTTCAAGTCACTTATGCTTGCCTACAGAGTGCTTGATGGTTCTGCTCCTATCTACCTAAATGCTCTTGTAAGGGCAAATGTTACACCCAGGATGCTGCGCTCTTCTAGTGAGCGTCGTTTGGCACTGCCGTCTGTGCAAGCACGGCAGTCCAGACTATTCTCATTTGTAGTTCCACGTTGGTGGAATGAGCTGCCCAGCACTACCAGAGCAGGGGCGTCCCTCTCTACCTTTAAGAAGCTTTTGAAGACCCAACTCTTCAGAGAGCACTTCCCGTCCTAACTGGCACTTCGACTAGTGCGTAACTTGCAATTACAGCAGTTACACTTCTGCACTCTTTCTTTCTTTTTATTTCATTTTGTTATATTTCTAATGTAAAGTAGTATTTATTTATTGTTACACCAGGTTCTATTGCTCGTAGCTTGAATATTCTCTCCCTTGTACGTCGCTTTGGACAAAAGCGTCTGCTAAATGACTAAATGTAAATGTAAATGTAACATGGGTTACTCAGTAACAGATGGGGAACAAGGAGTGATCCTGACACTAACATGGGTTACTCAGTAACAGATGGGGAACAAGGAGTGATCCTGACACTAACATGGGTTACTCAGTAACAGATGGGGAACAAGGAGTGATCCTGACACTAACATGGGTTACTCAGTAACAGATGGGGAACAAGGAGTGATCCTGACACTATCATGGGTTACTCAGTAACAAATGACTAAATGTTTCAAGAGCAGCAACAGTGCCACCCAGCACCCATAACAGAGACGTTATAACACAGGAGACAAATCACTGAGGGGAAATAAATCGGGAATCGGGGGGATCTGTAACATAAACATGGTGGATCTGTAACCTAAACATGGTGGATCCTCACCTGGACCGCAACATTTGGTGCAAACACAGTGAACAAGTCAACACCAAGAAAGGGGTCGTTTTTTTAGCTGTACTTGAGCGGTTGAAGAAACGTTGTTTATGTCAGATTTAAATGCAGATTCGCATGGTGTAGGCTACTTGACATGTCTGTTTGACTATCCTATGTGGAGTTATGGATCTCTCCGTATTTATTAAGATAAGAATTATCTTGTCTGCCCCAAACAGTAGCCCATCATTGATGGTTCATCAACATCACAACCAATGTCCTCCTTTGGAACTGGTATCTATAAGTCTTGCATTTTGAAGGGTGCTGTCTTAAAAAGGCACACAAACATTCACTGCCTGTTTGTTTCTCTTTGAAAGTGAACTATGTGTGTGATGTTTTATGAAGAGTGTTTCATGAAATTGAAAACGGAGTTAAAGGCTGAGATTTAGCACAGATGTGGTGTGGTTGTGCTGTATGTGAGAAAGGCTTCAGAGATCCTATGACATGGAAATATTTAGTTTTAGACATTTTTAATCAACTAGTTAAAGACAGTAATCAACTTCACTGCATTTGACATTCATGTGGACAGTAGTCAACTAGTTAAATTCAGTAATCAACTCCACTAGTTAAAGACAGTAATCAACTCCACTAGTTAAAGACAGTAATCAACTCCACTAGTTAAAGACAGTAATCAACTACACTGCATTTGACATTCATGTGGACAGTAGTCAACTAGTTAAATTCAGTAATCAACTCCACTAGTTAAAGACAGTAATCAACTCCACTAGTTAAAGACAGTAATCAACTCCACTAGTTAAAGACTGTAATCAACTCCACTAGTTAAAGACAGTAATGAACTCCACTAGTTAAATAATCAACTCCTCTAGTTAAAGACAGTAATCAACTCCACTAGTTAAAGACTGTAATCAACTCCTCTAGTTAAAGACTAATCAACTCCTCTAGTAATCAACTCCACTAGTTAAAGACAGTAATCAACTCGGCTAGATAAAGACTGTAATCAACTCCTCTAGTTAAAGACTGTAATCAACTCCACTAGTTAAAGACAGTAATCAACTCCACTAGTTAAAGACTAATCAACTCCACTAGTTAAAGACAGTAATCAACTCCACTAGTTAATTACTGTAATCAACTCCATTAGTTAAAGACTGATCAACTCCGCTAGTTAAAAACTGTAATCAACCCCACTAGTTAAAGACTAATCAACTCCACTAGTTAAAGACAGTAATCAACTCCACTAGTTAAAGACAGTAATCAACTCCACTAGTTAAAGACTGTAATCAACTCCACTAGTTAAAGACTGTAATCAACTCCACTAGTTAAAGACAGTAATCAACTCCACTAGTTAAAGACTGTAATCAACTCCACTAGTTAAAGACTGTAATCAACTCCACTAGTTAAAGACTGTAATCAACTCCACTAGTTAAAGACTGTAATCAACTCCACTAGTTAAAGACTGTAATGAACTCCTCTAGTAAACTTTCAATATTGATTTAACTCCAGCAGTGAGTATTTCTTACACTAATGTTGGTTAAAGTTGAAGTTGATATTTTCCTAATTAATTTCCTAAATAATTGCCTTGTTAACTAACATGATTCAGTTCAGTCATTAAAGTCTGCATATAAAATTACTCATCATGAACAAACCATAACATTCATGTGGATTCTAAATACTAAGGTTAATTGTTTGTGGAAATTAGTGAACTAAATAATGTTAGTTAATGGATTTGGTGTAAAAATGCTAAATAAAACAGGGACTTCACACAAAGTAATGCTTGTGGGTTCCATATCAGTTCATAGAGATACTGTATGTTGCCATAGTTTAGGATCACAGTACACCATGGCATCATATCACACACCTTAATACACTCAGCTGTTTCACCATAACTGGTGTTTACAGTTCCTAGATATGTAACCATAATTTGGCATCACAGTACACCATGGCATCATATCACACTCACCTTAATACACTCAGCTGTTTTGTAACAGGTGTCTTTAGCCTTCTCAAAGGCCTTCTGCTTCTCACGCAGTTTGACCATTAGTTCCTCCTGAAATTAATTGATGACTTTAATGTGGAGTATTTCTGTACTGTAGGGTTAGCCACAGACCTGAGCAGGCCTATGTTACTCACACACTCAAAGTCAGGTGAACGAGACTGGAAGATGTGTGCCATTACATGAGTGTGTGTGTGTGTGTGCGAGTATGTGAGTGTGTGCGTGTGCATGTGTGTCTGTGTGTGTGTGTGAGCACCTCATTGTTCACATAAGCTTATGGACATAGTATATATACATGAGAGATCCTGCTCCTAGGTAAGACACATAAACATTAAAAACATGAAGTTATCTGGACAGCAGTAAATGTGAGTACTGTTGATGTGAACGCAATCACCAACGATTTCTCACAAATTCAGCCCTTAAGAAAAATCTGGCTGATTTCAACTGCTATTTAGCGTTCTTAAATTCTGGTCTAAGTTCAGAACGAATCCCAAATGAGAAAACTTTCATGAATCCCAAATTTGTCCCGAAAACCAAGTAAGTGGAGTTCAGAAGAAATGTCTTCCTAAATTGTTCTTAACTGCGTTCAAGAACGTCTTTATTTCTCTAACAACAAAAGGAGAATCCAAAAACACAGGGGATAATAGCGAAATCCAAAAGGTAAAAAGGCAAAGCTCAGAAGACATCAAAAACTAAGAATCGACTAAGCTTGAAGAAGCAATAGTTAAACTTAAACAAAAGCTAGAGGTTTTCCAAATAACTAGCAAACAAAAGGGCTGATTTCAGCGTGCTAGAAAAGGCCGAGCCTAGAGGTATAAGATTTCAAGAGACTACTCACATTACCAGTACTTGAAAACCAAAAACACAGCAATGAGCACAAAAAAACAACAAGGTATAAATACCCATGTCATGTGACCAATCAATTAGCAGGTGACACTGAAAACGGAGGGAAAGCAGAAGCATGACGTAAACAAAGCAGCACATGCACACACACATCAGGAGAAGTTCTTTTGGCGGCCTCTAGAGGCCAGGTGGTCCCAAGTCATGACAAAATGGTGGCAAACTGGCAGTATTTCAGAAACAAAGAGCATAACAACAAAAGTGAGTCTAAAATGTTGTCTGGGGGAGTCCAAGTGTACAGGTGAAGGAACCTGTGAAGCTCCATATTTAGACCAAAGAACCTACCTTTACATTAATTGCTGCTTCATCGATAGGACTGAAGTTGTGATCTTGGTGTAATTTTGAGTCTCGACACATCAGGCACACAAGCTGCTGATCATATTGACAGAAGAACTCAAGTTTTATTTTGTGCAGACGACAAGACATCTGTTGCCTCTCTTGTAGGAAAGTCTCACACAGGTTCTTTAAAGCCAGATTTGGGGGAAGCCCGTCCTTTGATGATCTTCTCCTGCAGACTGGACATTCTTTGGATGTATTGGTCTCCCAGTACTGCTGCACACAGGCTTTACACAAACTGTGACTACATGAAAGGAGCACAGGGTCCTTGAAGATTTCACAACACACCGGACAGGAAAGATCCATTCCTAGCCTTGCTGCCATTCTCTCCTTCACACACACAAAACCCCCCAAAAACCTTTCACTGGAGGTAGAAGAAGAATTGCAATGGTCCCCAAACTCTATATGTCAACCTTTAACTAATTAAGATTTCCTCATGTTTAATAACCGTCTTAAAACACGAGGACCAGCATACTGCACGCGTTCCTGTTCTTCCAGTTGGTTGAAAAACTTTACCTTCGCTTTCAGGAGAGCACAAAATCCAGTCAGTCTCTAAGGCATCTCAATATTAACTCTTTGATCTGTAAGCAGGTCAACCTCTCCAACTTGATTTTGTACAAAAAACACAAGCAGTTTGTGGTAATTATTTCCCAAAAATGTTAATGTACGCACTCGTGATGCCGAACCGGACAGCCGTCTGTCACTGAGCTTCACTTCCTTCTTCAGGAAAGGAGTGTCAGCTGGAGGAATCTGGAAGAGCAGGAAGCTGATTGGTCGAAACTAAAGTTTAATGTCAGTGTTTTTCCTCCACTATCCACAGAAATGTTGTTCCTTATTCCTACTGCAGACCTGTTCCATCACAGACACACAGAAAGCTATCTGTGCTGTGTACGTGTGTATGTGTCAGCCATCATACACTGTGTGTTTGAGTGCATTTGGTCTAATTGGCATCCAACCTGTTTATTTTGTTGTTATTATTCATAGTTGTACTTCATTTGGGTTTTACATGACATTCAGTTTGACTGACACTTGTAACATTTAAGCTTACTGTTTATTGTATTTAATAAACTGTTCATTCATTAATTAATCATTCATATGACCTCCTCATGTGCCATGCCATTACATAAATTAATATCTAACAATTGGCCTATATACTGTTTTGTAATATTGTAGGTGATGTAAAAATGTATGTAAATTTTAACTTAACTTTTACGCAATAATTATCACTCTCCACTGTCACATGGGGTTCAAACACGTATAAACCTTCCAGCCTGGTTTTTTTTCGTCTTTGGTAAACTTTTTGCTGCCCTTGTGTGTGTGTGTGTGTGAGTGTGTGTGTGTGTGTGATGATACTGGTGTGTTTTTGTGTGTGTGAAACTGCAGTTGTGAGTGTGTGATCTGTGTGCGTAAAGGCAGCTCATCTACTAAGTTTGTATGTGAGAGTGTTTTGTGTGTTTGTGTCTTTGTATGTGTGTGTGACAGAGTGTGTTTTGGGTGTGTGTGTGTGTGTGTTGAGGAGGAGGCTTATTACTTATTGAGGTCACCACACATACAAGACAAAGCAAAACAGCACCATTCAACTGAAATGAAATCTAGTTTACAGTCATAACTCAAGAGCAGACTGTCAGAGCTCTCTGCCAAACTCAGCCCAACCTCATTCTTCAGCCAGGGCGAGGCTTGCTCAAGAGAGAGAGGCGCCTGATTGGCCGACCGCATTACCAGGAGGAACAGTCTTTGCAGAACCGGTTGGCATGGGATTCCCAGCACAGAGGGAGGAAAGAGAGGGAGATAGAAATAGAGGGAGAGAGAGATAGAGAGGTTTAACACTTAAGCAATATTCAAATCTTTACATTGCTGCACTCTTAAAACATATAATGCATGATCCAATATAAACATCCTATAAGATCCACATGTATGGCATCCTCAGGTTGAAAAGACATCAGTGAGACACAGCCTGTAGTCCAGGCCCCCTGCTTCATATTCTAAAAAGCCCATCCTTCCCAACCTCCCACAACAACCCCCCACCTCTCAAACATTGTCCGACTGCATTACCAGGAGGGACAGTCTTTGCAGAACCGGTTGGCATGTGTTTCCCAGCACTCATGTCACTCAGTGCAAAGCCAAAGGGCATGGGTGTGATTTATGACTGACAGACACTCACAGCCTGACCTCAGATCAGTGGCAGACAAACCCTTGATGCACAGACTTTGCTTTCTCACTGTTTATATCATCATAATGACCCAACAGTTTTCATGTGCTGCAGCCCCACATACTGTTTGAAGCATGGTCCTGTCCAAACACACACACACACACACACACGCACACGCACACACACACACACACACACACACACACGCAGTCCCATACTGTATGAGGCGTGGTCCTGTTGTTCCTTTGGCATACTGAGCAGGGTTACTATGGCACCAGTTTGATGTACTCAACAGCATCCTTACAAGTGTATATGTGCAGACTAGAACTTTCACTAGTTTGCATATTTGCTTAGGCAGTGATGCTACTGGCTGCCACCAGCTCAGGCGTAAGAGGCATGCACACCTGTGACGCTGGAACTGTCTAAACTCCTAACTGGACCCTGTGGCACACACACACACACACACACACACACACACACACACACACACACACACACACACACGAGAACAGCACTGTAGACAAGAGCAGTGTGTGAGGTGGAGTGACAATCAGCAGAAGTCTGTGAGCAGCTAAACTGGACCTGCCGTATAAGAATGGGTGACACCATACAGTGATGTCATATGCTGTTGCACATTCTAGCCACAGAATAGCAGCTAGTCACCACTGGTCTCCTCCATGACATACTGGTATTTTACCTCTTTTCATGCTTCAGTAATACCCTCATAAGGGGATGTTTGGAGACAAAAGGTTTCACTGGGTTTCACATTTGCTTAGTCACTGACACATCTGGCTGCCATTTGCTTTGCTGAAACTCAGGGCTCGTGTCGTTTCTATCTTTTGAACATGTCTTAGGGGCACAGAAGTAGTTCCTCTAAACTGCCATCATCAGCCATAATCATTTAAGCCTTTTTATTCATTATCAACCTGCACTAAATATGGCAATAAACTTACTGACCGGGAGATGCAGATCTGTCTTTTCATGGTAGCATCATAAAAAATACCATATCTAGAGCCTGTTTTGGGCATCTATCAGCTTTCACAGTGTAACCCCGCAAAGTAGTCGTTGACAGCAGCAGCATAAACCACAAAAGTAGTCTAGCAGTATGAGCTACAAATACTGTATGCCACAACATATACAAAATATGTTTTACAAATATATCAACAAAGGTGATCGTTATATTATTAAAATCCAATATGAGACCAATCCACCATATCTAGATAAATGACTAATAATATGCTCTCCACCGTTCCTGTTGATGATATGCAGCTCCATTAAAAGCTCGTCTTTTTCTATAGTTTTTCTCTTTTTTCATATTTGTCTTTCTGGCTCTAAACTATAAACAAGTGGAACACAAATTATGTTTGTTCACATGGGTCACTGAATGCAGAGTCACTGGGAGCGATCGCCAGTCTAAACGTGTTTCTACATGAAGACCCCAGATGTAGGAAACCTGTTCCTCTGGTAAGCAGTGTAAGAGCATGATGCCTCCTGTCAGTGAACCGGAGCTGTCAGACGGAAGAGAACAGAAATCAGGTTCTACAGGTTTCTGCTGAGTCTTGAGCTGTGAGTGTTTATTCTTTATCGTCAAGGTCTGAAACAAGATGTGCACAGGATGAGATTGTCGCTGGCAGTGTTGGGATCCAGAGTCACAGGAGCTGCAGAGTGAGAAACACAAATGGTTTAGGTGGAAAGAGCACACAAAAAGAGATACATACACATATACAAACTAGAGGTCATTATCTGTATCTGTATTTATATCTGTTAAACAAACACAATGATCTGTCTTTGGGTCTGGATTCAGATAGAAGACCAGAAGTGGGCGTGGCTTATACGTCATGTTAAATCAGACAACATAGCATGTTGTATTTTTCATCCTAATATTCATTGGTAATGCAATTGTTGTGCTTTCAAAGCATTAAACTGATTTATTTTATTCATTAATTTATTATGTTATTAATCATGAAACATCTTTTCATATCCTCACCTTTCCTTTAACATCACAGTATAGGTTTGGTCCAACTGTATGTGAGAAATGCATGCGTGAGGGTACCCTGTAGCATGGTGCAGTGACAGTTAGGAGCTTACAGAAACCCGTGTTTTCAACAATTGAGTAGGACAAGAGGTCCTGGCAAATCATTTCACCCAAAGTTTCTGTAATCTGCTTGGCAGTCGGGTGGTTGTGTGTGTATGGTGTTTTTGAATTAAACACAGCCGTTATTGGTGGTTGTGTCTGTGTATTATCCACTGCTGGGGGGGCCTGGGCAGACATGGTCACAAAGGGATGTTTGAGATGCATATGGTTATGCATTACTGATGTTGTTAGGTGTTTCACATCCCTGCCTTATCATTGTGGCCTTTGACCGTGGTCGGAGATTACAGGGGAGACTTTTGTTTACTGCTCCAGGGCCGAAGTGTTCTGTATTCTAAACTCCGGGGTTAATTCCATTTCCCTTCCGTCTGCAGTTGATGAGCAAATAAATGGCATCTTGATTTGGTCCGAGGATTTATTCTCCACACTGGTTGCACAGAGTTCAGCGTTACAGCAACATAACTTTGCTCCGGTCGCTACATCTGATCTATCCGTATGCATTACTCGCTCTCTCTCACTCGCTCTCTCTCTCTCTACCACACCCACTCTGTACGTGCTGCTCTTAAAGGAGCCGCACCATTATACAACACCTGGTAAGATTTACAGCTAACTTTAGTGCCATCAGCTGGGCTGGTTGTAAAGTGCTCCCAGATAGCACTGGTGGTTCAAGGGGTGCTGTAGAGTCCAGTGCTAGGTCCTAAGATATACTGTGTGTGTTTTTTTAGGTCTATTATTATATTTATATGCTATTATTCTTTGGCTACATGAGCTGTTTTTAATCAATGGCATTGTGTGAAACCTTAGCTAGCCTACAAAGGTTTTTACATTGATGATCTTCTCCTGCAGACTGGACATTCTGTGGATCCTTTGGTTTCCAAGCAGTCCTGCAGACAGACTTTACAGAAGCTGTGAGCACAGGTCAGAAAGACTGGTTCCTTGAAGATTTCACAACACACCGGATAGGAAAGATCCATTTCTAGCCTTTACACAGGCTGTGACTGCATGAAAAGATGACAGGGTCCTTAAAGACGTCACAGCACACTGGACAAGAGAAATCCTCTTCTGCCTCTGGATGCCATATTTTTTTGGTGTCTGTGTCTTCCTTACAATGGCTGCTTATACAGTTGGCTTTTACTTTTGAAGTCACAGTTTGAAAATGATGTCTCTAAATATGAAGATGAAAATCTAGACTAAATCCACAAGGCTATGTCTCCTCCTTCATGCAAGAATGACAGCCTTGCTTGTTCAACACAGACATGTTCCACACCAGAGAACTCTAATCACTTCATAGACATGTTCCACACCAGAGAACTCTAATCACTACATAGACATGTTACACACCAGAGAACTCTAATCACTACATAGACATGTTACACACCAGAGAACTCTAATCACTACATAGACATGTTACACACCAGAGAACTCTAATCACTACATAGACATGTTACACACCAGATAACTCTAATCACTACATAGACATGTTACACACCAGATAACTCTTATCACTTGAACCTTAAAGAAAAGAAAAACTCACTCAGCTCAGTTCTACCCCTCCTTGTCCAATGAGCCAGAGGGAGGGAAGAAGATTCTGATTGGTCAGTTCCACACCTCCTTGCCCAGTCAAGGTGAGCCAGAGGGAGGGAAGAAGATTCTGATTGGTCAGTGCTTTAGACAGTACAGTTCAATGCACATTGCCATCTACTGGTGAAATGTGAGTATTGAATCTGCTACAGTAATGTGATATGGTTGCAGACTACACATTTAACACCAAACCATGCCGTTTCTTACGTGCATTTTGGCAGAGTATTCAAATTTGATTCTATCTCACATGATATCTTATGTCTGCACTAGTTATTTCATAACTAGAGCCATTTATTTTGTTGTGCATCTTTGAACATTTATTCACAAATCACACAAGCTTTTCAATCCTCTTCACAGTGGAACCTGAGGTCCCTTTTGTGCACAGTGCAGGGAATGAATTAATTAATGAATGAACAAAATGAATGAATTAATGTCTTTTTCAATTTGAAGTGTCTCTGACTTTGTTTCCCTGTGTTCTATCTGATAAGAGTTTCTGAATGAGAAATGTGATCCCTGGATATCCGAGCAGGAGCCGGTTGTTATGGACAGATGCCCCATTCCCACAGAAGCTGACGTAGTGTCAGCAAATGGCTCATAGACTTGTGTCTCTGAGGCCTCATTAATAGGGTGACGACCCTTGTTCTCAGAGGGCATTTAACATCAATCCTTCAATGGATAATCAGATGAGTCTTAGGTGAAGCTCTGAGTGAGTGAACTTAGTCTCTGTCTCACAATGGTGGCCACTGTTGGTCAAGATTAAACCTGTTTCCTGACTGATCATACCTCAGACTGAGTCTCCAATATATGGGATAGTTCAAGTTCAAGTTCAAGTATTTAATACAATTCATTCCTATCATAGCAAACTCTGTCAAAATGTCCCTGTTATGTGACTCTGTACCCTTACTGCCTAAAAATGCCTGTGGACTGGTTTGGTGGTTTACTATTGGTCAGTGGCGGCTCCTGAAAAAATTCTCGGGGGTGGCGGGGGGCATTTATTTGATAATGATTAAGGCGACCCATTCAGTAGGTACATTAACAAGACAATTGTATCAATTTGGTTTTAGCTGATTCACTCGTACAGCAATACCTTTTTATCGACTAGATGGCAGCACACAACAGAAAGAGGCCCCCTCTAGCTACATAGAGTAGCTATAGTCACAGGTGGAAAGCTATGGAAGAAAGTTGCATCCGGGAGCCTTCATAAGCAAAAATGATGTGGCTCCACAATACATGATCCCACTTATTCATTATTCACATTACTCAAATGTTGTATGATGTAACATAGCTGAACAGGACACATGATATGTCCAGTAACAACATAAAGAAGGGGGCAACATATAAGTCACAACAATATTTATTGATTGATCTTGAAAGTCTTGGCTTACAAATGCAAAATAAGTCATCACATAGAAAATAACTCTGTGTTAGTGCAAGTAGCGAACATTCACACTGTGAAACCTATGAAAAGTGACAGTGGTATAGAAATACAGACTGCGTTCACAGCCTGCTAGCCACGATTTTCTTTCGTACCAATACTTGGTGTATGATTTCCCTAATAGGACCTTATTGTTTCGTTGTCAATTTATCTTCATTAGTACGGCGACTAAAAGGAGTTTCTTTCAAAGAGCGAATCGAGTTGTTGCACTGAACGTTAGCCATCTTGACAGACGTTTGACGTCCTTATACGCAGTTACGTATGGCGAAAGCACGGTGGGGCTCCTTTTCCCGTTTGGCAGTGTGTCTCTCAAATCGCCCTTAATCGGACCTACAGACTTAAACCCAGTTTAAGACCACACAAATTGTGTGACCCAAATACTGTACAGACTGTGTCAGATAACATCGGAAGAAGAGAAATTATGTATGACACGTAAGGCCAATATTTTTGGTAAAGGACTTGT
The DNA here is from genome assembly GCF_900700415.2 of Clupea harengus. Lineage (NCBI taxonomy): Eukaryota > Metazoa > Chordata > Actinopteri > Clupeiformes > Clupeidae > Clupea > Clupea harengus. The sequence continues at coordinate 4,394,312 of NC_045153.1, forward strand.
ACGTTTGAAACACTTATTATTATTATTACTCTTTAAAATGAATAGAAAGGACATTTTATAAATATGTGTGAATCATGTTTGTAAATATAATCACCGCAATGTTAAACTGTAGTGCACTTTGTGAATACATCTTTTTGTAGTTATGTATTTTATATTCATTTTCTAAATGATGTGCTGATGTGCACATGCAGTATCCATCTTCTGGGTGCTCTGCTTTGGCAGCTGTGTACTGTACAAAGTCATGTTGTAGCATCTCCCATTCAAACTGTTCAATCCAGACCAGGTCAATTCAGAACAAATTATGTTTAAATGTTTTGAAGTTATGTTGATATTCTGCTAGCCAAGGTCAAAAAGTAAATGACCTGTCGGTTCATATTTTCAGCTGTTGTGACGTCATGCACTTGTGCAGTGTTATGACCTTTGACCTTCACTCGTGGACGTCTCTTTCACCCAGCATAAGCTACTTCACATAGCATCACTGTTTTATTAAACTATTTATTAATAATTACACTGAATGTATTCATTTCAGACTGTTGTGTTTTACAATGTGTTATACAAATATAATATATATTTAAATTAATTTTAGTTTGCAATCATTAAATGATCAATAAAACCATTGATGACTATTTAATGACTGCAAACTGAAATTAATTTAAATACATACATTTACTCATACATTTTAATATGTACATATTTGTGGTTATAGATAAGACATTAATCAAATCCAATTACCATATCTTTCAGTATATAGCTTCATGTCTCTTCAGTCTTTCAGCAGTCCTGCGTGGGTTTATCCTCTCATTTCCAAGGTCACACCTGCAGGCACTACTCTGCACCTGCCAGTAGGGGGCACTGTTGGCATTCAGCACTAAACCTGATGTGCTGAATAAACACCCAGACCAAAGCCTTTCTCGCACAATTATCCATGATGAAACCACAACAAATAAACACCTGGCTGAACTCACTACTCAGAACTCATGAAGACAGTGTGGTTATGCTGGATGAGGTCAGTGGGGTTATGCTGGATGAGGTCAGTGGGGTTATGCTGGATGAGGTCAGTGGGGTTATGCTGGATGAGGTCAGTGGGGTTATACTGGATGAGGTCAGTGGGGTTATGCTGGATGAGGTCAGTGGGGTTATGCTGGATGAGGACAGTGGGGTTATGCTGGATGAAGACAGTGGGGTTATGCTGGATGAGGTCAGTGTGGTTATGCTGGATGAAAATTTAAGGAGATTGTGTTGAAGAGTTTTGCCACAGGATCCCATTTGTCAGCGTCAGTGTCTATTAGCCACAGCTCAAAGCAGATGACACAAAACATGACAGACAATTTTTGTCGATTTTATTTAATTTTTGTACAGTGACAAAACAATAAAATTGTCTCAAGGTGCATTATTCATGAAAAAAGAAAAGAAAAGAATCATATAAATGACGAACCCATTCAAACAGCTTTTATTCATTTTTCTGAGCTGCTCCACTGTTTCAGGACCTCCGTTATTCAAAAGGGTTGTTGGTAAACTATGGCTAAATTCACCAACTTCAGTTAGTGTTTGGAAAAGAAAGTAAAATATTATTCTCTTTAGAAAATCATGATGATTTTAACTGTACGATCATCACAACCCATGCGCTTAAATGGGTTACAGATTCTCCGTTCCATTTATAATCATGAACACCATATTTCTGGAGTATTTGCTGTCTTCAGATCATGTGATCCTTAATCTACCTTTGGGTATTCTTAAGGCAGTAGCTACAGAACAGGTCATTCAGAAATCATAATGCATGAAGACATTTTAACACCATGAACAAGTCATTATTAACCTGGCAAAAGGAAGTGACATCATCTCTTGCTGTGCAGCTCTACTTTCACTGAAGGTCTCACTGGTAACATCCTCAGAGGAGAGTGTGTACTAAAGTATGGAAACACTCTCTCAGTGAAAGTGTGTGTGAGAGTGTGTAGATGTGTGTTATTATCAGAGTCAGAGAATGACAGCTCTCCTCTGTCCCAGTCCAGCTGCACTCTGATCCTCTGGAGTTTCTGCTTCACTGTGAGGAGAGTAGGGGAGTGTGGTGTAGAACGTGCTCCATATTTACCATCTTTATAATACACAAACCACCGTCCACTCATGGAGTAAAAGTCCCCCTTCCTCTGGAGAGACTCTGTCATCACACCCACAAACCAACATGTATTCTCTCCAACCTCCACATCCCAGCAGTGAGTCCCTGAGTTAAAGCCCTCAGAGCCCAGGACACCAGTATACTTATCAAATCTCTCTGGGTTATCAGGAAGCTGCTGTCTCTTATCACCACGTCTCACACTGGTCAGATCCTCAGACAGGATGAGCCATGGGGTTGCAGTGTTGGGATCCAGAGTCACAGGAGCTGCAGAGTGAGAAACACAAATGGTTTAGGTGGAAAGAGCACACAAAAAGAGATACATACACATATACAAACTAGAGGTCATTATCTGTATCTGTATTTGTATCTGTTAAACCAACACAATGATCTGTCTTTGGGTCTGGATTCAGATAGAAGGCCAGAGGTGGGCGTGGCTTATGTCAGAAGTCAGGCACATTCATTTTTTTGCCTAATATTCATTGGTAATATAATTGGTGTGCTTTCAAAGATGCATTGAGTGTGTGTGTGTGTGTGCGTGTGTGTGTGTGTGTGTGTGTGTGTGTGCCTGCTGGCCTTATGAGAGAAGAAGCAGACACTATAAGCTCTAGTAGGGGAGATGTGTGTGTGTGTTTGTGTGTGTGTTGTGTGTGTGTGTGTGCATATGTGTGTGTGTGCAATTATGTGTATGTGTGTGTGTGTGTGTGTGTATGTCTATAAACTTGAACTTGAACTTGCATCTGTAAGAGCCGATGCTCACCGACCAGATACTGTGTGTGATCGGACAAAACCGGACTCCTTAGTAATTGTCCTCTGCGACTTTAACAAAGGAAATCTCACCCGCGAACTCCCCAAATACAGACAATGTATTAAATGCCCGACCAGAGAGGAGAACATTCTGGACCACTGTTACACCACAGTAAGCAGTGCCTATCACACCGTCCCCCGGGCTGCACTGGGACACTCGGACCACGTCATGGTCCATCTGATTCCTGCATACAGGCAGAAACTAAAGCCTGTAAACCTGTTGTGAGGACATCAAAGCAGTGGACCAGTGAAGCTGTGGAGGATCTTCAGGCGTGCTTGGAGTGTGCAGATTGGGAGGTGTTCAGGACTGCTACCAACAGTCTGGATAAGTGCACAGAGGCTGTGACATCATATATCAGCTTCTGTGAGGACAGCTGTGTTCCATCACGCACCAGGGTGAGTTATAACAATGACAAACCCTGGTTCACAGCTAAACTCAGACAGTTAAGGTTGAAGAAGGAAGAGGCGTTCAGGAGTGGGGACAGAGACAGGTTTACAGAGTCAAAATACAGGTTTAGCAAGGAGGTGAGAGAAGCTAAACGACTGTACTCTGAGAAACTCCAACACCAGTTCTCAGCCAGTGACTCTGCTTCTGTCTGGAAAGGGCTCAGACAGATTACAAATTGTAAGCCTAGAGCCCCCCATTCCACTAACAGTCCTGGGACAGTCCTGACACCATCCCCTGTGACACCACCACCCACCAGCTCCAGCCCATCAACTGCAACTCCCCCACCACAGCAGAGGCCTGCGCCTTTCCAAAGCTGCTCACCTCAGCCCCCCCCCCCCCTCCCCTACCACAGTGACAACTCTCTCCATCCTGGAGAGGGACGTCAACAGACTCTTCAGGAGACAGAACCCCCGCAAAGCAGCCGGGCCAGACTCTGTCTCTCCATCAATCCTTTTTGCTGCGCTTCCACGCCTGTTCCTTTGTTTTCCAGAGCTTCGTGCCTGAGTACATTAGTTTCGTTTTACAGTACGTTTAGTTATCTCCGTGTTCTGTTAAGTGTACTGTTAGTTCAAGTCTGTCAACGTGTTCTGTCTGTTTACTGGCTGTTCCTCACAATAAACTCTGTTCCATCATAACACCATCTCTGAGTCCTGAAGTCCTGTGACAAAAACAGGCTACATTACCACACACCCTGACACATCCATAGCAATGGAAGATGACATTTCCCCCCATCGTTCTGAATCCTCCATTTATCGACATGTGAGAACGATACAGTTCACTGGAGAAACAGTTCACTGGAGCATCCTTAATAATACTCTTTCAATTGCATTCTGCTCACTTTAACAATGTCTTCTGTTTTAGCTTTACTGTATCCTTATCAATTCTTAAACTCAACTGAAATACCCCAGACAATTCTGACACTTTTTCTTTTTTACCCGTAGACCTGCGTCTACACACTCTTCATCACTTCCGCTCTCCTCCAGTTCCCCCTTCCGCTTGGCAGCTCTTTGATCTCTTCACTTGTCTTCATATTTCTTTAGGAGGTTCTTTTTTTTCTCTTATTTATGTAAACCACAATGAATTGCCTGTATTGTAATTAATCTCTCTCTCTCTCTCTCTCTCTCTCTCTCTCTCTCTCTGTCTGTCTGTCTCTCTCTGTGCTTGAGTGTGTCTGTGTTTTGTGTTTGAAATGGATATATAGACTTACTGTATTGAACAATCTCCTGCATCTTCTCCCAGACTCTGAACTTCAGGTTGCCCAGGTGTTTTGCCACATTGATCAGAGCTCCTGAAACCCTCTCTGGATCCTGCAGTGTGCACTGGGCTCTGGAATAACATTCAGGAGTCAGTGCTGCTGTGGGTTTGGGTTCAGAACCACAGAGAAAAGAGAGACAGGAGGCAGATCACTCACCTTTCCACTGTGCTCTTGTAGTTCTGTGAAATGATAAAGGAGGGAATATGTGTATTGAAAATTGTTGTTGTAATTATTTCACCTATGATAAACTAACACATACAAATACATGAATACATTTAATAGACACTTGTTTAAGCAGTTTGTTCTTTAGCAGTACCCTGGCAACAGACACACACATCACACACACACACATAACACACACGCATAACACATACACACACACACACACACACACACACACACTCACACACACAAACTGGAGGCTGCTCAGTAAAACCCAAATACTCTGCATTAGTGCCTACTTGCCACGGGAGCTAACGGTTGTCATAGTAACAGCTGTTTACATACCACCGGATGCAAACGTTAGCGCAGCACTCTCTCAGCTGTACGCTACCGTTAGTAAACATCAACAGGCTCATCCAGACGGAGTGCACATCATAGCGGGTGACTTTAATCAAGCGTGCTTGAAGACTGTGCTACCTAAGTTCACCCAATATGTCAAGTGTGCTACCAGAGGGAACAATACACTCGACCACGTATACTCCAACTTAAAGCATGCCTACAGAGCCACACCCCTACCCCACTTAGGACAGTCAGATCACCTTTCACTGCTCCTCATCCCGGCATATACACGCTCAGGAGGAAGACAAAACCTTACATTAAGAACATAAAAATCTGGCCCGAGGGAGCTCTCTCTCAACTGCAGGACTGCTTTGAACATACAGTGTGGGACATATTCGAACAACAGGACCTGGAGGAATATACAGGAACTGTACTGTCCTACATCAATCATTGTACAGACACTGTGACTGCAGCCAAAAGGATTCGGGTGTATCCTAACCAGAAACCCTGGATGACAAGCAAGGTCAAGACCCTACTCCAGGAGCGGAACTCCGCCTTCAGGTCAGGTGACAAGGCCCTTTACAGTACTGCTAGAGCCAACCTGAAGAGAGGCATCAAAGATGCCAAGAAGGCTTATAAGGAAAAAAATCGAAGACCATCTCACTAATAATAATCCAAGGAGAGTGTGGCAGGGAATTCAAAACATCACCAACTACAAGAACAGCAACACCAGCACTGTCCACGCTGATGCCTCACTGGCAGAGGAACTTAATCATTTCTTTGCCCGTTTTGAGGTCAACAGGCCCACCACAATTGCACTGACTCCACCAACCCCCAGCAGCCACACTCTCACCCTACAAGAACACGAGGTGAGATGTGTGCTCAAATCAGTGAGTACAAGAAAAGCTGCTGGCCCCGACGGAGTATCTGGAAAGGTACTCAATTCCTGTGCCAACCAACTCGCTGGGGTCTTCACTAAGATCTTTAACCTTTCTCTCACTCTAGTCACCATCCCACCCTGCCTAAAATCAGCTATCATCATCCCCGTCCCTAAGAAACCAGCCATCAACAGCTTGAATGACTATAGACCGATTGCACTTACACCTGTAATCATGAAGTGCTTTGAGAAACTGGTTTCACGGCACATCAAATCAACCCTTCCCCCCACATTTGACTCGCATCAGTTTGCTTACAGAGCAAACAGGTCCACGGAAGATGCCATCGACGTAGCCCTCCACACCGCACTGAGCCACCTGGAACTCCGTGGAACCTATATAAGAATGCTCTTCATTGACTACAGCTCAGCTTTTAACACTATCATCCCTGACATACTAGTTCAGCAAACTAACTGCACTAGGCCTCTCCCCCTCCATCTGCACCTGGATAAAGGACTTCCTCTCAAACCGCCACAAACTGTAAAACTCGGTCCCCATCTTTCCTCCACCATCACTCTAAGCACTGGCTCTCCACAAGGCTGTGTGCTGAGCCCACTACTGTACTCCTTGTACACCCATGACTGTACTCCAACCCATCCCACCAACACCATCATTAAATTTGCTGACGACACCACCGTGATCGGGCTCATATCAGAAGATGACGAATCAGCGTACAGGGATGAAGTACAGAAACTGACAGTGTGGTGCTCAGACAACATCTGTCACTGAACACCACAAAAACGAAAGAATTAATTCTGGACTACAGAAGGCAAAGTGCAGTTCCGGCCCCACTCTACATCAACGGGGACTGTGTGGGAGAAGGTCCACACCTTCAAATTCCTAGGAGCCAATTTATCAGATGACCTCTCATGGTCTGTCAACACCTCAGAGACAGTAAAAAAGGCACAGCAGCGACTACACTTCCTGAGAGTACTCAGGAAAAACAACCTGGAGTGTAACTGATGGTGGCCTTCTACCGCACCACTATCGAAAGTGTACTAACCCTACTGCATCTCGGCGTGGTACTCCGGTTGCACCGCAGCAGACAAGAGAGCCCTCCAAAGGGTCATCAACACAGCACAAAAAATCACTGGCTGCTCACTGCCCTCCCTGGAATCCATTGCCCGCTCCCGCTACCTTAGCAGGGCCAATAACATCTTAAAAGACTCCTCTCACCCAGGCCACCACCTGTTTACTCTCCTGCCCTCAGGCAGACGGTACAGATCCTTTAGAGCAAGGACCACGCGTCTTAAGAACAGTTTTTTTCCCAACAGCCATCAGAACTCTAAATACCGACATGCACTAAACACTAAGCACTTTATTGACTACAAGTCACATACCATCTCGGTCACCTTACACATGTGCATAAACAAAGCTGTATTAATTGATGTATTTATTGAAGTACTTTGGTCTATGCCACCGCACTTTGTTCTACTCTTAATGTAAATATATATTTTTTGGGGGGCTGTTCCTACTGTTTTTTGGATAGTTGTAGTATTGTTATGTTATATGTTGTTGTTGTGTTATATGTTGTCCCTCGTCACACCAACAGGAGAAGCACTCAAAATTTCGTTGTATAAATACAATGACAATAAAGGCTTTTCTATTCTATTCTATTCTACAGGAGCTGCATGTCCCCCCCCAAAAAAACCACACACACACACATAACAAACACACACACACACACACACACACACACACACACACACACAACACACATACACACACACACACAAACAGACAGACACACAGACACACACACACAAACACATACCACACACACACACATACACACGCACACACATACACACACACACACATTACACACTCCTCATATCACGTCACATTATCAACTTCAGGTTTCCATGGATAATTGGCTACAAAATGAACATTTACACACATCCGGTTATATCATACACACACACACACACACACACACACACACACACACACACATACACACATAACACATACACACACACCCCCACACACACACATACACGCACTCACACATAACACACACACATACACACACCTATATTAGAATAGTACACATTTTAAATCCAGTATCAATAAAAAATATATTTTTTCTTCTTACCTGTAAGAATGTGACATCATCAGCTTCCATCTCCTTTTCTATGGCTCTGATTGTGTCTGAAAGAGATGAGATCTCTCCGCCCATCTTCTCAATCTTCTCCTTCATCATCTGACTCTTCTGCTCCTCTTCCTCCCTCAGTGCAGCTATCCTGGCTGCCTCTTCATCTCGTAGAAACTGGTGAAGGTCCCAAAACTCCTTCTGGATCTGCCTCTCTGTTTGTTTGGCCTGAGTCTGGGTAAAATCAAGTCATATCAACCCAATTACTGCTAGGTAGTGTCTTTCATACTTTAAATATTCTGAAAGCATACGTGAAAACTAACATTAAAATATAAAAGCAACATAATGAGAGCTCACTTATAAAGTATAACACATTTTAATCCTCTATATATATTGTATTTAATACATCATTCTTTTTTTTTACACATGTTTTCTGAAACTTGGTGTGCAAAGTTTTGCAAAACTGCACACACAAAATGCAAAAGACCACAAATCTCTTCCAAAATGAAACACTGCATTCAAAACTCACTAGTGTGATACACCTAAACACACACATACAAACACACACACACATACACACTAGTGTGATAAGTCTGAAACTGCTACCATAAGAAGTTACAGTGGGAAACGCTATGCTACATACTACAGTTATCAGGAGAATTCAGTTCAGAAACAGTTAACCTTCAGACTGAGAGGGAAAAAAACTTTTAGCAGGCGAATTCAGTTCATACGCATAACGGTCTCTGTTGTTATGGCAACGTTAATCAATGACCCAGAGCAAGTGGTGTTAGAGGGACTGTGGGAATGGTGACACCTTTGTGTGTGAGTCTCCCATCATGGACAAGAGGAAGGATGGATTACTATACAGGGTGAACACTTGTCCTTGTACATTTATAATCTGCTAAAGCTTTTATCAGTAGAGCATTCCTGTGTAGTAACATGTTTCATTCATTCTCTGCATGGCACTGTTGAATCTCAGGCTGATGCACGGCCCTCCTATGTCTAAGGGCTGATGCATGGTCCTCCTATGTCTATGGGCTGATGCAGACTAGTCCTCCTATGTCTATGGGCTGATGCAGACTAGTCCTCCTATGTCTAAGGGCTGATGCAGACTAGTCCTCCTATGTCTAAGGGCTGATGCAGACTAGTCCTCCTATGTCTAAGGGCTGATGGGCTGATGCAGACTAGTCCTCCTATGTCTATGGGCTGATGCAGACTAGTCCTCCTATGTCTAAGGGCTGATGCAGACTAGTCCTCCTATGTCTAAGGGCTGATGCAGACTAGTCCTCCTATGTCTAAGGGCTGATGCAGACTAGTCCTCCTATGTCTAAGGGCTGATGCAGACTAGTCCTCCTATGTTGGGCTGCCCCTATGTCTAAGGGCTGATGCAGACTAGTCCTCCTATGTCTAAGGGCTGATGCAGACTAGTCCTCCTATGTCTAAGGGCTGATGCAGACTAGTCCTCCTATGTCTAAGGGCTGATGTAGACTAGTCCTCCTATGTCTATGGGCTGATGCAGACTAGTCCTCCTATGTCTAAGGGCTGATGCAGACTAGTCCTCCTATGTCTATGGGCTGATGCAGACTAGTCCTCCTATGTCTAAGGGCTGATGCAGACTAGTCCTCCTATGTCTATGGGCTGATGCAGACTAGTCCTCCTATGTCTAAGGGCTGATGCAGATTAGTCCTCCTATGTCTATGGGCTGATGCAGACTAGTCCTCCTATGTCTAAGGGCTGATGCAGACTAGTCCTCCTATGTCTATGGGCTGATGCAGACTAGTCCTCCTATGTCTATGGGCTGATGCAGACTAGTCCTCCTATGTCTAAGGGCTGATGCAGACTAGTCCTCCTATGTCTATGGGCTGATGCAGACTAGTCCTCCTATGTCTAAGGGCTGATGCAGACTAGTCCTCCTATGTCTATGGGCTGATGCAGACTAGTCCTCCTATGTCTAAGGGCTGATGTAGACTAGTCCTCCTATGTCTATGGGCTGATGCAGACTAGTCCTCCTATGTCTAAGGGCTGATGCAGACTAGTCCTCCTATGTCTATGGGCTGATGCAGACTAGTCCTCCTATGTCTAAGGGCTGATGCAGACTAGTCCTCCTATGTCTATGGGCTGATGCAGACTAGTCCTCCTATGTCTAAGGGCTGATGCAGATTAGTCCTCCTATGTCTATGGGCTGATGCAGACTAGTCCTCCTATGTCTAAGGGCTGATGCAGACTAGTCCTCCTATGTCTATGGGCTGATGCAGACTAGTCCTCCTATGTCTAAGGGCTGATGCAGACTAGTCCTCCTATGTCTATGGGCTGATGCAGACTAGTCCTCCTATGTCTATGGGCTGATGCAGACTAGTCCTCCTATGTCTAAGGGCTGATGCAGACTAGTCCTCCTATGTCTATGGGCTGATGCAGACTAGTCCTCCTATGTCTAAGGGCTGATGCAGACTAGTCCTCCTATGTCTAAGGGCTGATGCAGACTAGTCCTCCTATGTCTATGGGCTGATGCAGACTAGTCCTCCTATGTCTAAGGGCTGATGCAGACTAGTTCTACTCTATGCGTGGAGGAGCCCATACCAGCAGATTCAGAGACAGTTTCTACCCTCATGCCATCAGGATGCTGAACTGTCATACACCCCCTCACACTTAACATGGTCAACCTCATGCAACCTGCACTTTAATTTATATCTTTTTCATCCTGTCTTTCTTACTTTCTTTCTAGCCTTTCAATTCTAGTACTTAATTTATTATTTTAAGTTAAGCAGACACTTGAGCATTCATTACTGATAAATGCCCTTTTTATGAGTACAGTTTCCTATTATATTTAACTGTAACAGATGGGGAACAAGGAGTGATCCTGAGACTAACATTTGGGCTACTCAGTAACAGATGGGGAACAAGGAGTGATCCTGACACTAACATTTGGGCTACTCAGTAACAGATGGGGAACAAGGAGTGATCCTGAGAGTAACATTTGGGCTACTCAGTAAAAGATGGCTAAATGTTTCAAGAGTAGCAACAGTGCCACCTAGCACTCATCACAGAGACTTTATAAGACAGGAGACAAATCACTGACGGGAAAATAAATCAGGAATCAGGGGGATCTGTAACCTAAACATGGTGGGTCTGTAACAGGAAGTCCTGCCCTGTCTCATAAAGTGCCAATCATGTTGTTGGAAACGACAGCAGTGATGTTTCACCTCACCTGGACTGCAACATTTGGTGCAAACACTATCAAGTCAACACCAAGAATAAGGTAGTTTTTTTTTTTTAAATATCCCAACATCCCAACTCGGACTTTTCACAGCTAATAATAAATCACTCCGTGATGAAACATTCTATAGCACGTTGATACAATTAAGCAATAACCGTTAATTCAAAGTTCTTATAATTCCAAAAGACGTTGACAATGGAACTATTTTTTTGTTGCAGAGAAACAATGGTGAAATAAACATTTTTTAATCAATAACTTCGTGTTTAAATGTGAATTGGTTGACTATAAAATTGTTTTATAAAAGCAATATAGTACTCGTGCGAGTGGGGTAGGTAAGGGATATTCCCACGGGTGTTGTTGCCTGCGCCACTCGGCCTCCGGCCTCGTGGCTACGGCCGAACACCACCCGTGGGAATATCCCTTACCTACCCCACTCGCACGAGTACTATATTGCTTAATTAAATGCAGATTCGCGTGGTGTAGGCTACTTTACATGTCTGTTTGACCATCCTATGTGGAGTTACGGATCTCTCCGTATTTATTAAGATAAGAATGATCTTGTCTTCCCCAAACAGCAGCCCGTCATTGATGGCTCATCAACATCACAACCAATGTCCTCCATTGGAACTGGTATCTATAAGTCTTGCATTTTGAAGGGTGCTGTCTTAAAAAGGCACACAAACATTCACTGCCTGTTTGTTTCTGTCTTAGAAAGTGAACTATGTGTGTGATGTTTTATGAAATTAATTTATGTTTCATGAAATTGAAAACGGAGTTAAAGGCTGAGATTTAGCACAGATGTGGTGTGGTTGTGCTGTATGTGAGAAAGGCTTCAGAGATCCTATGACATGGAAACATTTAGTTTTAGACTTTAATCAACTAGTTAAAGACTGTAATCAACTCCATTAGTTAAATACTGTTATCAACTCCACTAGTTAAAGACTTTAATCAACTCCACTAGTTAAAGACAGTAATCAACTCCAATAGTTAAATGCATGAATCAACTCCACTAGTTAAAGACAGTAATCAACTCCTCTAGTTAAAGAATGTAATCAACTCCACTAGTTAAAGACAGTAATCAACTCCACTAGTTAAAGACAGTAATCAACTACACTGCATTTAACATTCATGTGGATTCTAAATACTTTTTATTGGTTGTGGAAATTGGTGACCTAAATAATGTTAGTTAATGGATTTGGTGTAAAAATGCTAAATAAAACAGGGACTTCACACAGTGTAATGATTGTGGGTTCCATATACAGGTCATAGAGATGATGTCATAGTTTGGCATCACAGTACACCATGGCATCATATCACACTCACCTTAATACACTCAGCTGTTTGGTAAACGGTGTCTTTAGCCTTCTCAAAGGCCTTCATCTTCTCACGCAGTTTGACCATGAGTTCCTCCTGAAATAAATGGATGACTTTAATGTGGAGTATTTCTGTACTGTAGGGTTAGCCACAGACCTGAGCAGGCCAATGTTACTCACACACTCAAAGTCAGGTTTACGAGACTGTTATGTGTTATGTGTCTGTGGTGTGTGTGTGTGTGTTTGTGTGTGTGTGTGTGTGTGTGTGAGAGGGTGAGAGTGTGAGAGAGTGAGTGAGTGAGTAAGTGAGTGAGTGAGTGAGTGAGTGAGTGAGTGAGTGAGAGGTGTAAGATAAATTCAGTTCAGTACAAATTTATTAACAAAACTTATTTTTATTAACAATGTATAGGCCTTATAGAAAATCAGAGTCTATGCATAAGACACAGTGTGCAAGACAAAGACTTACAGAGAGCAGAGCCTGAGAAACAGGAGAGTCTGCAGTCCATCTGGCTAAGCAAGGTCAAGCCAGTGGCCACTTAGTATGTTTGAGGCTAGGGCAAACGATGAGGTGTTTGAAGTTTCTGGACAGATAAGACAGTCTGCAGATGGGAGTAGAGGCGCTCACAAAGCCATGATTGTCACACAGAAATGATGTGTTATTGCTGAGAAAAAGATATGCTGTGCCAAGCGGTGCCAGTCCCTGAGGGGCGGACACCAGGAGGCCCAAGAAAGTGACCTCAGTGGGTCAGGACTTAAAAGACCAACTCCTTCATACTTGTATCAGAATGCATTCTCCAGCCTGGCCTTGATGGTACTCTGTGTTAAGTCAAGTCAAGCTGTATTTGTGTCACTATTTACCTTGTAACAACCAAATGCTTCGTATGGTGGTCTCTCTCTAAACCAACAAGCAAGAGTGAAAAATACTCTTACAGAGGGTGAGAGTGTGAGTGAGTGAGAGTGTGAGTGAGTGAGAGGGTGAGAGTGTGAGCACCTGTCTGTTCACAAAAGCTTATGGACATGTATACACATGAGAGATCCTGCTCCTAGGTGAGACACATGAACATTAAAAACATGAAGTTATCTGGACAGCAGTAAATGGTGGCAAACTGGCAGTACTTCAGACACAAACTGCAGACAGTGTATGACCTGAGTGTAAACAAAAGTGAGTCTAAATGTTGTCTGGGTGAATCTAAGTGTACAGGTGAAGGAACCTCTGAAGCTCTAAGTGTACAGGTGAAGGAACCTGTAAAGCTCAATTTAAAATGTTCAGAGAACCTACCTTTACATTAATTGCTGCTTCACCGATGGGACGGAAGTTGTGATCTTGGTGTAATTTTGAGTCTCGACACATCAGGCACACAAGCTGCTGATCATCTTGACAGAAGAACTCAAGTTTTTTTTTGTGCAGACGGCAAGACGCGTGTTGCCAGTCTTGTAAGAAAGTCTCACACAGGTTCTTTAAAGCCAGATTTGGGGGAAGAAAATCCTTTGATGACCTTCTCCTGCAGACTGGACATTCTCTGGATCCTCTGGTTTCCCAGAACTGCTGCAGACAGACTTTACAAACACTGTGACTACATGACAGGAGAACAGGGTCCTTGAAGATTTCACAACACACCGGACAGGAAAGATCCTCTTCGAGCCTTGCTGCCATTCTCTCCTTCACACACGCAACACTTTCACTGAAGTTAGAAAACGGATTGCAGTCGTCTCCAAACTCTGTATTTTAACATTTAACGAAGTAAGGTTTCTTCTTCTTTGAAACCCGTCTTCAAACACGAGAATCAGTCTACTTCACACTTCCCTGTTCTTTCAGTTGGTTGAAAAACTTTACTTTCATTTTCAAAAAGCCAAAATCCAGTCAGTCTCTAAGGCATCTCAAATGTTTACCTCTTCAATCTGCAAGCAGGTCAACCTCTCCAACTTGTTTTTGAAAACAAAACACAAGTAGTTTGTGGCATTTCTTTCCCAAATGTTAATGTACGCACTCGTAATGCCGAACAGGGCAGCCGTCTGTCACTGAGCTTTACTCCCTCCTTCAAAAAAAAAAGAAAAGTCAGGGGGAGGGGTCTGGAAGAGCAGGGAGCTGATTGGTCAAAACTTCATGTCAGTGTTTTTCCTCCACTATCCACAGAAATATTGTTCTGATCTCATTCCTACCGCGGACACACAGAGAGCTGTCTGTGCTGTGAATGACACCTCCAGTGTACACACTCTCAGCACATCCACTGTGTCTGATTTTCAGTGACATTATCAAGGGAAACGTCTGTATTCTTTAACCTGGGCCCTACTGAAAGCTGACATTATTACTTAGTCATTACATTATTGCTCATGAGTAGTTAACAATAACTGGATATATAGGTATATCCATAGGTACGTATATACTATATGCAGTCATTGGTAGTTACTTGTACTGTGGGTTACATATCACAGAGAGAGGAAATCAAATACTCTCTGTGAGTCCATGCTAGTGTCCTTATTGCATTAATATTATCCTGTATGCTCAGCTCTGTTATATATTAACCCATAGATACAGACAAGCCTAGGCTGGAACCATAATCATAGAGTTCAGAGTCTACCACAGGCAGTGACTGGTAGTCAGACAGCAAAAGGATTTGCAGAAGATGTGTGTAAACATTTGAAAGCTTGTGTTATGTCTGTTGTAGTCCTGTTCATGAGTCTGTGGTGGTTTCTGCTGAAAGTGGGTCTCTGTTGGTCTCAGTCAGAGGAGTAACATAGGACAGAGTTTCAGCTTCAAGTTCAGATAACACACCTGACCTTTGAGACAACATCAGAGCTCATGGCATGTGTTTTATAGTAGGGTGGGCGTGTGTGTGTGTGTGTATGTGTGTGTGTGTGTGTGTGTGTGTGTGTGTGTGTGTGTGTGTGTGTGTGTGTGTGTGTGTGTGTGTGTGTGTGTGTGTGTGTGTGTGTGTGTGTGTGTGTGTGTGTGTGTGTGTGTGTGTGTGTGTGTGTGTGTGTGTGTGTGTGTGTGTGTGTGTGTGTGTGTGTGCGTGCGCGTGTGTGTATGCACGTTGTTACAACCCTGGCTCGTAGGGAAGTAACAATATGAGAACACCAAACCAAAAACCTTAATAAATATAATTCTAAATTATTACAAAGGGTAAGTGGAGTGCAAACTGCATGTTCTGCCGCCAGGTAAGCAGCTGCAGAGTGTGTGTGAGAGAGTGTGAGAGGGGTGTGGCCAGTTCTTAAAGGTATCCTGCACGAACTCGAACTAGCAAACTCCTCTCCTCTACACTTCCTTAGTGTAACAGTGTAAACACGTCCTTAGTGTAACAGTGTAAACATTCCCTTAGTGTAACAGTGTAAACCTTCCCTAAGTGTAACAGTGTAAACCTTCCCTCAGTGTAACAGTGTAAACCTTCCCTTAGTGTAACAGTGTAAACATTCCCTTAGTGTAACAGTGTAAACCTTCCCTTAGTGTAACAGTGTAAACATTCCCTTAGTGTAACAGTGTAAACCTTCCCTTAGTGTAACAGTGTAAACCTTCCCTCAGTGTAACAGTGTAAATCTTCCCTCCTCTCAATCTGAGCCTGTGTATTTCAGATGACAACAACCACAACATAGACAGCGTCATCTACAAGTGGAACCCAGGAACCAAGCTGTTTGAGGTGAACCAGACCATTCTGACGTCAGGGGCGTACGATTGGGAGGCCTTCAGCGTGGGCCCGTACCACTTCCTGGCCGTGGCCAACACCTTTGATGGGGTGACCACGCGCCTCATCTCCACCATCTACGTGTGGGTGGCAGGACAGTTTCAGCACTTCCAGCACATTACTGTGAGTTCAGCCTCTTCTACATGTCATCCACATTCAGGCCATCACTGTGAGTTCAGCCTCTTCTACATTTCATCCACATTCAGGCCTATTTATTTGTCTTACACATTTATCCACAATGAAATAGCCAGGAAGAGGACTGCCCAAGCAGCAGAAAAGCAATCAGACTACAACACATATTAATGATCCCATTAGACTGTAACACATAGAAATGATCCCATTAGACTACAACACATAGTAATGATCCGATTAGACTGTAACACACAGTAATGATCCCATTAGACTGTAACACACAGTAATGATCCCATTAGACTACAACACATAGAAATGATCCCATTAGATTGTAACTGTCAGGCTTTTCTCGGGGAATGAACCCGAGATGCTGGATGTGGGGAACCAGCGCTTAGCCCAGTGTGCTAATGAGAGGACCCAATGGCAGGATGATGTTCAAAACCTGGTTTCTTTATTATTCGCAAAAGATGTACTCCAAGCAGCGATATTCCAAAACACAAAAGATCAGGTGTAGGCAAAAGGCCAAAAACTAAAGAGGTACAAAATGTAGCTTTCAGGCGGACCTGAATACAGAGCTACCTGAGGCGGCTTGAGAACCGCGATGCGACATGTACCTTAACCACACACTTGTCTCCCTGGGAGAAGACCAAGCCCAAAAAGTGCGTGAGAGCACTAGCTGTGTGGTTAGGCACTGCGTGTCTTTGCACAAAGACTAAGTGCTTGAGAGCACTGCTGACTAAAGTGCGTGAGAGCACTACCAACAACAGTCTAGGAACAAAAACAATCTAACGACCCGACAAGGGCCACAGAGATTAGCCAGGTACTTATACCCTGGCTAATAGAGGGAAGTGACAATCACAAAAACGCAAGACAGGTGAGAGCACACAATGGGGAACAGGTGAGAACACAAATCACAATGGGGAACAGGTGAGGGCACACAAAGACAACAAAGGCACATGGACACAAATTAGTTCATAATGTCCTTTGGCCACCAGAGGCCGCCAATGTGACAAACGGTTGCCCGAAGTCGTGACAGTAACACATAGAAATGATCTTGTTAGACTACAACACATAGTAATGATCCCATTAGACTACAACACATAGTAATGATCCCATTAGACTGTAACACACAGTAATGATCCCATTAGACTACAACACATATTAATGATCCCATTAGACTGTAACACATAGTAATGATCCCATTAGACTGTAGCACACAGTAATGATCCTGTAAGACTGTAACATACAGTAATGATCCCGTCTGACAGAAGTGCCATAAAGCTGCAGTTATAGAGGAGAAAACAAATCAACCAGCAAAGCTTTGAGAAAGTCATGACTTCTAAAAATCCCTCAATTTTAATATAAATCCTCTTGTTAGACCTCTGCTTTACATGGATACACAGTGTCAGGTTGTGAACTTGTGTAAGTGGCTTTACAAAGTGATATAGGGTAAGGTTATGGACATGTAAAGTGTCTTTACACAGTGATATAGGGTAGGTTATGAACATGATAAGTGTCTTTACACAGTGATATAGGGTAAGGTTATGAACATGATAATAAGTGTCTTTACACAGTGATACAGAGGAAGGTTATGAACATGAGGATCATGTCTGGAGGAGGCTGCCACCTGTCACCAGGGGCTAAGATTGCCTGGTCTGATCTGGTCTGGTCTGGTCTGGTCTGGTCTGATCTACATTCACATTTACATTTAGTCATTTAGCAGACGCTTTTGTCCAAAGCGACGTACAAGGGAGAGAATAGTCAAGCTACGAGCAATGATCTGGTCTTGTCTGATCTGATCTGGTCTGGTCTGGTCTGGTCTGGTCTGGTCTGGTCTGGTCTGGTCTGGTCTGGTCTGGTCTAGTCTGGTCTGGTCTGGTCTGGTCTGGTCTGGTCTGGTCTGGTCTGGTCTGATCTGATCTGGTCTGGTCTGGTGTGGTCTGGTCTGGTCTGGTCTGGTGTGGTCTGCTCTGGTCTGGTCTGATCTGGTCTGGTCTGGTCTGGTCTGATCTGGTCTGGTCTGGTCTGGTCTGGTCTGGTCTGGTCTGGTCTGGTCTGGTCTGTCACATTCACAGCCATGACCCTGACTAACTCCACTGAGACGACTCATATCAATGTTCCACTGTTATGGTGTTGGGGTTCTCAGACAGGGAGATGTTTGAGATTGGGGGGGTTCATGTTCCACTGTTATGGTGTTGGGGTTCTCAGACGTCTGGGGCCACAGACTGGGAGATGTTTGAGATTGGTGGGCGGGTCTTCCTGGCGGTGGCCAATGGGGAGCTGCACACACACGGGTCGAGCCAGTACTCCATCAACTCCACCATCTACGAGCTCAACATGGAGCTGCAGACTTTCATCAGGTTCCAGGACATACTCACACACACGTGAGTGAATTACACACACACATACACATACACACACATACACAGACATACACACACACACACACACACACACACACACACATACATAGACATACACACACACACACACACATATATACACACACACACACACACACACACACACACACACACACACACAGACACACACACACACACACACACACAGACACAGACACAAACACACACACACACACACATACACAGACCCACAAACACACACACACACACACACACACACACACACACACACACACACACACACACACACACACACACCTATACACAGAGCCCCACACACACTCCACTAGCATGTTGAATCAGTATGTTGTGTGTGCAGGGCGGTGGACTGGGAGTTCTTCACAGTGGGGACCCAAAGCTTCCTGGTGGTGGCCAACTCCTACAACGGCACATCCTACTCCCTCAAGAGCGTCATCTACAGGTCAGTGGCGGTACTGCCTGCGCAGTAGACCTGATGAATGTGTGTTGACCCTGAATTCTCTCCTCAGTTCTGCATGAAGAACCGGCTAATGGTTCCTCTGTGTCTGCGTGTGTGTGTGTGTGTGTGTGTCTGTGTGTGTGTGTGTGTGTATGTGTGTGTGTGTGTGTCTGTGTCTGTGTGTGTGTGTGTGTGTGTGTGTGTGTGTGTGTGTTCTCCTCAGGTGGCAGGGCTCTGAGGGGTTTGTCTCTGCTCATGAGCTGCTGACTGTGGGCTGCAGAGACTGGGAGTTCTTCCACACCAGTGAAGGTTCCTTCCTCATCTACTCCAGCGCCACCTCAGTGCTCTCCAAAGTCTTCAGGCTCAAGACCTACTAAAGACAAGACTGACAGGCTCAAGACCTACTAAAGACAAGACTGACAGGCTCAAGACCTACTGAAGACCAGACTGACAGGCTCAAGACCTACTAAAGACCAGACTGACAGGCTCAAGACCTACTAAAGACAAGACTGACAGGCTCAAGACCTACTGAAGACAAGACTGACAGGCTCAAGACCTACTAAAGACAAGACTGACAGGCTCAAGACCTGAAGACTGGACTGACAGTTTCAGAATCTACTTAAGACCGGCCCTACAGACTTCAGGCCAGTTTAAGACCAGACAAATTGTGTGACCCAAATACAGACTGTGTCAGATAACATCGGAAGAAGAGAGATTATGAATGACACGTGAGGCCCATATTTTTTGGTAAAGGACTTGTAAGTTTGAAACACTTATTATCACTCTGTAAAATGAATAGAAAAGGACATTTTATAAATATGTGTGAATCATGTTTGTAAATATAATCACCATAATGTTAAACTGTAGTGCACTTTGTGAATACATCTTTTTGTAGTTATGTATTTTATATTCATTTTCTAAATCCTTTTCTGATGTGCACATGCAGTATCCATCTTCTTGGTGCTCTGCTTTGGCAGCTGTGTACTGTACAAAGTCATGTTGTAGCATCTCCCATTCAAACTATTCAATCCAGACCAGGTCAATTCAGAACAAATTATGTTTACATTGTTTGAAGTTATTTTGATATTCTGCTAGCCAAGGTCAAAAAGTAAATGACCTGTCGGTTCATATTTTCAGCTGTTGTGACGTCATGCACTTGTGCAGTGTTATGACCTTTGACCTTCACTCGTGGACGTCTGTCTTTCACTCAGCATAAGCTACATAGCATCACTGTTTTATAAAACTATTTATTAATATTTACTCTGAATGTATTCATTTCAGACTGTTGTATTTTACAATGTGTTATAAAAAATATAATATATATTTAAATGAATTTCAGTTTGCAGTCATTAAATGATCAATAAAACCATTTATGACTATTTAATGACTGCAAACTGAAATTAATAAAAATAAATTAAATTTGTATTAAATATGATATCCATACATTTACTCATAACTTATAATATGTATGTATTTGTGGATATAGATAAGACATTAATAAAATCCAGTTACCATATATTTCAGTAAATAGCTTCATGTCTCTTCAGTTTTTCAGCAGTCCTGCGTTGGTTTATCCTGTCATTTCCAAGGTCACACCTGCAGGCACTACTCTGCACCTGCCAGTAGGGGCACTGTTGGCATTCAGCACTAAGCCTGATGTGCTGGATAAATACCCAGACTAAAGCCTTCTCACACAATTCTCCATGATGAAACCACAACAAATAAACACCTGGCTTAACTCAGTACTCATCTATCGATTACCTGAGGATTTTTTTTGACAGTGTGGTTATGCTGGATGAGGTCAGTGGGGTTATGCTGGATGAAGACAGTGGGATTATGCTGGATGAGGTCAGTGTGGTTATGCTGGATGAGGTCAGTGTGGTTATGCTGGATGAAGATTAAAGGTGATCGTGTTAAAGAGTTTTGCCACAGGATCCCATTTGTCAGCATCAGTGTCTATTAGCCTCAGCTCTAAGCAGATGACATAAAACACAAAAGACAATTTTGGCCTTTTTAATTCAATTCAATTCAATTCAGTTTTATTTTATGTTTGTACAGCACCAAAACAATAAAATTGTCATCATTCAAGAAAAAAGAAAAGAAAATAATCATATAAATGACAAACCCATTCAAACAGCTTTTATTCATTTTTCTGATCTGCTCCACTGTTTCAGGACCTCAGAGTCTGATCAGACTAATGAAGCTGAAGCTGAGCTGCTCCACTGTTTCAGGACCTCAATTATTCAAAAGGTTGTTGGTAAACTATGGCTTAATTCACCAACTTCAGTTACTGTTTGGAAAATAAAATCATGATGAATTAAACTGTACACTCAACACAACCCATGGGTTACAGATTCTCTTTTCCATTTATAATCATAATCACCAGATTTCTGTCCGGAGTATTTGCTGTCTTCAGATCATGTGATCCTTCATCTACCTATGGGTAATCTTAAGGCAGTAGCCACAGAAAAGGTCATTCAGAAATCATAATGCATGAAGACATATTAACACCAGGAACAAGTCATTATTAACCTGGCAAAAGAAAGTGACATAATCTCTTGCTGTGCTGATCTACTTTCACTGCAGCTCTCACTGCTAACATCCTCAGAGGAGAGAGTTTTTAACCTTTTTCTTTAAATTAGCGTTATGTCTCTTCAGTTATCAGCGCCTCTGACTGTATAGGTTTGTCTCCTTTCATTTCTGATGTTATTCCTGCAGGCACTACTCTATACCTGTCAGTAGGTGGCACTGTTGACCTTCAGAACTAATATGCTGGAGAAGTACCCAGATAGATAGACAGATAGATAGGTGGATACTTTATTCATCCCGAGGGAAATTTAGGCCAGACTTAAGCCTTCTCACACAATTCTCCCTGGTTAAATCAAATAAAAGGAAAAACAAATTGTATATTAATTAAATCAATTGTAAGGGAATATAAGTCTCATCTGTTACACGTTGTCAGTGCTGGATGGTTCAGTGGTATGGCAGTCAGAACCATAGTGACGGTATTACAATAATGATCAAGCTCAAACTGTTCTGCTCCACTGTCTCATGGACCTAAGTTATTCAACAGATTGTAGACAACCTAAAACATGACTACATTTCACCAACCTCACACAAAGTGTGGAAAATAAAAGCAAGTAATTATTATGTTTAGGCATATTATGTTGAATATGTTTCTGTCAAGGAATTCATAATGAAGGGGGACATATTAACAGCAAGTCATCATTAACCTGACAAAGGGAAATGACATCAGCTCTACCTGAACTGCTCTACTGTTACTGAGGTCTTCACTGGTAAGATTATCAAAGGAGAGATCCTATCGACATTAAAGTATGGAAACACTCTCTCAGTGAAAGTGTGTGTGAGAGTGTGTAGATGTGTGTTATTATCAGGGTCAGAGAATGACAGCTCTCCTCTGTCCCAGTCCAGCTGCACTCTGATCCTCTGGAGTTTCTGCTTCACTGTGAGGAGAGTAGGGGGCTGTGGTGTAGACCATGCTCCATATTTACCATCATAATAATACACAAACCACCGTCCACTCATGGAGTAAAAGTCCCCCTTCCTCTGGAGAGACTCTGTCATCACACCCACACCCCAGTCTGTGTTCTCTCCAACCTCCACATCCCAGCAGTGAGTCCCTGAGTTAAAGCCCTCAGAGCCCAGGACACAGGCACCCATATAAAATCTCTCTGGGTTATCAGGAAGCTGCTGCTCATCACTACTGTATCTCACACTGGTCAGATCTTCAGACAGGATGAGACATGGGTGTGCAGTGTTGGGATCCAGAGTCACAGGAGCTGCAGAGTGAGAAACACAAATGGTTTAGGTGGAAAGAGCACACAAAAAGAGATACATACACATATACAAACTAGAGGTCATTATCTGTATCTGTATTTGTATCTGTTAAACCAACAAAATGATCTGTCTTTGTATCTGGATTCGGATAGAAGGCCAGAAGTGGGCGTGGCTTATGTCAGAAGTCAGGCACATGGATTTTTTAGCCTAATATTCATTGGTAATATAATTGGTGAGCTTTCAAAGATTCATTGTGTGTGTGTGTGTGTGTGTGTGTGTGTGTGTGTGTGTGTGTGTGTGTGAGTGTGTGCGTGTATGCGTGTGCCTGCTGGCCTTATGAGAGAAGAAGCAGAGACACTATAAGCTCTAGTAGGGGAGATGTGTGTGTGTGTTTGTGTTTGTGTTGTGTGTGTGTGTCTGTGTGTGTGTGTGTGCATATGTGTGTGTGTGCAATTACGTATGTGTATGTGTTTGTGTTTGTGTGTTTGTATGTGTGTGTGCATATGTGTGTGTGTGCAAATATGTGTATGTGTTTGTGTGTTTGTGTGTGTGTGTGTGTGTGTGTGTGCAATTACGTGTATGTGTGTGTGTGTGTGTGTGTGTGTGTGTATAAACTTGAACCTGAACTGCTACCAACAGTCTGGATGAGTACACAGAGGCTGTGGCATCATATATCAGCTTCTGTGAGGACAGCTGTGTTCCATCACGCACCAGGGTGAGTTATAACAATGACAAACCCTGGTTCACAGCTAAACTCAGAAAGTTAAGGTTGAAGAAGGAAGAGGCATTCAGGAGTGGGGACAGAGGCAGGTTTATAGAGTCGAAATACAGGTTTAGCAAGGAGGTGAGAGAAGCTAAACGACTGTACTCTTAGAAACTCCAACACCAGTTCTCAGCCAGTGACTCTGCTTCTCTCTGGAAAGGGCTCAGACAGATTACAAATTGTAAGCCTAGAGCCCCCAACTCCACTACCAGTCCTGGGACAGTCCTGACACCATCCCCTGTGACACCACCACCCACCAGCTCCAGCCCATCAACTGCACCTCCCCCACCACACCAAAGGCCTGCGCCTTTCCACATCTGCTCACCTCAGAGCCCCCTCCCCCCCTCCCTCCTCCTCCCCTACCACAGTGACGACTCTCTCCATCCTGGTGAGGCTGGGGAAGCATGTCTCCTCAAGTGGGAGCTGAACACCATCATCTCCCAGGACCTCAAGTGGGAGCTGAACACCATCATCTCCCAGGACCTCAAGTGGGAGCTGAACACCAGCCTCTTCCCGGCTGCAGTCGGCCTCATCAACAAGGCCCGAGCCCCCCCCCCCCCCCCCGTCATGGACTCTTATCCCACCCCCACGCCTCAACTCTCAAAATCATACTCAAATGTTACAGTAACACACATTATGTTGCACATTCAAGTGTTACAGTAACACACATTATCTTGCACATTGCACTCTTGTTTTGCACATTCCTGCATAGACTGCACAGCTCCTCCACTTCATATTCCGTAAATATCTTTTAATATATATTTTTTTTAACTAAACTGCGTGTGTGTGTACCTGTGCATGTGTGTGTACATGCGAGTGTGTGTGTGTGTGTGTGTGTATCTGTGAGTGTGTCTGTGCATGTGTGTGTGTGTCTGTGTGTCTTTTGTGTAAGTGTATCTGCTGACCTTATGAGAGCAGATGCAGAGACTGTGTCTGTGCATGTGTGAGTGTGTGTGTGTGTGTGTGTGTGTGTGTGTGTGTGTGTGTGTGTATGGTCATATGAGAGCAGAAGCAGAGACACTATGAGCTCTAGTAGGGGAGACGTGTGTGTGTGTTGTGACGCCCCGGCTTTGCCGTGCCATTTGGGGTTAAGCCTCTTCCTCCCACTGCCTATTGACACTAGGCTCTGGGGTTCTATTTGGTTATGCCTCCTGTTCTCCGTTCAACCTGTAGGAGGAGCTGAGTTACAGGCTGTTGCTAATCAGGGGCGGGGCTTCAGGTGATGGCCATCACTATATAGCCGGTGTCCCGGAACCTCAGAGAGAGGACTCTCTTTTCTGCTCTAGCTGACGCTGGAAGGCTGGCTGCAGTATTCCCATTGCCTAACTTTATGCATTACACATAGTCTACATTACTGACGCGCATGACACTTTGTTTTACCGTTCCTCTCACTTACTGACTTGTGTATATTTTGTAAATAAATGTAATAATTGTTAAACGTTACCCGACGGTGTCTTGTCTTCCCTCTGTCATGGCTACTGCGAGCTAAGTAGTCGTGACAGTGTGTGTGTGTGTGTGTCAAAAATGCTTTCAATAAAACTGAACAGTGGTGTATCATCCATTCCACTATCTATCATGTGAAATTGATGTATGCCCGCATCTCTCCCTCTCTCTCTCTCTCTCTCTCTGCTATATTGGGGCTCATCTCTATCTCAGGCCTTTCTCTGGAAATGACTATCAGGCTCTATCAAGGATTCTATTCAGGCTATTGCTCTACTTGGGCTATTTGGGGCCTTTTTCTGAAAACGGCTCTAACGTCTAACGGCTCTATTGCGTGTAGCCCTCCCACCAATGTTATGGCTCTTACACTACACTAGGGGATAACACAAACAGGGTGGGGTGCACATTAAAATCAACTCTTCTTTTATTTAATCTTTACCAACCCAATGAAATCCCTTAATTACTCTTGGCGTGAAATCTGTATAGCACATTTGAACATTTCAGAAGATTGACCTCCAGGAAAAGAAAACTCTTAGCAACCCTGTCAGAACGGAAAACAAATACTTATCATTCCCAAAAAGAAATGTCTTGAACACAGTCCCATATGAAGTCTTTTCAAAACAGTAGGGTGAGACAAGTAAGCTAACCGAGTTCAGGCAGGAGCAACATAGTTCCTTACATTTCCTTTAGTCCGTCAGTGAGGAGAAAAACATACACTGCACTCCCCAAAAAAACGTTGGTCATACACAAAAAAAAAAAAGGCCGTACCGGTATCTTGCTGTCAAAGCATGAAAACTGTCACGCCAGAGCGTGAACCTGCACCTGCCACGCCCCTTTCAGTCTTGATTCGCTCACCTGCACCGCGTCCTAATCACCAGAATACTGATGGCCAGCACCTGTCACTCCTGCACATATACCCCTCACTCCCTTCACTCGGTGTCTGGCCTCGTACGACATGGACGAAAATCCCATCGACATACAAACTAGACAACCTAAACCTTCGCTCGCGATTATCCTGCCTGTTCCCCGAACCCGGTATTGTTTTCTATTCGCAAGTCTGTTCTGTTTGCCTCTAGCCTTTAGTTTAACTCTGAGTTTTGTTTGCTGCGCTTCCACGCCTGTTCCTTTGTTTTCCAGAGCTTCGAGCCTGAGTACATTAGTTTTGTTTTACAGTACGTTTAGTTATCTCCGTGTTCTGTTAAGTGTACTATTAGTTCAAGTCTGTCAACGTGTTCTGTCTGTTTACTGGCTGTTCCTCACAATAAACTCTGTTCCATCATAACATCATCTCTGAGTCCTGAAGTCCTGTGACAAAAACAGGCTGCATTACCACACACCCTGACACATCCATAGCAATGGAAGATGACATTTCCCTCAGTCGTTCTGAATCCTCCGTTTATCGACATGTGAGAACGATACAGTTCACTGGAGAAACAGTTCACTGGAGCATCCTTAATAATACTCTTTCAATTGCATTCTGCTCACTTTAACAATGTCTTCTGTTTTAGATTTACTGTATCCTTATCAATTCTTAAACTCAACTGAAATATCCCAA
>NC_045153.1:4423698-4448698 GCF_900700415.2 Clupea harengus
TCCCTCTCGTTTACTTTCACTTTACTTTCACTTTCAGGAGTTTGTAAAATCCAGTCAGTTTCTGAGTCCTCTTGTCGTTTTAACCGATGTATGCAAGCATGGCAACCTCTCCAACGTCTTTATGAAAACAACTATGTCCAGTTTGAGTGTTTTTAAATTAGACTCTCACCGCTAGAACATTTGTAGAGGTGTAACGTGGAACAAAGCTGCCGTCTGTCACTGAGCTTCACTTCCTCATAACCAGTGTTGGCTCCTCCCATCTTCTCTCACACTCTCTGCTAAACACCGCCCTCTCTCTCCCTCTGTGTGTGCAGAAGTCCTCTAGACAGTAAAGAGTCGTTAACAGTATTATTTACTTATTTATCATACATGCCAACTCTCCCGTTTTCCCGGGTTTCTCCAGTATTCTGACCCATCTCATGCCCCCCTCCCGTTTTTTCATTTCTCCCTGTAATCTCCCGTATTTTTCGAGGTCCAAACGTATTTTATTAATAATCAAATCAAAATGTTTGTCCAATGTTCTAAAGTTGCCAGATCATGTATGAAACGCAATTATGTCTTACACAATAAATACACTATACCATTTTAACCCATTTGTCAATCTGCCAACCTACATCCTATTGCGCAGTTGACCTTTCTGCGCAGGCTATAGACGCGCGAAGTTGAAACTGCAGGGGAAAGGGAAAGGGAGAATGGCAGAAGGCGACGTCGGTGTACCACTGAAGAAGGTGAAATATGTTTGTAAATTTAAGTTGTTAACTTGTTGAAGTTGTTGGACAGAAGAGTTTCCATGCATATCGAACAGTCATCTTGATAATAGTCATGCTTTTTGCAATGCGTCAACATGTCAAGTCTCAAAAACATATCCGTGCTGCCGAGGCACAAAAGGGCACTCAGGCAATATCAAATTACATCACTAAGGGACAGACCGAACAAGAGCAAGTGCTGCAGGCCGAACTGAAAACTGCAATGTTAGTCGCCAAAACGACATCTCGTTGTCCTTTTGTGATAAGTATCCAGCCAGATTCTGGGGCCTTGTAGGGTAAGATGAGTGCTTCAGTCAGCTGGCTAGGCTGATGAAGGCATTACTTTGCATTCTACATAGCAATGCCCCCTCAGAGAGGGTTTAAGTATGGTTAAAACTAATTAGTTACAGAGAATAGAACAAGTTTGAAGAACAGCACTTTGTACTCTCTCTTGTCTTGCAAAATAAACTATACTAAGCCTCATTGAAAGTACACCCCATGTAAAAAAAACACTTAGGGCAGCCAAGTCAGCCACCTACATATACAATACCACAAAACAGTAGTTTTAAATTATAATGCATATCCTGAGACCTGTGCAAGGCTTGTTTCTGTGAAGTGAATGATTTTGTTGTATTAAAAATAATACGTTATTACAATAGTTATTATAAGAATAAATAAGTGATTGTGAATAAGTTCATTGTGAATGCATAATAATAATAATAATAAATACATTAGTTTTGTTAATAAATTCAGTTATTGTGTATTTATTTATATACTGAGTGTTACCTTATATACTGTGTTACTTCTGCCAGTCACCAATATGAGAGAGTGGAGGTTTGGTGTTAACATGTTTAGCTAGCCAGCTAACAGTTAAATGAGTTCAGCTACGTCTGTGAACCCATTTGCTTACAATTTGTAGCTTTTGATACAGTTTTCCTCTGTGTATTTCCAGACGTAAAACAGCTCAGAATGATATTAAGCCGTCTCTCTCATCATATAAACTGTCACCATTGTAGGCAATAGTGATAGAAGTGCATGAAGTCTGGACAAAATGAAAGCAGTCTGGTGCGCTGTCTACTGTAAATTCTGTCGGTGGTGAACTGGTCTGCTGGTCTATGGATCCTTGAAGATTTCACAGTACACAGAACAGGCCAGATCCTCTTTACAGTTTATTCCAATCATTTTCACACTTGGTTCAATACCATGTACACTTTCTCAAAACACTTAACACATCCATCCAAAATGTTTGTTTTTGGTGTCATGACAGCTTGCCATGAAATATTTGTGGGATATGTGGAATTTTAGGGGTGGATAAGATGTGCTAAAGATTCAAGGCAAGGGAGAATGTGGCAGTACTGTAATTGTGAAGTTCATAAAATGTCACCACGGATCAGCATTAGGACACTTCTAGAGGTAGTCTCACGTGTTGTTGTTTCACTTACTGTACTGGGAAAGAGAAGAGTCTGCACACCTTTTTGGTACTATAGCATACCACAGAAAATGTAGCAGGGAGGGAGCGGTCTTGAGGCATATAGCTGAATTTCATATTTAATTCAACTCAATTCAATTCAATTTTATTGTTATAGCACCAAAATAATAAAATTGTCTCAAGGCGCCTATTTTTTTTTTACAGTTTTTCTCGATTGCTTTGGCACATTTTTCCATTCACTGTTTACTTTTTCAAAACAGCTCACACACAGCCCTTAACAGAAGATGAAATAACCAAAACACTATTTGATGTTTGCAGAATGACACCACCTTCTCAAAACCAAACATTTCTATCAAAACCTACAATTTGTGCTCAATTGAAAATGTATGTTTTCTCATTTATTTAACAATGGATAACAAAATTCAAACTACAGCTATCAATATCAACCTTTAAAACCATCACTTCAACTTTTGTGCAACACTCAGTATTGCAGTATTGATTATTTTACCACTGACAACATACTAAAATTTGGGTTTTGTACTGAGCACTCTTACTTAGGGAATATACTGTCAGAAAGTATTTGAAATCTGAAAAAAAAAATGTACAGAGTAAAATATTGTAGTTCTGTTTTTGTTTTGCTAAATACTATAACATATTTTATAAACAAGGACCTGTCAACACCATTGATTTTATATTTGTTCTACTGTGTACAAAATGGCAAAGATTCATTTTTCCACATTACATTGGATACTGTCAAAATGACAGGTTTCAATATACAGTAAAAAGGTCAAATCTGTTCTGCAGTGAACATTCTCCCCCTGCCACCAGTGTGGGCCAGTGGGTTGATTCTGTAAAAATAGTGCAATAGGCTGTAAATACTGTAAATATACAGTAATCAGAATTGTACAGTATAGTATGTTGTAAATTACTTTAGTGAAACTACAGTACTACATTGTATGGTGGCAACACACTTTACAAAAGTATAGAAATGGTTGTTGCCAAGAGTGCAAATACAGTGAAACACAGTACAGTAAATTGACTGTAAAGGCCAGCAAAGTGTCATTGTCAGTGAAGTGTGTTACAGGACTGCATAAAAAATACATAAATAAATAAATACAAAAACAAATATTGTAAGTGCCAATAAAGGGTGCCACACAGAATAGCCCAAAGCCCTCACTCATGTCTGACCCCAGAACAGTGGCCCTGAGAATTCATGGACGACTATAATGGAGTATCACATGATACACATGAACTTTTACATTTATCATCCAAATAATATCACATATTTTAATGATTATTCTAAAGCAGGACAAACAAGTTCTCAGGTGTGCACATCCTAGCAGTGTGCTCCATATTCACCATCTTTATAATAAACACTCCACCGTCCACTCATGGAGGTAAAGACTCCCTTCCTCTGGAGAGACTCATACCCACACCCTATTCCCTTCTTTTGGATACAAACGAGTGGTACATCATTAAAAGGAGGCTTAAAATCTGAAATTATATATAATTGTTTACAAACTGTCATAATCACAGTTACTTGAATCTTCAGAAAGGTTTATTAGCATTTCTGTCAGGTCGGTCAATTCTGTAAACTTGTTGCATCACCATCAGCATAGGTTTAGAAAATAAAAGTAAGTTGTTCAGGAATATCTTTTACAATACATTTCTGTCAAAGATATTTGCGCTTCAATTTGCCATATTTACAGAGTTCAGATCATGTGACATCTGTGGGATTTTCTTAAGGCAACTTACAATACAACCAATTAGTCAGAATGGGTAATTTATGAACATTTTAACACCATGAACAAGTAAGTATTAACCTGACAAAAGGAAGTGACATCATCTCTTGCTGTGCTGCTCTAATTTCACTGAAGCTCTCACTGGTAACATCCTCAGAGGAGAGAGATTACAGGTAACATTAAAGTATGGTAACACTCTCTCAGTGAAAGTGTGTGTGACAGTGTGTAGATGTGTGTTATTATCAGGGTCAGAGAATGACAGTTTTCTTCTGTCCCAGTCCAGCTGCACTCTGATCCTCTGGAGTTTCTGCTTCACTGTGAGGCGAGTGGAGGGCTGTGGTGGAGAATATGCTCCATATTCATCATCATCATAACCCACATACCACCATCCACTCATGGAGGTATAGTCTCCCTTCCTCTGGAGAGACTCTGTCATCACACCAACAACCCACCATGTGTTCTCTCCAACCTCCACATCCCAGCAGTGAGTCCCTGAGTTAAAGCCCTCAGAGCCCAGGACACTGGCCTTCTCATCAAATCTCTCTGGGTTATCAGGAAGCTGCTGCCACTCATCGCTGTCTCTCACACTGGTCAGATCCTCAGACAGGATGAGATCTGGGTGTGCAGTGTTGGGATCCAGAGTCACAGGAGCTGCAGAGTGAGAAACACAAATGGTTTAGGTGGAAAGAGCACACAAAAAGAGATACATACACATATACAAACTAGAGGTCATTATCTGTATCTGTATTTTTTTTATTAAACCAACAAAATGATCTGTCTTTGTATCTGGATTCTGATAGAAGGCCAGAAGTGGGCGTGGCATATGTCAGAAGTCATGTTAAATCAGGCACATGTTGTATTTTTTAGCCTAATATTCATTGGTAATGAAATTGTTGTGTTTTTCAAAGCATCAAACTGATTCATTATATTCATTTATTATGTTCACATCCTCATTCTGTACTTTTCATCTCACTTTTTATTTTTATTTTTAACTGAACAAAGTTACGGTCTGAACCCCCCAACTTGTCCAAATGTCTGTGGTACAGTGAACCACATCGCCCTCCATGCTTAACAGGGATTTCCTCACCTTTGCTTTAACATCACAGTACAGGTTTGGTCCAACTGTCCGTGAGAAATGCATGCGTGAGGGTACCCTGTAGCATGGTGCAGTGACAGTTAGGAGTTTACAGAAACCCGTGTTTTCAACAATTGAGTAGGGCAAGAGGTCCTGGCAAATCATTTCACCCAAAGTTTCTGTAATCTGCTTGGCAGTCGGGTGGTTGTGTGTGTATGGTGTTTTTGAATTGAACACAGCCGTTATTGGTGGTTGTGGCTGTGTATTATCCACTGCTGGGGGGGCCTGGGCAGACATGGTCACGAAGGGATGTTTGAGATGCATTTGGGGAGTTGTGTATGTGTGTGTGTATGTGTGTGTGTGTGTATTGGTGTCCGTGTGTGTGTATTGGTGTCCGTGTGTGTGTATTGGTGTCCGTGTGTGTGTATTGGTGTCCGTGTGTGTGTATTGGTGTCCGTGTGTGTGTATGGTCTTATGAGATAAGAAGCAGAGACGTATTAGGGGAGCTCTGCTGTCACTCAGGCTTCACTGGTAAGATCTTCAGAGGAAAGATGCCAGTGTTTAAGTATGGAAACACTCTCTCTGTGAAAGTGTGTGTGACAGTGTGTATGTGTGTGTTCATTTCTCTGTGGCATGTATTTCAAAGTGGGTGTTCCCTATATTTTAAATATGTTGAAATGTTTGCATGCATGTGTGTGTGAGTGTGTGTGTGTCAAATGAGCTTTCAATGAAACTGAACAGTAGTGTATCATCCATTTTACTATGCATTGATCATGTAAAATCAATGCATGCCCCCTTCTCTCTGTGTGTGTGTGTGTGTGTGTGTGTGTGTGTGTGTGTGTGTGTGTGTGTGTGTGTGTGTGTGTGTGTGTGTGTGTGTCTGTCTGTTTCAGTCAGTACTCACTGTATTGGACAATCTCCTGCATCTTCTCCCAGACTCTGAACTTCAGGTTGCCCAGGTGTTTTGCCACATTGATCAGAGCTCCTGAAACCCTCTCTGGATCCTGCAGTGTGCACTGGGCTCTGAAATAACATTCAGGAGTCAGTGCTGCTGTGGGTTTGGGTTCAGAACCTACGAGAAGAAAGAGACAGATCACTCACCTCTCCACTGTGCTTTTGTAGTTCTAGAAAAACACCAAAGAACAAAAGATGTAAACATTGCATTAACACTTGACATTTAATTATCCTACATTAACCACTTAAAGCAGCAATAAGGTAGCCTGGATGCCAGACGGACTTAGCTCTGTCCACAAAATTTTAGGTTGGGAAGTTCGGTCTGGCATCGCTCCGTTGGGGAGAAATTATGCCCGATCAAAAACTTGATCAGAACAATCAAATTGTCAGGGCGGGCTTTATACAATGATGGACAGATGATCAACCGTAACGTAATCAACCACGTCACTTGGGTTGAATTCGTTTTAAACAAACATGGCTGCCGCTGGAGAGCTGAGATATGTGTAGATAGAGATGTTTTAGAAGACATCGACAGCGCATTCATTTTGAAAGAGGAACAGAGAAACGCGATCAAGGCATTTGTCGATCGAAAATATGTTTTTGCCGTCCTTCCTACGGGATTCGGTAAAAATTGTATTTATCAGCTGGCCCCGATGTCGTTAATCCAATTGAGTGAAAAGGCATTTTTTTCCTGGTTCGGTTGAAACACGCCCCATAATCACAGCCCAATGGAGCAGTATCAGACTCATATTCTGACTAGAATTATGAATATGACATCGTCAGGCTAGCAATAAGGAGTTATGTTCCAAAACTAGCAAGCTAACTATCTAAAGGCATGCAAAAACCTTGCAAACAATAGCCCAGTTGACACTGATAAAAGCTTGCCAACACACTAACTGGTGTCTTTTGGCAGTATAGCTGGCAATGTCATGCTGTGAAAGCTTTTCTTCCATTTTTGCAGGGTGTTCCAGCCCGGTACACATAACTACATAGGGCATATCCTGGATGGCTAGTGGGAAAGTGTTTATCTGTCCTTCATATGACCATATGCTATCAAAATGAATTTGAGGATGGTACCAACAATTGTGGCATACTGTTACTTTAAAGGAAACTTAAGCAAACTATTAATGCCAGTAATGCTTCCAAGATCTCAACACTACCATTCATTAATATGTCAAGTAATATGAAAAACAGGAACTTCTAAAACAGTATTACTTGCCGTCTTTATGGTTAAGTGTGTTGGTTTGTCAGATTATTATAAACTACTACAGAACCTGTAATCCTGAGTGTGTTGTTTACATAATGCATAGCTTTTTAGCCACTGACCCATTCATGGAACCCTATATTATTAGTAGTGTTGTGGCATCACGGTGGGCCAGGTAGCAGAGGGGTGTGGTGTTCGTGTGGAGGTCTGGCTGCCACACCACAAGATGGCTGCCAGTGGCACTACATCTCCCAGAATGCAGCAGCACCCAACCAGGTGTAGGTGCTTAAGGCACCTGATGGAAGGGGCATTTAAGACAGGTGGTGCCTGTTGCGAAAGAGCGAGCCACGAGAGCAGGAAGAGCCAGAAGGGAGAACAGAGAGCACTTGACGTGCGGGTGAAGCCGTTGTGGAAACGCTTGCTGAAGCGCTTGCTAAGCCGCATCCGGAAGGGGGAAGGCTAGCCCCAAGCCGGGAAGGACCTGGACGGAGGAACTTTAAACTGCAACTACAGTGGGCAGGATGTAAGTGAGGAGCAACTTTATGAAGCCTATGTTTTTGCCTTTGAAGAACTTTTATGTTTGCTTCCTGAAAGACTTTGTGTTGGTGAATAAACCTGATCCTCGTTTGAAAGCACTTTTGCCTGCTCTGTCCTGTTAATTACGCACTGCCCTACACCCAGCTCAGTGGTAAAGCCTCTCATGATACCACAGTGTATAAATCCTTTTTATTTTATTTGTGGAATCAGAAATTATTTACTCCTGTTAAAGACACAGGAAAAAAGTAAAACAGGACCAGTTCTTACCTGCAGGACTGTGATGTCATCAGCTTCCATCTCCTCTTCTATGGCTCTGATTGTGTCTGAAAGAGATGACATCTCTCTGCTCATCTTCTGAATCTTCTCCTTCATCATCTGACTCTTCTGCTCCTCTTCCTCCCTCAGTGCAACTATCCTGGCTGCCTCTTCATCTTGTAGAAACTGGTGAAGCTTCTCAAACTCCTCCTTGATCATCTCCTCTGTGTGTTGGGTCTGAGTCTGGATGATCACACATACAGTAATAGAAAAGTAATTTTTCTTGTTGCTGAAATTAAAACTCCCGTGTCTAATCTGGTCCATATTTCACCTTAATGTGCGCTGCTGTTAGGTCACAGATGAGTTTAACTTCTTCAAATGTATTGAATTTATTTCTTAGGGGCTCCAGTTTGATCTTGAGTACCTCCTGAAATACACACACACTTTACTGGGTAACAACTACTGCAGTAAACACAGGTGTAAAGATTTGCACTCTAGTGTTGACATTAAGTAGTTATGGAGGCATGTATCTGCATATTTAATTCCTAATTCATTCTTCATAGAGCACATCATGTGTAAGCATTATTAAACTCATCTGAGCATTCCTACCTTAATATCTAGTGCAGCCTCATCGATGGGACTGAAGTTGTGACTTTTGTGTGTTTTTGAGTCTCAACACACCACACACACAGGCTGCTTATCGTCCAGACAGAAGAGCTTGAGTTTCTCACAGCAGACTGCAGAGCACCTCAGACCCTGCTGAAGTTCTCTGACTTCTCTCCTGTAAGAAGGTCTCACACAGGTTCTTTAATGTTAGACTGACTGGGGGATGATCCATTGATGATATTCTCCTGCAGACTGGACATTCCCTGGATATTTTGGTTTTCCAGAACTGCTGCAGACAGGCTTTACACAGACTGTGACTGCATGAGAGGACAACAGGGTCCTTGAAGATGTCACAGCACACAGGACAAGAGAAATCCTCTTCAGAGAACGGTTTCGAAGCCATAGTCTTGTTACCGGTGGACTCTCTTTTGCAACGGCTGCTAACACAGTTTGCTTTGACTTTCACACACGATTACAGTTTGAGATTCATGTCAGTCTCTGAACAGGAAAACACAACATACTAAAGTCACAAGGCTGTCAGCTTCATATTCATGTATTTGAAACCGGAATGGTTGGTTTGTTTGTTGAGTGTAAAAGTACACCAGAGAACTCGTACCTGTTCAAAGTTCGCTGAAAAACAGCCAGTCACTGGAGTCCGTCCGTCTCAGTTCCCCACTTCCTTGATTAATGACGTCGATGCAAGCCAGAGGGAGGGACTTTGGTTGAAGAGGATTCTGATTGGCCAGCTCAGCTACACACTCACAGAGCGAGTGAAAGGGAGGACCTTTTCACTGTAGTGATGTTTGACAGGTATAAATTACTTAATTACTTGTTATGCCATATAGTTTACTTCACCCGGCGCCTATGAAGCGGAGCTGCGTTTCGCAACCTGCCTGGGCCGAGTGTGACATTGATGAGCAGTGCGCCTCTGCGCCTTGCGCTAAAAAGTTGATAATATTTCAACTTTTAAGCGCACCTAAAAAACGCTAGAAAGACGCCACGCACGGCGGATAAAATCCGTACACGAAAGGCGCGCTGTACCATAGGAAACAATGGTTTTGCTAGCGTCACGTTTTTAGAAACGCGTCTGGTGTGTTCAGATCCTGTGTGTGTCCTCACCGCATACTAATGGCGGACGCAACGGACTTTTTTAATACTTTTAACAAAACGGAGACTTCTACAGTCCTTATTGTACATCCCCACATAACTCTCTGAACTGGTTTACCTTGGCTGGCGTGTGTGGAAGCATAGGGGTGCACTCTTATTGCTTACGTCACGCCAAACATTTCACTTCACATTCATTCATTTACTGTTGATCAAAATCGCGAGAAACATGATTTTGTGCCTCACAAATCAATGAATTAAGTAGTTAGGTTTTGAAAAGTGAATGTGACCTGTAACTATTGTTGTCATTATTTTGAATGCCTGACTTTGTTCAACATTTACATTTAGTCATTTAGCAGACGCTTTTGTCCAAAGCGACGTACAAGGGAGAGAATAGTCAAGCTACGAGCACATAAGAAATATAACAAAATGAAATAAAAAAGAAAAAGAGGTGCAGAAATGTAACTGCTGTAATTGCAAGTTACGCACTAGTCGAAGTGCCAGTTAGGACGGGAAGTGCTCTCTGAAGAGTTGGCAGCTGGTTGGCATACTGGGTTAGGTACGGCCTGATTTTGCGGATGTTGAATAGCGCAAAGCGGCAGGACCTAGAGACACAGGCAATGTGGTCCGTGAAAGTCAGTTGGTCATCAATAATGACCCGAGGTCTCTTGCTGTTTTGGATGGAACAAGAGATAAGGAGTCAATATTGATGCTGATGTTGTGGTGGATGGCCTGTTTGGCTGGAAAGACCATTAGTTCCGTTTTGGCCAGGTTCAGCTGACGGTGGTGATTTTTCATCAATGTGGATATATCAGCAAGACAGTCCGAGATCCGCGCCAAGACAGTGGTGTCCTCAGGAGGGAAAGACAGAAACAGTTGAGTATCATCGGCATAGCAATGATAGGAAACAGACAGCTGACCTTGCCATGACACATTGAACGAGCGCCCAGTGAGGTATGATTCAAACCAGGAGTGCGCCTTGCCAGAAAAGTCCATACTTGACAGTATGGACAGAAGGATGCGGTGGTTGACTGTATCAAACGCAGCTGATAAGCCAAGCAGGACGAGAGCTGAGGATTGAGCTGCTGCTCTAGCTGTTTTCAAGGCCTCTGTCACAGACAACAGGGCCGTTTCGGTGGAGTGACCGCTTTTGAATCCAGACTGGTTTGGATCGAGGAGATTGTTCCTTGATAGGAACTCTGTGACCTGTTTGGAAGCTGCCCTCTCAATGGTTTTTGATAGGAGCGTGAGACCGGTAGACCGATAGTTCTCCACCTGAGTGGGATCGAGAGACGGCTTTTTGAGCAGCGGTGTTACCCGAGCCACTTTGAATGAAGAAGGAAATGTTCAAGAATTAAATGAAGCATTAATCACCTGTGTTATTGCCGGTAAGACGGCAGGCGATATGGCTTGAAGGATGTTGGATGGGATGGGGTCCAGCGGGCATGTAGTTGGACGGCTACCTGTTAGGATTTTGGAGACCTCACTCTCGCTGAGAGGGATGAAAGAAGGAAATGATGAGCCATTGACAGTTGCGCCCTTAGGGGGGGGGGGGGTGTTCTTAGCAGCAGTGATGCTGGATGAGAAGGAGGCCAGCAGTGTATGGTAGCTTGCAAGATCGTCGTTCAGTGCGGCATATTTGTGCCACTTTCTCTCAAATTATTATTCGTACCATTTTAACTTTGTTTAAGACTACTTCCTCTGCCACATGACATCACCCCTGTGCTGTGGGCCTGTGGTGGTATGGGCCATATCTGGGAGTTCAGCTAAGGGTCAGTGTGGTAGTGGTTAGGAAGCTTCTGTGCTGAGAGCTTTTGTGCTGAGCGTTTGGTTGGTGAGCTATATTTATGCTCTGCTCTGGTTTCCTCAGAAGAGTGAGGATGATACCTTTGTGCTTTCTCAGTTTAGGGACATTGTGTACCACACTGTGCTATTGACTGTACATATACAGTTTTTTGTAAGTCTTTTTTCTTTCCATTTATATTCTCAGTCTTTTTGTTTATATTTTTCACATTCTTGG
Organism: Clupea harengus; assembly: GCF_900700415.2. Lineage (NCBI taxonomy): Eukaryota > Metazoa > Chordata > Actinopteri > Clupeiformes > Clupeidae > Clupea > Clupea harengus. The sequence goes on from NC_045153.1 coordinate 4,435,371, forward strand.
ATTATGCACCTGGTGGAGGACAAATACATTTCCAAACACAGAGTTTTGTTTCCCTGCTGCCTCTTGTGTCGACCCTAAAAGACCCTTGACACGGTTACCCTTTGACCCTAAAAGACCCTTGACACGGTTACCCTTTGACATTTGGTGGCAGCGGTGGGATCCAGTGTTCCACTAGGGTCGGCACACAAGAGCCCCCTTTTTGTACCTTTAAGTGGTTTGTTCCACACAAGAGCCCCCTATTGTACCTTTAAGTGGTTTGTTCCACACAAGAGCCCCCTATTGTACCTTTACGTGGTTTGTTCCACACAAGAGCCCCCTATTGTACCTTTAAGTGGTTTGTTCCACACAAGAGCCCCCTATTGTACCTTTAAGTGGTTTGTTCCACACAAGAGCCCCCTATTGTACCTTTAAGTGGTTTGTTCCACACAAGAGCCCCCTATTGTACCTTTAAGTGGTTTGTAATATGCACATATATCCATTTCACATCCTATCTATCACCAGGTATGGATGGGGCACAGTTCAGATATGAAGCCAGCTGATTCCATCAGCTCCTGATTTATATCAGCATGTCACACACCTGATCTGTGTCCCTTGGGAGTGAATGGGTTGCATTTACTGTGCAGTGTAAACACAGACTCACACTCACTGTAGTTAGTATCATTGCTAATGTTAAAAAGTTAACAAAGTTAGTTAGCAAGTAGAGCTGTGGCTGACACCTGACCGACAGATAGCTGCTGCTTAACACTCACATTGTTGTAAATTGTAGATCATAGGCTACATACATATTATAGGTTAAATAATAAATGACATAGATGATAAACAATGACACTTACAATAAACATTGTTCGCTAATCGGCTATCCCAATGCTATCCTGTCTTGTACTCGATTTGCCAGAGCTAGCTGGCTGAATGAATGAATGAATGGACGCGATCTCTCTCAATTTCAATTTCAATTTTTGTTTATTTGATCAAGAGGGACAGTGTACGATCATAAATGTAAATGCACCCAATTATAGCCAAAAGGCTAGTTTCCATTGGCAGTCCCCCTGCCTCTGAATAAAAAAGTAGAAGCTAAGGGCAAAGATTCTACCGCGCTGCATATACGACAATTCAACGTGACGTCACAACAACAAATAACTTACTTCCGGGTGGCTAACGTCGCCCCTGCCCATAGTAAACCTTAACAAACCAACAGGATTTTCCATGTAATTTAACCAGGCTACAAACACGTTTATTCATAATTGTGAATATGATAACAACACGTTTTATGAGTATGATCTTGTGAACTGAAAAAAGAGACGTTCCCGATGTCGTTGCTGTTGATATTTGTTAGCGAGTAACGGTCATATTGTAACGGTTTATTGTATCAAACTCGTAGCGACTGAGATCGCTACAATATCCAACTTAACGATGAACAATTTTCAGGACTGTTTGTAGCTTTCCAGCTATCTGTCTGGACACAAGAATGTTTCCATACAGATATTAATAAAGTACTTATCTATCTATCTTATTGACAGTATTGAAAACTTTGTCATTGTATTGTAGATGAGCAGTTTTGAGGGTTTGTGCTCTCTTAGCAGATGTGATTGGACTGGAGTTAGCTAACTCAGGTCCCAGGTGTTGTGATTGGGCAAAATCAATGTGATCAGCATCAGGGTTTGGCCGACCTGCATTATAAAAAAAGATTAAGTAACCGTATCATAGCCAAGCCAGATCACGCCACTGTCTGTGGTTTGTTTATTTACAACAACGGGACTAGCATTATCACGCTAGCAAGCTTGCACGATATGCTACCGTTATGCTACCCAACAGCAACCCAACAAAAACGTTTTATAAATGACCTGTGAGAAAATGTCTTCCGCAAATCCGTTCATGAGTGGTTGGTTGCCAGCCTGTCCACAGTTTGGTACCGTTAGATGCAACGAGACCGCCCGGTAAACGTACTAAGGCTGGATCTGTGCTAGCGTTATCCACCTGTCTTAGTCTCTGTATCCAGATGTTCTGTTGGGTCGATTTAGATTTTACCGTGGGAAAACGGAAAAAAAGCCTAAACCTAATTCTTTACATTCCTTGGTACATCTGGTATTACAACCCCAAACACAACACGTCTTCGGCATGACGTTAATCGATTCGTAAATTAACTACTATTGTACTGTCCTCGTTGAGGTGTGATAACTTCAACTAGACAGCGAGCTAAACTCTCTTATATTCATAAAGATGAAGAATGTCTTGTATTCTTGTTTGCAGATTTATTCTTCAAATTGTACTGAATCCACGACAATAAATTCAAGTGATCAAAGGGTGAAAGAGTAAACTAGAACACAAAAAGCTAAATGTTGCAATTAGCCAAGTCACCTAGTTCCATGAAGTAAAGAAAGCACATGTTAAGCTAACTGTTAACATTTCCTAATAGCATCCACGTTTTAACATTGCCTTTTTTAGCATTATAACTACGTTTTTAAACAATGAAATTAACTTAGTTATAACAAGATACAGCGATGCCTCTGCTGGGGAATCAACCTGTAATAAGGAATCTCTCCGGTGTAATGACCGTCAGCCTGCCGTTTCTACATTATTCTGAACAATTTTACCTGCCTACTTCCTGCACGGCTCAAAATTACAACGTCAAAATAAAAGTCTGGATGAAACTGAAATTTTTACAAATTCGACAATTCAAATGAAATGCCTAGAGGCAGAACAACTATAAACTACTATGCTATGCTACTATACTAACAACTGTTGACAGGATGACAGTTAGCCACCCGGAAGTACCTTGGCAACCTTTGTTTACAAACATTCTGATTAGGTCTATTCCACCAATCAAAATACTACAAAGACGGGCATTCTAGAACATCTTTGAGCTCTGAGCTAGAACATGTCCCCCTGGCTACTGGCTGGTTTGCTTGCTTGAGCCTGTGGCGTGTAGGCTACGCAACTAAACGTTTGGTCATTGTTTTCTTTCTTTCTTTTTTTTATTTGTATCCCGGGTCTGTTGGTCACAGTGAAAACCGGGGACAGCTCCAGCCGGGGACAGGCCACAAAAAGCGGGGACTGTCCCCGGAAACCGCCTGAAGGCAATGTTTTGATTTATTTTCTAAAGGTATGTGGCTCCATAATGTAAATAGGTTTAAATGAAGTGCTGTAACTCTATGCACCTAGGCTACAGTTATGCCCATTCCACTGTATATGGGAAGTTAAAAGTTTTGTATACATTTTCTATTACTGAAGTAATCAGCAGAGAAGCCTATGCTTTTGATCTGATGCTGTATGTTCACCCCAAAGCCTGAAGGAAAATAAAAGTAAGAAAATGCAACAGTTTCGCCTCTGTCTCCGCGATGCTTGACCATCATAACATCAGCTCTAACTATCTCCTACTACAGATCAGTCCTGGTCCAGACAGAGACACTATCAGCTCTAACTGTGCTGCTCTAGTGTTACTGAAGTATTCACTGGTGTGTGTGGGTGTGTGTATATGTGGGTGTGTGTGTGTGTGGTGTGTGTGTGTGTGTGTATGTGTTGGTGTGGTGTGTGTGTGTGTGTGTGTGTGTTTATCTGCTGGGCCTCTAGTAGGGGAACTCTGCTGTCACTAAGGCTTCACTGGTAAGATCTTCAGAGGAAATATGCCAGTGTTAAAGTATGGAAACACTCTCTCAGTGAAAGTGTGTGTGTGAGTGTGTAGATGTGTGTTATTATCAGGGTCAGAGAATGACAGCTCTCCTCTGTCCCAGTCCAGCTGCACTCTGATCCTCTGGAGTTTCTGCTTCACTGTGAGGAGAGTGAGGGGCTGTGGTGAAGAACGTGCTCCATATTTACCATCTTTATAACACAAACACCACAGTCCACTCTTAGAGTAAAAGTCTCCCTTCCTCTGGAGAGACTCTGTCAGCACACCCACACTCCACCATGTGATCTCTCCAACCTCCACATCCCAGCAGTGAGTCCCTGAGTTAAAGCCCTCAGAGCACAGGATACTGACATAATGATCAAATCTCTCTGGGTTATCAGGAAGCTGCTGTCTCTCATCACCCCATCTCACACTGGTCAGATCCTCAGACAGGATGAGTCGTGGGTTTGCAGTGTTGGGATCCAGAGTCACAGGAGCTGCAGAGTGAGAAACACAAATGGTTTAGGTGGAAAGAGCACACAAAAAGAGATACATACACATATACAAACTAGAGGTCATTATCTGTATCTGTATTTTAATCTGTTAAACCAACACAATGATCTGTCTTTGGGTCTGGATTTGGATAGAGTTCCAAAAGAGGGCGTGGCTTATGCCGTAGGTCATGTTAAATCAGGTTCATGTTGTATTTGTTAGCCTAATGTTCATTGGTAATGCAATTGGTGTGTTTTCAAAGCATCACGTTGATTTGTTGTATGTGTGTGTGTGTGTGTGTGTGTGTGTGTGTGTGTGTGTGTGTGTGTGTGTGTGTGTGTGTGTGTGTGTGTGTGCCTGCTGGCCTTATGAGAGAAGAAGCAGTAGGGGAGATGTGTTTGTGTGTGTGTGTATATGTGTGCATGTTTGTGTGTGTGTGAGTGCGTGTGTGTGTTTTTGTGTGTGTGTGTGTGTGTGTGTGTGTGTGTGTGTGTGTAGTGTATGCAGAGGTGTAAAGTAACGAATTACATTTACTCACGTTACTGTAATTGAGTAGTTTTTTTGTGTACTTTGTAATTTTTAAGTAGTTTTTGAAATCGGTAATTTTACTTTTACTTAAGTAGATTTTGACTGAAGTATTGTACTTCGCTACATTGGAAATTACATCTGTTACTGAGTAAAAAAAAAACATAGTTCAAGAAAGGAAACCGAAAGGCGGGAATCGCGCACGACAATTCTCATTGCAGTGGTGGATGCTGCATAGGGAGGATGATAGAGTCGATGCAAGCCGCCGGTGTCGAGTCACGAGAGATAGAGATGGAGGAAGATGATAGTGCGGACTACCAACAAGCTGCGGACGACCAACAAGCTGAAGCACCGAACTTTCCGCAAGTTAAAATTAAAGAAGATGAAGAAACCCCGTATCCACAACTCAGCAAGCAGTTTGCCTTCCAACCTAAAAGAGGCAACAGCTATATAATGCAGTGTAAGCTGTGCCTGCCCCGCCAGACAGAACTTTCTGCTTATAAAAATGAATCTTCAAATCTGCGCAAGCATGTGTTGGTAAGTACAGTATTTGTCCCTTTCCATCAGTAGTTCAGACAGCGTTTTTGTTGTTTATTAGCTTTGCTACAATAAGCAAAATATGCGTGTCATGGCACTTTTAGCCTCATTTTGGCTAGCACTTGCAACCACCCTGAGTATGCTAACGTCAAATAGCTAGCTAGCTAGGCTAGCTATACACTCATGTACCCATCCTTCTGTTAACAGCCGTCATCCAATAGACTAATAATAATTCCATTCCTGTCTTCCATTCGTTTCAGGTCATAGCATTATTATGTTCAGTCTCTCATATTGTGTTAAAAACTGCAGAGCAGTCATCAGCAATAAGATACACCGCATAAACTGATATTAGGCTAATCATTTGGCTGCCTCCCATGCCCTGAAACAGGAACGATGTGAATGCGCACACCATCGTTGTCAGACAGTTGGACAAGTCAATGTCAATGTGTATGTCGTTATCTCGAATTTATCACGATGTGGTGGCTTTGCAACGTGCACGTCTTTCATGTTCATGCTCAGGGGTCTCGGTTAGCAAGAATTTAGGATTATGAATTGTGATGCATGTAGAAATAGAAAATAATGTTATCATTCTGTATATATACTGTAGGTCTGTCATCTCAAGTAGCTATTTATAGCTATTTCTGTGTTAAGATGCACTCTTGATGGCAGCTCAATACTTAATTGTCAGAATTGTTGTTTGTCATTCTACAGGTCTAGTCTATGTCAGACAACATCTTGACCGGATAGTAGGGGCTGAAGCAAGTTGGACAACATTCATCAGATGAAGATGATTTATTTTCCTCAATGAAGTCCAGAAGGTACAGGGGAGTTAGAAGGGAACCTAGCCTGTGTCTCAGTCAATATGGATCTGCTGAACTTTCAGAATATCAAAAAACTGTCCCTGAAACTCAATACTGGCCTACCTGCCTCGACCGCCTGCGAGTGACTCTTCAGCTGTGCTGGATTGCCGTTTACTGCAAAGCGAGCCCGGATGAACTCTACACACCTTGAAAAGCTGCTGCTCAAACTCAACAAGAAGTTTGTAGACTAATGCTCTAAAGGTGGACACAAGTAAAGTAACCAAAGTTTTAATATAGTGGGGCAGCGGCATTTTAACTTTTTTATTTTAGCTGTCATGTGGTTCATGTCTTGACATGTCCTCCCAAAAGTTCTTAAATGTTGTGTTGACAGTTTAATGTTTGACATGTTTAATGTCATTGCACTTATATTTCTAAAGATTTCCTTTAATTAAAAATAACTAGTTTTTGTATTGGATTTATGACCCCTTGTCCTTTTTTGCACTATGTAGGAGCGGCCCCGATCAAGTTGTTGAAAGTAACTAAGTAACTTTTACTTAAAGTACATTTTAAATGAACTACTTTTTACTTTTACTTGAGTACATTTTTAGATGGGTAATTTTACTTTTACTTAAGTAAAATTTCATCAAAGTAATTGTACTTTTACTTGAGTACAACATTTCAGTACTTTTTAGACCTCTGGGTGTATGTATGTAAATGTGTGTGTGTGTGTGTGTGTGTATGTTGTATGTGTGTATGTTTGTGTGTGTATGTGTGTGTGTGTGTGTGTGTGTGTTAGAGTGTGTGTTGTGTGTGTAGGTGTGTGTGTGTGCGTGTGTGTGTGTGTAGGTGTGTGTGTGTGTGTGTTGTGTGTGTTTGTGTGAGTGTGAGTGTGGTGTGTGTGTGTGTGTAGGTGTGTGTGTGCGTTGTGTGTGTGTGTGTAGGTGTGTGTGTGCGTTGTTTGTGTGTGTGTGTGTGTTGTGTGTGTTTGTGTGAGTGTGGTGTGTGTGTGTGAGTGTGGTGTGTGTGTGTGCGTTGTGTGTGTGTGTGTGTGTGTGTATGGTCTCATGAGAACAGAACCAGAGACACTGCGTGTTCTAGCAGGTGTGTGTTTGTGTATCTGCTGGCCTTATGAGAGAAGTGTTTGTGTGTGTTTGTATGTGTGTTTGTGTGTATGTGTGTGTGTGCTTGTTTGTATGTGTGTTTATGTGTATGTGTGTGTGTGTGTGTGTGTGTTTGTATGTGTGTGTGTGTGTGTGTGTGTGTGTGTGTGTGTTTGTGTGTGTGTGTGTGTGTGTGTGTATCTGCTGGTCTTAGGAGAACAGAATCAGAGACACTGTCAGGTCTAGTAGGGGAGATGTGAGTGTGTGTCTATGTTTGTGTGTTTGTATTTGTGTGTATGTTTTGTGTGTTTGTATGTGTGTGTGTGTGTGTGTGTGTGTATGTCATATGTGCTTTCAATGAAACTGAACAGTGGTTTATCATCTATTCCACTCCATATGAATCTATCATGTAAAATCAATGCAGGAACCCCCCCCCCTTCTCTCTCTATCTATCCCTCTTTCTCTCCCCCCTCATTCTCTCTCTCTCTTTCTCTCTCTCCCTCTCTCTTCCTGTCTCTCTCTTTCTTTCTCTCTCTCCCTATGTCTCTCTCTCTCTTTCTCTCTCTCTCTCTCTCTCTCTCTCTCTCTCTCTCTCTCTCTCTCTTCTATTGGGGCTAAGCTCTATCTCAGGTCCTTTCTCTGGAAACGGCTCTATCAGGCTCTATCAAGGATTCTATTCAGGCTATTGCTCTACTTGGGCTATTTGGGGCCTTTTTCTGAAAACAGCTCTAACGTCTAACGGCTCTATTGCGTGTAGCCCTCCCACCAATGATATGGCTCATACACTACACTAGGGGATAACACAAACATTAAAATCAACTCTTCTTTTATTTATTCTTTACCAACCCAATGAGATCCCTTAATTACTCTTGGTGTGAAAACTGTATAGCACATTTGAACATTTCAGAAGATTGACCTCCAGGAAAAGAAACTCTTAGCAACCCTGTCAGAACGGAAAACAAATATTTATCATTCCCCAAAATAAATGTCTTGAATACAGTCCCATATAAAGTCTTTTCAAAACCGTAGGGTGAGACAAGTAAGCTAACCGAGTTCAGGCAGGAGCAACACAGTTCCTTATATTTCCTTTAGTCCGTCAGTGAGGAAAAAAACATACGCTGCACCCCCCAAAAAAACGTTGGTCATGCACGACTAAAGATAATGTGTTAGGCGTACCGGTATCTTATTGTAAAAGCATGAAAACAGGCTGCATTACCACACACCCTGGCACATCCATAGCAGTAAAAAATCACATTTCCCTCCATCTTTCTGAATCCTCTGTTTATCGACACGGGAGAACGATACAGTTCACTGGAAATACAGTTCACTGGAGCATCCTTAATAATACTCTTTCAATTACATTTTGCTCACTTTAACAATGTCTTCTGTTTTAGCTTTACTGTATCCTTATCAATTCTTAAACTCAACTGAAATATCCTTGACAATTCTGACTAATTTTCTTTTTCACCCGTAGACCTGCGTCTACACACTCTTCATCACTTCCGCTCTCCTCCAGTTCCCCCTTCCGCTTGGCAGCTCTTTTGATCTTTTCACTTGCCTTCATATTTCTTATTTATGTTAAGCACATTGAATTTCCTCTGTGTATGAAATACAAATAAACTTGCGTCCCTCTGTCCATCCTGGTCTGTCTGTGTGTATGTGTGTATATGTATGTGTGTGTTGTGTTTGAAAGGGATATATTAACTTACTGTATTGAACAATCTCCTGCATCTTCTCCCAGATTCTGTACTTCAGGTTGCCCAGGTGTTTTGCCACATTGATCAGAGCTCCTGAAACCCTCTCTGGATCCTGCAGTGTGCACTGGGCTCTGGAATAACATTCAGGAGTCAGTGCTGCTGTGGGTTTGGGTTCAGAACCACAGAGAAGAGAGAGACAGGAGGCAGATCACTCACCTTTCCACTGTGCTCTTGTAGTTCTGTGAAATGATGAAGGATAAATGTATTTAACGTGATTGGTATGCAAATGTCTCATAATAAACCTTTATTTACTCATGGATCCATCAGTGGTTGAGCTGCCCATGCTTTTTGAACAAAACACACACACTTAAACACACACACACACACACACACACACACACACACACACACACACACACACACAAACACACACACACACCCTGTGTCCCCTGACAAACCTACTCTCCTATACCACCCACCACGTGATTATCCCTGCTGACAATGAATCATATGCTTATTTAAGCAGGAACATGGCTTTTCTGTGTTTCTGTGTGTGTGTTACTTAGATTATTAGGTGCCATTTAGTCTGCATATGTGCTAGAGTATGTTTGGACCAGAGGTGACAAGAAGGGTCGAACTGACATCTTTTCAAGACAGAAAGCATAGTAAGACGACGACGGATGTCAGAGACCCTCCCTGCTGACAAAGTGTTTTGGCGTCAGAGAATGCTAACTTCTGCGGCGGTCTGAGAGTGAGCCCGAGCCCGTGTTTCTCTGGCCTGCCAGGACGTGGGTGAGCCCGACAAGCTTGTTGTTGTTGAATAAATATACTTAAATGCAACTCCAGAGTTCTGAGGTAACTTGAGTGAATTTTCACCTAACACAAACTCTCACGTTCAGCACCTGATACATGTCATCATCATCATGCACATCATCAGAGTTCCAGTTGCCCCTGTCCCTCATTCATCCTGTTTCTTTTGTCAATGACCATTTTACATTTTACACACAGAGGACATTGGAAGACACAGATAAACACATTTTCAGTCATCTGTGGCTGAGTATGAGTGTGTCTAAGTGTAAGTGAGTGTGATTGAGTGTGGCTGTATATGAATGATGCTGATTGGCCAGAGCTGAGTTCCTCCACAGGTGATTTGGAAAGTCAGTAACAGTTTCTTCCTCCAAAGTGTCAGACTCTTCAGGTGACATTCCCTAACTCTACTCTACCTCACTGCCACCTGCACCCTAAAACATATACACACACACACACACACACACACACACACACACACACACACACACACACACACACACACACACTCACTCACAAACACACACACACACACACACACGCACACAGATGGACACAGCCAGACACAAACATAAGTAAACAAACATAGTGTGTGCGGGTCACATCAACACAATAAAACCACATATTTGAATCATTCAAACCAGCAGTACCACCTTTCACACCAAAGATACACAGACACACACACACACACACACACACACACACACACACACACAAACACACACACACACACACACGCACACACGCACACACACACACACACACACACACACACACACACACACACACACACACACACACACACACATACACACACTATGATAAGGACAGTAGATGGTTCTTACTTGTAGAAATGTGATGTCATCAGCTCTCATCTTCTCTTCTATGGCTCTGATTGTGTCTGAAAGAGATGAGATCTCTCTGCTCATCTTCTCAATCTTCCCCTTCATCATCTGACTCTTCTGCTCCTCTTCCTCCCTCAGTGAAGCTGTCCTGGCTGCCTCTTCATCTCGTAGAAACTGGTGAAGCTTCTCAAACTCCTCCTTGACCATCTTCTCTGTGTTCTGGGCCTGAGTCTGGAATAAGGTCAATAACAGAGAAAGTGTCTACTAGGGAATTCCTCTGGATTAACACACTTCATAAAAGCTTCTTCCAACGTCTGTAGATATTCTATTCATGCTTGACTCCTGACTCTCACCTTAATGTGTTTTGCTGTTTCATCATAGGTGAGTTTTACTTTTTCAAAAGCCTTTAGCTTTTCCTTTAAGGGATCCACTTTGACCTTGAGCTCCTCCTAGAAGAGAAAGAGAGAGATAGAGAGAGAGAGAGAGAGAGAGAGAGAGAGAGAGAGAATAATACAGTAGTCTTTTACATACAAAGCAATTTGTGACGCCCCTCATATGTCTTGGTGACTATTCCAACATTTGCTGGCATATTTATGATAAGTCTGGAATGTGAAAATAATAAAGACAAATCAAGTCTCCACATAAGTGAGCCTCTTGACTACAGCAATACTGAGTCAGATTGTTAAATATAACTTTGGCAGAACATGGATTGCCACCACTCAAGCAACAAATGTATGCATTTCAGTTTCAGGTTTGTGAACATATTTGGATGGCCTTCTTGAGGGTGCAAAGGAGTGAAATAATGGTGCTGCCACCTAGTGTTGAGTTACAGTAATAACAGCAACTACAGGGATTTTGAATATTGTGATGAGCAAATCATTGTTCATAATGATGGACTAAATATTAGGCTGTAGCTTGTTGTTAATTATCCAATACAAAACCTTTTTCATACATTTTTATCAAACTTACCTTACGGTCAACTGCTGCTTCAGCAATGGGACTGAATTTGTTATTCCTGTGTAGTTTTGAGTCTCGGCACACCAGACACACAAGTTGCTGATCATCGTGACAAAACAGCTTGAGTTTGTCGCCATGGAGACTACAGAGTGCTCCTCTCTGACCTCTCTCCTGTAAAAATGTCTCACACAGGTTTTTTAATGCAAGGTTGGTTGGCGGCTTTGCCTTTGATAACCTCCTGCAGACTGGACATTGTCTGGATCCTTTGGTTTCCCAGAACTGCTGCAGACAGACTTTACAGAAGCTGTGACTGCATGAGAGAACAACTGGGTCCTTGAAGATGTCAGTGCACACAGGACAGGATAAATCCTCCTCTAACTTCGAAGACATTTTCCAAGATTAAATATAAATCTGTTTTTAGCTTCCCTCTCGTTGTAACTTTTTCCCCAAACTTTACTTTCACTTTCAGGAGTTTGACAAATCCAGTCAGTTTCTGAGTCCTCTTGTTGTTTTAACCGATGTATGCAAGCATAGCCACCTCTCCAACGTCTTTATGAAAACAACTCTGTCCAGTTTGAGTGTCTTTAAATTAGATTCTCACCTGACCTGCTGGAGCAGTTTTGTGACGGTGTGACGGGGAACACAGCAGCCGCCCTTCACTGAGCTTCACCTCCTCCTTCAGGAGAGGAGAGTCAGAGGGAGGGATCTGGAGGAGCAGGGAGCTGATTGGTCAGTCTCACAACAGTCCTCCAATAAACAGTTATTTAGTGCCTCCTAGTCTTGAGGATCAGAGGTCAAAGTACCTGGATGAGTGAGCTCTAACTTACAGTCATAAACAGGCTTCATGTCAGTGTTTTTCCTCCACTATCCACAGAAATGTTGTTCTGATCTCATTCCTACTGCAGACACACAGAGAGCTGTCTGTGCTGTGAATGACACCTCCAGTGTACACACTCTCAGCACATCCACTGTGTCTGATTTTCAGTGACATTATCAAGGGAAACCTCTGTATTCTTTAACCTGGGCCCTACTAAAAGCTGACATTATTACTTAGCCATTACATTATTGCTCACGTGTAGTAATGAATGACTTGATGTATAGGTATATCTATAGGTATATATGTATATGCAGTTATTGGTAGGAACTTGTACTGTGGGTTACATATCACAGAGAGAAGAGATCAAATATTCTATGTGAGTCAATGCCAGTGTCCTTATTGCAGTCGTATTATCCTGTATGCTCAGCTCTGTTATATATTAACCCATAGATACAGACAAGCCTAGGCTGGAACCATAAACATCGAGTTCAGAGTCTTTTCTACCACAGGCAGTGACTGGTAGTCAGACAGCATATGGATTTGCAGGAGATGTGTGTAAACATTTGAAAGCTTGTGTTATGTCTGTTGTGGTCCTGTTCATGAGTCTGTGGTGTTTTCTGCTTAAAGTGGGTCTCTGTTGGTCTCAGTCAGAGGAGTAACATAGGACAGAGTTTCAGCTTCAAGTTCAGATAACACACCTGACCTTTGAGACAACATCAGAGCTCATGGCATGTGTTTTATAGTATGGGTGAACAAGTGTTTGTGTGTGTGTGTGTGTGTGTGTGTGTGTGTGTGTGTGTGTGTGTGTGTGTGTGTGTGTGTGTGTGTGTGTGTGTGTGTGCGTGTGCGTGCGTGTGTGTAGGTGAGTGTGCACATGTGTGTGTGCGCATGTGCGTATGCATGTTGTTACAACCCTGGATCATAGGGAAGTAACATAATGAGAACACAAAATCAAAAATTAATAAATATAATTTTAAATGATTAAACAGGGGAAAAGAGTAGGTGGAGTGTAAGCTGCATGTCCTGCCACCAGGTAAGCATCTGCAGAGTGTGTGTGTGAGAGAGTGTGAGAAGGGTGTGGCCAGTTCTTAAAGGCATCCCGCACCTGCAGGTAATCACAGCCGTCTGTCACTGAGCTTCACTTCTT
>NC_045153.1:4451198-4478698 GCF_900700415.2 Clupea harengus
ACTGCATGAGAGGATGACAGGGTCCATAACGACGTCACAGCACACTGGACAAGAGAAATCTTCTTCTGCCTCTTGATGCCATATTTTCTTTGGTGTCTTCATTACAATGGCTGCTTATACAGTTGGCTTTTACTTTTGAAGTCACAGTTTGAAAATCGTGTCAGTCTCTAAATATGAAGATGAAAATCCAGACTAAATCCACAAGGCTATGCCTCCTCCTTCATGCACGAATGACTGCCTTGCTTGTTCAACATACCGGTAGACATGTTACACACCAGAGAACTCTAATCACTTGAATCTCAAAGAAAAGAAAAACTCACTCAGCTCAGTTCTACCCCTCCTCATCCAGTCAAGGTGAGGCAGAGGGAGGGAAGAAGATTCTGATTGGTCAGTTCCACACCTCCTTGTCCAGTCAAGGTGAGCCAGAGGGAGGGGAGAAGATTCTGATTGGTCGGTTCTACACCTCCTTGCCCAGTTAAGGTGAGCCAGACGGAGAGAAGAGGTTTCTGATTGGTCAGTTCCACACCTCCTTGCCCAGTCAAGGTGAGCCAGAGGGAGGGGAGAAGATTCTGATTGGTCGGTTCTACACCTCCTTGCCCAGTTAAGGTGAGCCAGACGGAGGGAAGAAGATTCTGATTGGTCAGTGTGCTTTCAGACTGTAAAGTTCAATGCACATTGCCATCTACTGGTGAAATGTGAGTATTGAATCTGCTGCCTAAAATAATGACAGTGATGTGATACGGTTGCAGAGTACACAATTAACACCAAACCATGGCGTTATGAGTAGATCTCTTATGTGCATTTTGGCAGAGTATTATAATTGTATTCTATCTTACATGATATCTCATGTCTACACTTGGATCCCTTATTTCATAACCTTTATTTGTTTTGTCGTGCATCTTTGAACATTTATTCACAAATCACACAAGCTTTTTAATCATCTTCACAGTGGAACCTGAGGTCCCTTTTGTGCACAGTGCAGGGAATTAATGAATGTATGAATTAACAAAATGAATGAATGAATGTCTTATTCAATTTGAAGCGTCTCTGACTTGTTTTCCTGTGTTCTATCTGTTCACTGTTTCTGAATGAGAAATGTGATCCCTGGATCTCTGAGCAGGTGCTGGTTGTTATGGACAGATGCCCCATTCCCACAGAAGCTGATGTAGCAAACTCTGTCAAATGTCCCTGTTATGTGACTCTGTACCCTTACTGGCACCCGTAAGACAAACAGCTTGAGTGTCTTTGTCTGGCCATCCTCTCTCTGGTTCACTCACTGTGAGCTTCATCTCTGCTCTGTCCTGTGCTGGTGAAACTTAGTTGGAAAGACATTTGAGCACTCAAAGAAGATACTAGAAAGGCGTGTTTCAGTACTCCACCAACAGATGGCAGTAGTTCAGTATGTTGGATGTAACTGCACCCCTACCTTAGAGTTGTACCTTCCTATAAATGGGTTAATATCCCCTGTTGACCCTTGACCCCAATCAACACCCCTGTTTGTGTCCCTGAGGGAGGTGTTCCTCTCCTGTCCTCTAGCCCTGTCTGTGGAGCCTGTGGACTGGTTTGGTGCTTTACTATTGGTTATGGTTATGGTTATAGTTATATTTAGCAGACACTTTTGTCCAAAACAATACATCTGTAACTTATATATAAATTACCTTGGAAGAACATTTATGCAATTTGTTTATTAAATTATTATATTGTTCCATACCTCTTGATCAAAAATTCACTTATACATAAGTGACCTTTCCCTCATTGATGATATATGTATGTCCATTAAAACTCTTTCCCTGTGGAACATTTTTAAAACAGTGAAATCCAAACGATGAAGGAAAAAAATCACTTAAGAATAATTAAAAAAAAGTCAGTGTGGCTCATGCCTTTTTTTCCCCGTGACTGATTCATCTCCTACTACAGATCAGTCCTGGTCCAGACAGACACACTATCAGCTCTAACTGATTCATCTCCTACTACAGATCAGTCCTGGTCCAGACAGAGACACTATCAGCTCTAACTGATTCATCTCCTACTACAGATCAGTCCTGGTCCAGACAGAGACACTATCAGCTCTAACTGATTCATCTCCTACTACAGATCAGTCCTGGTCCAGACAGAGACACTATCAGCTCTAACTGATTCATCTCCTACTACAGATCAGTCCTGGTCCAGACAGACACACTATCAGCTCTAACTGATTCATCTCCTACTACAGATCAGTCCTGGTCCAGACAGACACACTATCAGCTCTAACTGATTCATCTCCTACTACAGATCAGTCCTGGTCCAGACAGAGACACTATCAGCTCTAACTGATTCATCTCCTACTACAGATCAGTCCTGGTCCAGACAGAGACACTATCAGCTCTAACTGTGCTGATCTACTCCTACAAAAGCCTTCACTGGTAAGATCATCAGTGGAGAGAGTTTACAGCCAATAGCATGAATCACAATTGTGTCTGAAGGAGATTATGTTGAAGAGTTTTGCCACAGGATCCCATTTGTCAACATCAGTGTCTATTAGCCACAGCTCTAAGCTAAAGACAATATTGCACAAAAGCACAAAAGACAATATTGGCCTATTCAATTCAATTTATTTTTGTACAGCGCTAAAACAATCCAATTGTGTCAAGTAGCATCATTCAAGAAAAAAAGAAACGAATCATACAATTAACAAGTCCATTCAAACAGTTTTCATTATTTTTCCCCATCAGTGTTTGTGTTCTCTACAGACCTCAGAGTCAGATCAGACTAATGAAGCTGAAGCTGAGCTGCTCCACTGTTTCAGGACCTCAGAGTCTGATCAGACTAATGAAGCTGAAGCTGAGCTGCTCCACTGTTTCAGGACCTCAGAGTCTGATCAGACTAATGAAGCTGAAGCTGAGCTGCTCCACTGTTTCAGGGACCTCAGTTATTCAAAAGGTTGTTGGTAAACAACTTCAGTTTGTGTTTGGAAAATGAAGTAAAGGATTATTCTCATTAGAAAATCATGATGAATTAAACTGTATGTAGCCGGGATGACCTCGCGGCGATGTAAAAGAAGTGGAGGCAGTGTCTCGGATGTTTTGTGGCAAATGGCAAATGTTTAATATCCTTTCGTAGTAGGCGAAACACGCCAGAATGGAGAAAAACCAAAAAAGAAACAAAAACTCCAAGCCATAACTAAACAAGTAACTTTCAATCATAAGAAGATTAACAATTTGTCGCTCTCCAATCTAAACAATTCACTTCTGAATGTCTGGAGGGGTTGGAAGTTGTTCCCCTCAGACTCGTCGCTTCTCTAGACCTGTTCTGCGCAGGCGTTTTATCTAACCGGCCTGAACCATTGCACACATCCTAAAACAATTAATCAACATCCATTGTTGGTGCCATATGTGTATTTAATGATTTTGGGATACAAGCCTCAATACATGATTGTTTATGAAAGGTATTTAGTATTAAGTTCATGATTTGTTATTTACATTATTGTATAGTAATTGTACTATTTAGTATTCATTAATTTCATGATATATAGATTTAATTGATTGATAAAAGGTGCCTGTAGCTTTAAGGGCATTGTTTTTGGTTAACTGCGCTGCCGTAGCCAGGCAGTATATGACCGGTGGATGGCACGGGAAGTTAAGGAGTCTCACGGTTTTCTGACCGTGTCGTGTCGTGTGGAGTGTGTCGTAAGAACCTGTCAAGTGTCTGTCAGTGACACGTTTTAGATTCTATTAGGTGGATAAATTAATGTATGTATTAAAATAAATCTTAAAAATCATCTCTGTTGGAAGACACACTTTTTTGGACAACAGAACACGCGTCAGCCATAGGCTCCATTCAAGAATTAGAAGAGTTTTACTGGAAAACCCTTCAAATTACGACCTATTATCACAACATACAGTTCCTTACATTCATACAGCCAGGTTTACCCAAAGACAATAATATTGTATTACTACAGAGCACTCTAAATAATCACACCCTCTACAACCACCCCTCTCATCCCTGCCACTTGGCCTGCTCACGTCTGACACTCCGTGCCCAAAGTTCAAAGGTCCTGGTCCTGACAGAGATAATATCAGCTCCATCAGTGCTGCTCTACTGTTACTAAAGCCTTCACTGGTAAGATCCTCAGAGGGTATCCATTGAAATATGGAAACACTCTCTCAGTGAAAGTGTGTGTGAGAGTGTGTAGGTGTGTGTTATTATCAGGGTCAGAGAATGACAGCTTTCTTCTGTCCCAGTCCAGCTGCACTCTGATCCTCTGGAGTTTCTGCTTCACTCTGAGGAGAGTGGGGGACTGTGGTTTAGACCGTGCTCCATATTCACCATCTTTATAATACACACACCACCGTCCACTCATGGAGGTAAAGTCTCCCTTCCTCTGGAGAGACTCTGTCATCACACCCACATGCCACCATGTGTTCTCTCCAACCTCCACATCCCAGCAGTGAGTCCCTGAGTTAAAGCCCTCAGAGCCCAGGACACAGGCATACTCATCAAATCTCTCTGGGTTATCAGGAAGCTGCTGTCTCTCATCACCCTGTCTCACACTGGCCAGATCCTCAGACAGGATGAGATTGACTTTTGCAGTGTTGGGATCCAGAGTCACAGGAGCTGCAGAGTGAGAAACACAAATGGTTTAGGTGGAAAGAGCACACAAAAAGATATACATACACATATACAAACTAGAGGTCATTATCTGTATCTGTATTTGTATCTGTTAAACCAAATAAAATGACCTGTCTTTGTATCTGGATTCGGATAGAAGGCCAGAAGTGGGCGTGGCATATGCTGGAAGTCATCAGGCTCATGTTGTATTTTTTAGACTAATATCCATTGGTAATGCAATTGGGGTGTTTGCAAAGCATCACATAGATTTATTTTAATCATTTATTTATCATATTATTAATAATGAAATATATTTTCACATCCTCATACTGTACTTTCCATCTCTTTTTTCATTTAAATTTGTAACTGAACTAAGTTTTATGAACTGTCTGAACCCCCCAGCTTGTCCAAATGTCTGTGGTACAGTGAACCACATCGCCCTCCATGCTTAACAGGGATTTCCTCACCTTTGCTTTAACATCACAGTACAGGTTTGGTCCAACTGTATGTGAGAAATGCATGCGTGAGGGTACCCTGTAGTATGGTGCAGTGACAGTTAGGAGCTTACGGAAACCCGTGTTTTCAACAATTGAGTAGGGCAAGAGGTCCTGGCAAATCATTTCACCCAAAGTTTCTGTAATCTGCTTGGCAGTCGGGTGGTTGTGTGTGTATGGTGTTTTTTTAAGTGAACACAGCCGTTATTGGTGGTTGTGGCTGTGTATTATCCACTGCTGGGGGGGCCTGGGCAGACATGGTCACAAGTGGATGTTTGAGATGCATATGGGGAGTTGTTTGTGTGTGTGTGTGTATGAGTGTGTATGTGTGTGTGTGCATATGTGTGTGTGTGTGTGTGTGTGTGTGTGTGTGTGTGTGTGTGTGTGTGTGTGTGTGTGTGTGTGTGTGTGTGTGTGTGTGTGTGTGTGTGTGCAGATGTGTGTGTGTGTGTGTGTTTGCATATGTGTGTGTGTGTGTGTGTATGGGTGTCCGTGTGTGTGTATGGTCTTATGAGATAAGAAGAAGAGACGCTATGAGCTCAATTAGGGGAGATGTGTTTGTGAGTGTGTGTGTGTCTGTGTGTGTGTCTGTGTCTGTGTGTCTGTGTCTGTGTCTGTGTCTGTGTCTGTGTCTGTGTCTGTGTCTGTGTCTGTGTCTGTGTCTGTGTCTGTGTCAAGGGCTGGTCTTTGGAGGGCAGAAGCAGAGATACTATTTCAGAAGATTGACCTCCAGGAAAAGAAAACTCTAAGCAACCCTGTCAGAACGGAAAACAAATACAAAAAGAAATGTCTTGTCCCATATGAAGTCTTTTCAAAACAGTAGGGTAAGACAAGTAAGCTAACTGAGTTCAGGCAGGAGCAACACAGTTCCTTACATTTCCTTTAGTTCGTCAGTGAGGACGCCCCCCATGCACGACTAAAGAAAATGTCTTAAGAGTACTGGTATCTTGTTGTCAAAGCTTGAAAACAGGCTGCACATCCATAGCAATGGAAGATGACATTTCCCTTCATCGTTCTGAATCCTCTGTTTATCGACATGTGAGAACGATACAGTTCACTGGAGAAACACAGCTTTACTGTATCCTTATCAATTCTCAAACTCAACCGAAATATCCCAGACAATTCTGACTCATTTTCTTTTTCACCCGTAGACCGGCGTCTACACACTCTTCATCGCTTCCGCTCTCCTCCAGTTCCGCTTGGCAGCTCATATTTCTTTTTGAGGTTCGTTTTGCTCTTATTTATGTAAAGCACATTGGATTGCCTCTGTGTATGAAATGTGCTCTATTAATTAACTTGCCTCTCTCTCTCTCTCTCTCTCTCTCTCTCTCTCTCTTTCTCTCTCTTTCTCTCTCTCTCTCTCTCTCTCTCAGTCAGTACTCACTGTATTGGACAGTCTCCTGCATCTTCTCCCAGACTCTGAACTTCAGGTTGCCCAGGTGTTTTTCCACGTTGATCAGAGCTCCTGAAACCCTCTCTGGATCCTGCAGTGTGCACTGGGCTCTGGAATAACATTCAGGAGTCAGTGCTATTTTGGTTTGGGTTCAGAACCACAGAGAAGAGAGAGACAGGAGGCAGATCACTCACCTTTCCACTGTGCCCTTGTAGTTCTGGAAAACACCAAAGAACAAAAGATGCAAAGCATTGCATTAACACATTAAATTATCCTACATTAACCACTTAAAGAAGCAATAAGGAGTTCTGTTTCAAAACTAGCAAGCTAACTACCTAAAGGCATGCAAAAACCTTTCAAACACCACCAACAGCCCAGTTGATACTGATTAAAGATTGCCAACACACTAACTGGTGTCTTTTGGCAGTATAGCTGGCAATGTCATGCTGTGAAAGCTCTTATTCCATTTTTGCAGGGTGTTCCTGCCCGGAACACAGAAACTACATAGTGCATATCCTGGATGGCTAGTGGGAAAGACACAGGTGTTTATCTGTCCTTCACATGACCATATGCTATGAAAATGAATTTGAGGATGATACCAAAAATTGTTGCATAGTGTTACTTTAAAGGAAACTTAAGCAAACTATTAATGCCAGTAATTAGGTGTGTAAAAACAAAACGATACGTATCGATATCCGTTTTTAGCGTGTAAGATACGACTACATCGATGCGTGAAATCCCGTATCGGTAATTTAAAAGTTATGAACCGCTACGCATAACACAAAACACTGGCTGACCTGTTCATTTGATCTCAGTCAGAACAATGACAGCCTGTCATTGGCCAAAGCCCGCATAGCATAAACTAATCAGGCTGTATTCTCACAAATAACGCCAAGACCTGGAGAGAATGACAGATTACAACTCCCATTCATTTCAACGGCCAATGCTATGCTAGCTACGCCATTCATTTCAATGGCCAATGCTATGCTAGCTACTTCAGCCAAGGAAGATACATCGTTGTTGATTGCGTGATTCTACAGACATCCTCGGATTTAAATAATTATAATAATAAATAGGAGAATATTTGTATCATTAACAATTATGTTTAACATTTATAGTCATGATTCCGAGACCTAGCCATCGTGATGTCCTAACATAAATAAAAGCACTATATGAACACTTGAAATGGCAGTGAATAAATAAATAACCACTAAACTCAATCGCGTGGGTATAGCCATAGTGGAATAGAATGGACATATCTACATTCTGTAACAGTACCTCCACCTCTGTCCCTGGTCAAATTAGGTCTGGGTTTACCGGTGCTTGCTTAGAAATGATTTTGATCAGTCTCTGAAGTTGCTTTCGCGTTGCCTGTGGAGTCTGCGCATAATAGCATGCCCTTATAAGGAGCTGGAGGGGCGTTTCTGTATGCAAGTTCAGGTGCATGAGAAAGCGCGTTCAATTAAGAACACATTTCCAGGCGTTCATGAATCCAGCGGAGATCTTTTCTGAGGTTGGTCTTTTGAGGTTGGTGGAGAAGATATTTAATAAGACAAGTAAGAAAATGTTTCGAGAATGAGGTTCATTGTTTCCTCACAACTCAGTGTTTTCAATTATTGAACTGCATCGAATCGCATCGAATCGAACTGAATCGTTTTTTTATCAACATGCATCTTTTGTTGTATCGTATCGTGCCCATGTATCGAGATACGAATCGGATCGTCTTTGTCATGAGAGATTTACACCCCTACCAGTAATGCTTCCAGGATCTGAACACTACCATTAATTAATATATCAAGTAATATGAAAAACAGGAACTTCTAAATCAGTATAACTACTACAGAACATGTAATCCTGATTGTGAGGTTTACCTAATGTATAGCTTTTTAGCCACTGACCCATTCATAGAAGCCTTTATTATTATTATTTCCATACATCTAGGGTATAAACCTGTTTTATTTGTGGAAACAGAAATGATTTACTCCTGTTAGTCAGATAGATAGATAGATGGATACTTTATTAATTCAGAGGGAAATTTAGTGTTAAAGACACTGCTTTAGGAAAAAAGAAAAACAGGACCGGTTCTTACCTGCAGGAATATGATGTCATCAGCTCCCATCTCCTTCTCTATGGCTGTGATTGTGTCTGAAAGAGATGAGATCTCTCTGCTCATCTTCTCAATCTTCTCCTTCATCATCTGACTCTTCTGCTCCTCTTCCTCCCTCAGTGCAGCTGTCCTGGCTGCCTCTTCATCTCGTAGAAACTGGTGCAGGTTCTCAAACTCCTCCATGATCTGCTCCTCTGTGTGCTGGGCCTGAGTCTGGAACGTCATAAAGGTTCTTTATTAATTGGACAATCTACATAGAAATTTGAATGTACACCGTGTGATACTGAGGACCTTTAGTTACATCTCTGGGTGTTGGGCCTTTAACTGGAGTAACACAATATGAATGAATGAGTCTGGAATAAGGCCAAGTGTCTACTAGGGAATTCCTCTGGATTCACAGACTTCATGAAAGCTTCTTCCAACGTCTGTAGATATTCTATTCATGCTGACTCTCACCTTAATATGTTTTGCTTTCTTATCATAGGTGAGTTTTACTTTTTCAAAAGCCTTAAGCTTTTCCTTTAAGGGATCCACTTTGACCTTGAGCTGGAGAGAGAGAGAGAGAGAGAGAGAGAGAGAGAGAGAGAGAGAGAATAATAATACAGTGGTCTTTTAAATACAAAGCAATTGGTGACACTCCTCAGATGTCTTGGTGACTATTCCAACATTTGCTGGCATATTTATGAAAAGTCCTGAATTTGAAAATAATAAAGACAAATCAAGTCTCACATGTCAGTGTTGACTACAGCAATACTCAGTCAGATTTTTAAATATGACTTTGGCAGAACATGGATTGTCACCACTAAAGCAACAAATGGATGCATTTCAGTTGGATGTTTTGTGAACACATTTGGATGGCCTTCTTGAGGGTGCAAAGGAGTGAAATGATGGTGCTGCCACCTAGTGTTGAGTTACAGTAATAACAGCAACTACAGGGAGTTTGAATTTTGTGATTAGCAAATCATTGTTTATAATGATCGACTAAATATCGGGCTATAGCTTGATGTTAATTATCCAATACAAAATCTTGTGGTTATCAAACTTACCTTGTGGTCAACTGCTGCTTCAGCAATGGGACTGCAGTTGTGATTCTTATGTAGTTTTGAGTCTCGACACGAGTAACACACAAGCTGCTGATCATCATGACAAAACAGCTTGAGTTTGTCGCCATGGAGACTACAGAGTGCTCCTCTCTGACCTCTCTCCTGTAAAAATGTCTCACACAGGTTTTCTTAATGCACGGTTGGTTGGTGGCTCGTCCCTCGATGACCTCCTCCTGCAGACTGGACATTCTCTGGATCCTTTGGTTCCCCAGTACTGCTGCAGACAGACTTTACAGAAGCTGTGACTACATGACAGAACAACTGGGTCCTTGAAGATGTCAGTGCACACAGGACAGGATAAATCCTCCTCTAGCTTTGAAGCCATTTTCCAAGAGTAAATATAAATCTGTGTTTAGCTTCCCTCTCGTTGTAAGTTTTTCCCAAAACTTTAATTTCACTTTCAGGAGTTTGAAAAATCAAGTCTTGTTGTTTTAACCTATATATGTGAGCATAGCAACCTCTCCAACGTCTGAGTGTTTTTCATTTGATTCTAACCTGACCTGCTAGAGCAGTTTTGTGACGGTGTGACGTGGAACACAGCAGCCGCCCTTCACTGAGCTTCACCTCCTCCTTCAGGAGAGGAGAGTCAGAGGGAGGGATCTGGAGGAGCAGGGAGCTGATTGGTCAGTCTCACAACAGTCGTCCAATAAACAGTTCTTTAGTGCCTCCTTGTCTTGAGGATCAGAGGTCAAAGTACCTGGATGAGTGAGCTCTAAGTTACAGGCATAAACAGGCTTCATGTCAGTGTTTTTCCTCCATTATCCACAGAAATGTTGTTCTGATCTCATTCCTACTGCAGACACACAGAGAGCTGTCTGTGCTGTGAATGACACCTCCAGTGTACACACTCTCAGCACATCCACTGAGTCTGATTTTCAGTGACATTATCAAAGGGAAACAGCTGTACTCTTTAACCTGGGCCCTACTGAAAGCTGACATTATTACTTAGTCATTACATTATTGCTCATGTGTAGTTACTTGTTACCAATGACTGGATATATAGGTATATCTATAGGTATATATAGGTATATCTATAGGTTATATGCAGTCATTGGTAGTTACTTGTACTGTGGGTTACATATCACAGAGAGAGGAAATCAAATACTCTCTGTGAGTCCATGCTAGTGTCCTTATCAGTCATATTATCCTGTATGCTCAGCTCTGTTATATATTAACCCATAGATACAGACAAGCCTAGGCTGGAACCATAAACATCGAGTTCAGAGTCTTCTCTACCACAGGCAGTGACTGGTAGTCAGACAGCATAAGGATTTGCAGAAGATGTGTGTAAACATTTGAAAGCTTGTGTTATGTCTGTTGTGGTCCTGTTCATGAGTCTGTGGTGGTTTCTGCTGAAAGTGGGTCTCTGTTGGTCTCAGTCAGAGGAGTAACATAGGACAGAGTTTCAGCTTCAAGTTCAGATAACACACCTGACCTTTGAGACAACATCAGAGCTCATGGCATGTGTTTTATAGTAGGTGGGGCAGGTGGTGTGTGTGTGTGTGTTGTGTGTGTGTGTGTGTGTGTGTGTGTGTGTGTGTGTGTGTGAGAGAGAGAGAGTGTGTGTGTGAGTGTGTGTGTGTGTGTGCACGTGTGTGTGTGTGCGTGTTTGCGTATGCACTTTGTTACAACCCTGGCTCGTAGGGAAGTAACATAATGAGAACACAAAACCCCAAACCTTAATAAATATAATTCTAAATTATTACACAGGGGAAAAGGGTGGAGTGAATATAATTCTAAATTATTACACAGGGGAAAAGGGTGGAGTGAATATCATTCTAAATTATTACACAGGGGAAAAGAGTAGGTGGAGTGTAAGCTGCATGTCCTGCCACCAGGTAAGCAGCTGCAGAGTGTGTGTGAGGAGAGTGTGAGAGGGGTGTGGCCAGTTCTTAAAGCCATACCGCACCTGCAGGTAATCACAGCCGTCTGTCACTGAGCTTCACTTCTTCCTTCAGAAAAGGAGAGTCAGGGGGAGGGGTCTGGAAGAGCAGGGAGCTGATTGGTCGAAACTAAAGCTTTTTTCCTCTACTATCCTGAGAAATGTTCCTACTGCAGACCTGTTCCTTCACAGATACACAGAGAGCTGTCTGTGCTGTGTACACACTGTCACCATACACTGTGTGTTTGAGTGCATTTGGTCTAATTGGCATCCAACCTGTTTATTCGGTTGTTATTATTCATAGTTGTACTCATTCATTTGGGTTTTACATGACATTCAGTTTGACTGACACTTGTAACATTGAAGCTTACCGTTTATTGTATTAATAAACTGTTCATTCATGAATCATTCATATACCTCCATGTGTGCCATTACATTACATTAATTAACGTCTAACAATTTGAGTATATACTGTTTGGGAATATTGTAGGTAATGTAAAAATGTATGTAATGTAAAAATGTATGTACAATTTGTAGTTAGCAATATTTACCACTCAAATGCGTTCTACTGTCCCATAAGGTTCAGACACGTCCAGCCTGCTATCTTCCTGGTGTATCTTTGTGTGTGTGAAAGTGCGGTTGTGAGTGTGTGATCTGTGTGCGTAAAGGCAGCTCATCCACTATGCTTGTGTGTAAGAGGGCTTTTTGTGTGTGTGTGTGTATGTGTGTGAGAGAGTGTGTTTTGTGTGTGATGTGTGTGTAAGAGGGCTTTTGTGTGTGTGTGTGTGTGTGTGGCGACAGTGGTACAGGAGGTAGAGAAGTCGTTTAGTAATCAGAAGGTTGCTAGTTCGATTCCCTGTCGAAGCATCCTTGAGCAAGACACTGAACTCCTGATGTGCAGTGTGCTATCAGTGTATTAAGTCGCTTTGGATAAAAGCGTCTGCTAAATGTAATGTGTGTGTGTGGAGGAGGAGGTTTATCACCTATTGAGGTCACCACACAGACAAGACAAAGCAAAACAGCACTATTCAACTAAAATTAAATCTAGTTTCCAGTCACAGTGCAAGAGCAGACTGTCAGAGCTCTCTGCCAAACTCAGCCCAACCTCATTCTTCAGCCAGGTCGGGGCTTGCTCAAGAGAGAGAGGAACCTGATTGGCCAACCGCATTACCAGGAGGAACAGTCTTTGCAGAACCGATTGACATGAGGGAGGAGAAGGGGGAGAGAGAGGGAGGAGAGAGGTAGAAGAGAGGGAGGAGAGAGAGGGAGAGAGAGAGAAAGGGAGGAGAGAGAGATGGAGAGGTTTAACACTACTTTGTTGAAGCAATATTCAAATCTTTACATTACTGCATTCTTAAAACATATGATGCATGAGGACATCCAATATAGACATCCTATAAGATCCACATGTATGACATCCTCAGATTGAAAAGATAACAGTGAGACAGCCTGCATTCCTGGCAGTCGGGTGGTTGTGTGTGTATGGTGTTTTTGAATTGAACACAGCCGTTATTGGTGGTTGTGGCTGTGTATTATCCACTGCTGGGGGGGCCTGGGCAGACATGGTCACAAAGGGATGTTTGAGATGCATATGGTTATGCATTACTGATGTTGTTAGGTGTTTCACATCCCTGCCTTATTATTGTGGCCTTTGTTAACCTTTCCTGCTCTGTCCCTAGTGACTGGTAGTCAGATAGCATAAGGATTTGCAGAAGATGTGTGAAAACATTTGAAAGCTTGTGTTATGTCTGTTGTGGTCCTGTTCATGAGTCTGTGGTGGTTTCTGCTGAAAGTGGGTCTCTGTTGGTCTCAGTCAGAGGAGTAACATAGGACAGAGTTCATCTTCAAGTTCAGATAACACACCTGACCTTTGAGACAACATCAGAGCTCATGGCATGTGTTTTATAGTAGGGCTGGGCATGCGTGTGTGTGTGTGTGTGTGTGTGTGTGTGTGTGTGTGTGTGTGTGTGTGTGTGTGTGTGTGTGTGTGTGTGTGTGTGCGTGTGCGTATGCACGTTGTTACAACCCTGGCTCGTGAGGGAGTAACATAATGAGAACAGAAAACCCCAAACGTAATAAATATAGTGTGTGTGAGAGAGAGTGTGTATGTGAGTGTGTGTGTGTGTGTGTGTGTGTGTGTATGTGTGTGTGTGCGTGGGCATGGGCGTGGCGTGTGCGTGTGAGTATGTGAATGTGAGTATGTGTGTGTGTGTGTGACAGCAAGATAATGATGTTAGATGCTGAGGTGAGTTTGTTGAGCTGTACGTATGTGAGGACACTTAGAGTGATGCCCTATAAGTGATATATGGATGTGAGTGGCGTTGGTCTACACCCATGAAACAGTAAAGCTGCTTTAGAAATAATAAGCCACTTTTTCACCACTATAAGACTACTTTATCTTATATTTGCTAACAGTGTGGGCCTGAGTGTGTATCCTCTGCATAAGAGCTTTGTCTGAAATGCACTCCAGTGTACCAGTAGATGGCAGCATTGCTCAGCCCTGTCCCCTCTGGTGTGGACTGAGCTGTAGACCAGTGACCAGTGACCAGTGCAGGGACGGTATGTTAGAGTGGAGCTGAGGTCTTCAAGTCAGGGGTTGGAGGGGCTGCTCTTACCCATCTGATTGGTGTTTAGATATCTGCCAGCGTGAGTGTGTGTGTGTGTGTGTGTGTGTGTGTTTAGATATCTGCCAGTGTGAGTGTGTGTGTGTGTGTGTGTGTTTAGATATCTGCCAGTGTGAGTGTGTGTGTGTGTGTGTGTGTGTTTAGATATCTGCCAGTGTGAGTGAGTGTGTGTGTGTGTGTGTGTGTTTAGATATCTGCCAGTGTGAGTGTGTGTGTGTGTGTGTGTGTGTTTAGATATCTGCCAGTGTGTGTGTGTGTGTGTTTGTGTGTGTGTGTGTGTGTTTAGATATCTGCCAGTGTGAGTGCGCTCTGAAAACCTGTAAGGAAGTGAATGAATGCATTGGGCTCAGTGATGGAGATGATGATGAGACTATGTGTGTAAATAACTTTAGTTCAGTGAGTCTACCAGAAATGATGTGAGCAAAATACACATATCCAAGCTAGCCAGGAGGAGAGTGTGAGGAAATCAGCGTGCTAATTACAGCTATTCATGACTCTAATTTGACTATCCAGGATGCTAACTGAAGCTAACAATGAGGTGTATCCTAATGGGGAGTGCTAACATGACATGATAATTGCTTGTATCATATGACTTGATACAAGCAATTATCATGGCTAACACAAACTAGCATACAATACGATATTCATGGGGTCTCATTCACAGGTTTCAATGCTCTATAACGGCATCATCTCATGTGTGTGTGTGTGTGTGTGTGTGTGTGTGTGTGTGTGTGTGTGTGTGTGTTTAGATATCTGCCAGTGTGAGCTCTATAACGGCATCATCTCATGGCATTTGGTCATCATCACTGCCAGCCAGATGTGTGCCACTTTTTAAATATTCATTCAGTGTTACTGGCGATCTGAGGTTTTTATTGTTTATTTTATTTGTATTTATTTTATTTTGGGAGTTGATGATCACACCCGAATGGCACAGATAATAACAATAATACAATGAGATGTAATATCAAACTTAAATAAAGTCAGCAATAAAGTAAATAATGTTCCTCGTGTTACAGGACTGCATAAGAGTGAAGTGTGTTACAGGACTGCATGAGAGTGAAGTGTGTTACAGGACTGCATGAGAGTGAAGTGTGTTACAGGACTGCATGAGAGTGAAGTGTGTTACAGGACTGCATGAGAGTGAAGTGTGTTACAGGACTGCATGAGAGTGAAGTGTGTTACAGGACTGCATAAGAGTGAAGTGTGTTACAGGACTGCATGAGAGTGAAGTGTGTTACAGGACTGCATGAGAGTGAAGTGTGTTACAGGACTGCATGAGAGTGAAGTGTGTTACAGGACTGCATGAGAGTGAAGTGTGTTACAGGACTGCATGAGAGTGAAGTGTGTTACAGGACTGCATGAGAGTGAAGTGTGTTACAGGACTGCATGAGAGTGAAGTGTGCTGCTGGCAGTGGAGGCATGACTACAATCATTCAGTTCTTATCTTATAACAACTTATATAAAATAATATAAATAAAAAGCCAATATTGTAAATGCCAATTAAAGACTAATGTCTGACCCCAGAACAGTGGCCCTGAGCATTCATGGACGACTATAATGGAGTATCACATGATACACATAAATCCAAATTACATCACATATTTTATGATTATTCTAAAGCAGGACAAACAAGTTCTCAGGTGTGCACTTCCCAGCAGTGTGCTCCATATTTACCATATTTATAATACACACTCCACCGTCCACTCATGGAGTTAAAGTCTCCCTTCCTCTGGAGAGACTCATACCCACACACCACCATGTGTTCTCTCCAACCTCCACATCCCAGCAGTGAGTCCCTGAGTTAAAGCCCTCAGAGCCCAGGATGTCACGTGACATATGTGACATACTCTTCAGATTTCTCCTGGTTATCAGGAAGCTGCTGCCACTCATCACTGTCTCTCACACTGGGCAGGTCCTCAGACAAGGATGAGACCTGGGTGTGCATGATGGTCTGAAACAATCTTTAATACAAATATTTTCCTTCATTTTCAACTCATGACATCCTTCACTCTACCTACTTGAATGTATAAAATGATAAATGATACTAAGAGTCATAGAGTTTAAAAAAATCATTTTACATTTCTTTTGTCTCTGGTCAAAAATGAAAGAACCTTTGAGATGAATGTCCAAGACTCCTTAGAGTTTTAATAAATGGTAAAGTTGTCAGATGTCACATTTAATGCAGTCAGTTGGGTGTTGATATGAATAGATGTGCACTAGTTGTACGTATGTTTTGTTCATATTTTATTGTGAATTTCCCTTATTTTGAATACAAGCGAGTAGAACATCAATAAAAGGAGTTTTAACAATCTGAAATTATACTTAATTGTTTACAAAACTGTCACAATGTCAATGACACACACCTTTAGAAAGGTTTGAATCAAAATGAATGAGAATCAAATGCTTGCAGAAAGCATTATTCACATTTCTGTCAGGCGTGTCAATTCTGTAACCATGTTGCGAACACTACATGAGGGTTAAACAGTAGTATATGGCTCCAATTTGAGATGCTTGTTGTTCAGACCTACACTGCTGAATCCTGAGTATATTCATGTGCTTTGTTACAGCTCTTTACTGGACTAAAGCCAGATTGCTGCATCAACCACAAGAAACGTCCCTGAAACGTCCTATTTATTTCTTATAACTCCTTATCCCTTGTATCATTCAAAACTCTCATTAACTAAAATCACACAATGGATTAAAGCCCATTAAAGCAGCTTTAATTTCATTCCTCTCATCAGTGTTAGAGTCTGATCAGACTAATAAAGCTGAAGCTGAGCTGCTCCAGTGTTTCAGGAACCTCAGTGGGATTTAACAGATTATACTGAAGGATGGACAAATTTAGCCAACATCAGCGTACCTTTAGAAAATAAAAGTAACTTGTTTATGAATTTAATTCACATTTTTGTCAAAGATGTTTGCCTTCAATTTGTAATATTTACAGAATTCAGAACACGTGACACCTGTGGGATTTTCTTAAGGCAACTAACAAAACAACCAATTAGTCAGAATGCAAAAGGAAGAGACATCATCTCTTGCTGTGCTGCTCTACTTTCACTGAAGCTCTCACTGGTAACATCCTCAGAGGAGAGAGATTACAGCCAATACCAAAGTATGGAAACACTCTCTCAGTGAAAGTGTGTGTGAGAGTGTGTAGGTGTGTGTTA
Organism: Clupea harengus; assembly: GCF_900700415.2. Taxonomy (NCBI): domain Eukaryota; kingdom Metazoa; phylum Chordata; class Actinopteri; order Clupeiformes; family Clupeidae; genus Clupea; species Clupea harengus. The sequence goes on from NC_045153.1 coordinate 4,468,556, forward strand.
TTATCAGGGTCAGAGAATGACAGCGCTCCTCTGTCCCAGTCCAGCTGCAGTCTGATCCTCTGGAGTTTCTGCTTCACTGTGAGGAGAGTGGAGAGCTGTGGTGTAGAACGTGCTCCATATTTACCATCTTTATACCACACAAACCACCGTCCACTCATGGAGTAATAGTCTCCTTTCCTCTGGAGAGACTCTGTCATCACACCCACACCCCACAATGTGTTCTCTCCAACCTCCACATCCCAGCAGTGAGTCCCTGAGTTAAAGCCCTCAGAGCCCAGGAGGTTGGCATACTTATCAAATCTCTCTGGGTTATCAGGAAACTGCTGTCTCTCATCACCCTCTCTCACACTGGTCAGATCCTCAGACAGGATGAGACATGGGTGTGCAGTGTTGGGATCCAGAGTCACAGGAGCTGCAGAGTGAGAAACACAAATTGTTTAGGTGGAAAGAGCACACAAAAAGAGATACATACACATATACAAACTAGAGGTCATTATCTGTATCTGTATTTGTATCTCTTAAACCAACACAATTATCTGTCTTTGTGTCTGGATTCAGATAGAAGGCCTGAAGTGGGTGTGGTCAGAAGTCATGTTAATATCATATTAATGTATTATGTTATCAATTATGAAATATATTTTCACATCCTCATACTGTACTTTTCATCCCTCTTTATTTTTATTTTTAACTGAACTAAGTTTAATTAACTGTCTGAACCCCCCAGCTTGTCCAAATGTCTGTGCTACAGTGAACCACACAGGGACGTGCGGTCAGAGGAGGCAGGGGAGGCAGAGCCATCTTGAAAAGTAAAACAAAAATAATAATTATAAAATGAAATAAATATTCATATTTCTCTACTAATCTGTGGTATAGGTGTAATTTCTGCATGATTCCAATCATTTCGAGCATTTTTATAATAAAAATCGCTGAATTTGCGCATGTCCTATTCAAATAGACGGGAGAAAACAAGAGACGTGCGGTCAGGGGAGGCCCCATGTATTGTCTATGGGAGACAGGGGAGGCAGTGCCTCACCTAGAATTGCGCAATCGCTCCAAACTGGGTTTTGCGCATGCGGGCAGTGTATGTTGCACTAGTAGGATGTCCTTTACGGTTCCCAAGTGTGACTTACAGTCTGTTAGCAGACACCTGGGGTTGGACGTGCTTTGCTTTTTGTTGTCGTTGTTGTCTTTACTGTTTTTTGTAAGGGGACAGGTAAGTGTTGTTCTCTCTTCATTTTCCCCTTTAAAGGTAAGTTATATGTATACCATGTTCTATGTATGTCCCTGTGAAGTTTGTATGTCTTTGTTGCATGTCTTTGTTAAATACATACACATTTCTCAAATAAGCCTGCTTTGCATTTTCATTAACCTTGTCTTCTGTCTTGTCCTGTCTCACTAACACCCCACTCATGACCTGTACCTTGACGTGGTGAGTGGGCTTTCCACTAAACAGGCCTTGCTTTGAATGGTGTTAGTTAGCAAGTTTTTAAAACAAGTATGCTTTGCAGTTTGCTTTGTATACTTCCACAGGTCTACAGAATTTAACACATCAAGAAAATTAATTTTGACTGACCACAGCATACAGAGACCCTCCCCCTGAAGACTGGCACCTATCTTCCTGCAATCACCCTACACTAAATGTCTTACATCGAAATAAAAAAATTAAAAAAACCTGTACACTGTCATAGTTCTTCAATGTTTCCTATTGAATTTAAGTTTAAAAAAAAAAAAACATGTGAAATAAACAGTTAAGCCAAGACGGCAATTCGTTTATTTACACTAGCTTGTAACTATTAATATCTTATTTGACACGGTGTAAAAGTTCAATTAGCACACCGGTTGTGCTTTTAGCTGTAGGCCTATAGCCTCGTAAAAGTTAGGTTAGCAAGTCAGTTTTTGAGTATTGAGTATTGAGCCGTAAACGATCGTTTAAAAGTAATGGTATTAGACAATAAAACGTGACATATGTACATGTTATAAATATATATATACCATAGACATATGTACATGTATGATGTATACATTTCAATTTTTTTAACTAGAGACGTAATCACTTCCGGTTTCTGTGCCTCACTAGCCACGAACCTCACGGCACGTCACTGGAACCACATCGCCCTCCATGCTGAACAGGGATTTTCTCACCTTTGCTTTAACATCACAGTACAGGTTTGGTCCAACTGCACATGATAAATGCATGCGTGAGGGTACCCTGTAGCATAGTGCAGTGACAGTTAGGAGCTTACGGAAACCCGTGTTTTCAACAATTGAGTAGGACAGGAGTTCCTGGCAAATCATTTCACCCAAAGTTTCTGTAATCTGCTTGGCAGTCGGGTGGTTGTGTGTGTATGGTGTTTTTGAATTGAACACAGCCGTTATTGGTCGTTGTGTGTGTATGGTGTTTTTTAATTGAACACAGCCGTTATTGGTGGTTGTGTCTGTGTATTATCCACTGCTGGGGGGGCCTGGGCAGACATGGTCACAAAGGGATGTTTGAGATGCATATGGGGAGTTGTGTGTGTGTGTGTATGTGTGTGTATGTGTGTGTGTGTGTGTAAGTGTGTCCGTGTGTGTGTGTGTGTGTGTTTATGGGTGTCCGTGTGTGTGTATGGACTTATGAGATAAGAAGCAGAAACGCTATGAGCTCTAGTAGGGGAGATGTGTGCGTATGTGTGTGTGTCTGTGTGTGTATGTGTGTGTTTGTCTGTGTTTGTGTGTGTGTGTATCTGCTGGTCTTTTGAGACCAGAAGCAGAGACACTATGAGCCTCTAGTAGGGGAGATGTGTGTGTGTGTGTGTGTGTGTGTGTGTGTGTGTGTGTATGTGTGTGTGTGTGTGTGTGTATATGTATATACGTGTGTCTGTGTATGTGTGCATATATATGTGCGAGTGTGTGCGTGCGCGTGTGTGTGTGTGTGTGTGTGTGTGTGTGTGTGTGTGTGTGTGTGTGTGTGTGTGTGTGTGTGTGTGTTAGCGTGTGTGTGTGTGTGTTTGTGTGTGTGTGTGTGTGTGTGTGTTTGTTTGGGTGTGTATATGTATATACGTGTGTATGTGTGCATATATATGTGCGAGTTTGTGCGTGCGCGTGTGTGTGTGTGTGTGTGTGTGTGTGTGCGTGCGTGTGTGTGTGTGTGTGTGTGTGTGTGCATATATTTGTGTGTGTGTGTGTGGTCTTATGAGAACAGAAGCAGAGACGCTATGAACTCTAGTAAGGGAGATGTGTGTGTGTGTGTGTGTGTGTGTGTGTGTGTGTGTGTGTGTGTGTGTGTGTGTGTGTGTGTGTGTGTGTGTGTGTGTGTGTGTGTGTCTGCTGGGCCTCTAGTAGGGGAGCTCTGCTGTCACTCAGGTTTCACTGGTAAGATCCTCAGAGTAAAGATGCCAGTGTTAAAGTATGGAAACACTCTCTCAGTGAAAGTGTGTGTGACAGTGTGTATGTGTGTGTTAATTTATCTGTGGCATGTATTTCTCTAAGTAGGTGTTCTCTATATTTTTAAATGTGTTGAAATGTTTGCGTGTGTGTGTGTGTGTGTGTTTGTGTGTGTGTGTGTGTGTGTGTGTGTGTGTGTGTGTGTTTGTGTGTGTGTATGTGTGTGTCAAATGTGCTTTCAATGAAACTAAACAGTGGTGTATCATTCATTTCACTATGCATCTATCATGTAAAATCAATGTATGCCCCCTTCTCTCTCTCTCTCTCTCTCTGTGTGTGTGTGTGTGTGTGTGTGTGTGGTGTGTGTGTGTGTGTGTGTGTGTGTGGTGTGTGTGTGTGTGTGTGTGTGTGTGTGTGTGTGTCTTTCAGTCAGTACTCACTGTATTGGACAATCTCCTGCATCTTCTCCCAGACTCTGAACTTCAGGTTGGCCCAGGTGTTTTGCCACATTGATCAGAGCTCCTGAAACCCTCTCTGGATCCTGCAGTGTGCACTGGGCTCTGGAATAACATTCAGGAGTCAGTGCTGCTGTGGGTTTGGGTTGAGAACCACAGAGAAGAGAGAGACAGGAGGCAGATCACTCACCTTTCCACTGTGCTCTTGTAGTTCTGTGAAATGATGAAGGAAACGTATTAAAAATATCTTATAACAAACCTTAATTTACTCATGCTCTCTCTACCTCCCTGTAAGCTCACACAGCTCCCCTCCTCTACCCCCTCTATGTCATCATCTGAGTTGTTTTCCAGTTGCCCCTGTCTCTCATTCATCCTGTTTCTTTTGTCAATGACCATTTTACATTTTACACACAGAGGACAGAGGAAGACACAGATAAACACATTTTCAGTCAACTGTGGCTGAGTATGAGTGTGTCTAAGTGTAAGTGAGTGTGATTGAGTGTGGCTGTATATGAATGATGCTGATTGGCCAGAGCTGAGTTTCTCCACAGGTGATTTTCACTTGCTCTCTTCGAAGGCGGTCGCATTTCTCTCCCTCTCCTCCCCTTGACCTTCCCTGCTTGGCTCCTATCGTCTTGTCTTGTCTTGTGCTATACTTGAGAGACTCTCTCCGCATCGCTCTTCGAACTAAAAAACCATGGATTTGATCACTTGGTCTCTCAATGCAATTGACACCATCTTCTCAACGAGAAGCTCGGGTTCGGGGGAACCTGTCTGTCCTCCCGGGACGTTCGCAGCTGGCTACATGATGGACGCGTGGGAGCAGTGGCGTGTTGTGTGCCTAGCAGCCCTTTCCGTGGAGGACGTTGAAGACATCTACCTATTCGGAACTATGATTACAGGATTTCTGCTGTTTGGATTAGGCGCTACCCTGATTTATCGGAAAATTAAGGAAACGGCGACAGCTGTCATCAGCCCCGTAAGGCTGCCCGAAATGATTGATGCGCTGGGTAGAGCTGTGGGCACTCAGACTGTGGTTTCAAACCGCCTGATTGATAACAACAAGGAGATGTTCACGGCTTTGCAAATGAAATTGGATCGAATTGAAGACCTGCTACAAAAATGGGATAAAAGGTCTCAAGAGTAGAGGCGCAAATTGAATGCAGCTACTTGCAAGACCAAACAATCCCAATCTTATCTGCTTTCGGCTCCCTCAACCGGAACGGGCCTTGGCCAAGGCCGTTGCTGGAAAAACAACTCCCCTGAAGATTGCTGCAGTGAGACTCTCTCTCATTCCTTTTCCCCTTTCCACAGACACCTGTGGATTGTTGTCTCTGTCCAGGACCCTTTCAAGGCTGTCTCCATGGCAACGACAATCTTGCGAACTGAGAATCTGTCTGATTGTGGCCTGGGGGAAGGAACAACCCAGGCCTACTCATACATGAACTTTGACATACATACATGAACTTTGCATACATATACACGTACATACTACACACAGATATGCATCCACTCCCCCACCCCCCATCCCACGCCTTCGCCTCGCTTGAGTTCTGTCATGTTGTAAAATGTATGTGCTTATGTGCTGAGGTGTTTTTTTTCCTGCTCCCACACTGTACTCCTCTAGGAGCATAGTCTGGGGGTCGCCTTTTTTTTCTCCTCCCTTTCCTCATGTTATGCTGCAATTCTTCCCTCAACCTTGTCTTCCCGTCCTGTCTACCCCCTTGTCCGATGGCGCTTGTGTAGCGGCCGTGGAGATCTTGTGCAGGAGATAGTTTGGTGATACTATAGCCTGCATGGAGAATACCAAAACAAATTCCTAGTATCTGTATACATGGCGAAATAAAGTTGAATTGAATTGAATTGATTGAATTTGGGAAGTCAGTAACAGCTGAGTTCCAGGACAGTTTCTTCCTCCAAAGTGTGAGACTCTTCAGGTGACATTCCCTAAGACACACACACACACACACACACATACACACAGACACACACACACACACACACACACACACACAGAGACACACACACACACACACACACACACACACACAGACATACACACACACACACAAACACACACACACACACACACACACACACACACACACACACAGACATACACACACACACACAAACACACACACACACACACACACACTCACTCACACACACAAACACACAAACACACACACACACACACACACACACTCACACACACACACACACCCACACACACACACTCACACACACACAGACACAAACACTATGATAATGACAGTAGATGGTTCTTACTTGTAGAAATGTGATGTCATCAGCTCCCACCTTCTCTTCTATGGCTCTGATTGTGTCTGAAAGTGATGAGATCTCTCTGCTCATCTTCTCAATCTTCCCCTTCATCATCTGACTCTTCTGTTCCTCTTCTTCCCTCAGTGTAGCTATCCTGGCTGCCTCTTCATCTCGTAAAAACTGGTGAAGCTTCTCAAACCCCTCCTTGATCATCTTCTCTGTGTGCTGGGCCTGAGTCTGGAATAAGGTCAATAACAGAGAAAGTGTCTACTAGGGAATTCCTCTGGATTAACACACTTCATAAAAGCTTCTTCCAACGTGTGTAGATATTCTATTCATGCCTGAGTCCTGACTCTCACCTTAATGTGTTTTGCTGTTTTATCATAGGTGAGTTTTACTTTTTCAAAAGCTTTTAGCTTTTCCTTTAAGGGATCCACTTTGACCTTGAGCTCCTCCTGGAATATATATATATAGAGAGAGAGACAGAGAGAGAGAGAGAGAGAGAGAGAGATGGAGAGAGAGAGAGTTGTCTTTTACATGCAAAGCAATTTGTGACGCCCCTAAGATGGCTTGGTGACTATTCCAAAATGTGATGGCATATTTATGAAAAGTCTGGAATGTGAAAATAATAAAGACAAATTAAGTCTCACATGTCAGTGAGCCTCTTGACTACAGCAATACTGAGTCAGATTTTTAAATATGACTTTAGCAGAACATGGTTTGTCACCACTAAAGCAACAAATGGATACATTTCTGTTGGATGTTTTGTGAACACATTTGGATGGCCTTCTTGAGGGTGCAAAGGAGTGAAATGATGGTGCTGCCAACTAGTGTTGACTTACAGTAATAACAGCAACTACGGGGAGTTTGAATTTTGTGATTAGCAAATCATTGTTTATAATGATGGAATAAATATTAGGCTGTAGCTTGTTGTTAATTATCCAAAACAAAATCTTGTGGCTATCAAACTTACCTTGTGGTCAACTGCTGCTTCAGCAGTGGGACTGAAGTTGTGATTCTTGTGTAGTTTTGAGTCTCGACACGAGTAACACACAAGCTGCTGATCATCATGACAAAACAGCTTGAGTTTGTCGCCATGGAGACTACAAAGTGCTCCACTCTGAACTCTCTCCTGTAAAAATGTCTCACACAGGTTTTTTAATGCAAGGTTGGTTGGTGGCTTCGCCTTTGATGACCTCCTCCTGCAGATTGGACATTCTCTGGATCCTTTGGTTTCCCAGAACTGCTGCAGACAGACTTTACAGAAGCTGTGACTACATGACAGAAGAACTGGGTCCTTGAAGATGTCAGTGCACACAGGACAGGAGAAATCCTCCTCTAACTTCGAAGCCATTTTCCAAGATTAAATATAAATCTGTTTCAAGCTTTCCTCTCGTTGTAACTTGTCCCCCAAACTTTACTTTCACTTTTAGGAGTTTGAAAAATCCAGTCAGTTTCTGAGTCCTCTTGTTGTTTTAACTGATGTATGCAAGCATGGCAACCTCTCCAACGTCTTTATGAATTCAAGTTTGTCCCGTTTGAGTGTTTTTAAATTAGACTCTCACCTGCTATAACATTTGTAGAGTTGTAACGTGGAACAAAGCTGCCGTCTGTCCCTGAGCTTCACTTCCTCATAACCAGTGTTGTCTCCTCCCACCTTCTCTCTCACACTCTCTGCTCAACCCCGCCCTCTCTCCCTCTGTCTGCAGTTTGAGTGTTTTTCATTAGATTCTCACCTGACCTGCTGGAGCAGTTTTGTGACGGTGTGACGGGGAACACAGCAGCCGCCCTTCACTGAGCTTCACCTCCTCCTTCAGGAGAGGAGAGTCAGAGGGAGGGATCTGGAGGAGCAGGGAGCTGATTGGTCAAGCTCACAGCAGTCATCCAATAAACAGTTATTTAGTGCCTCCTAGTCTTGAGGATCAGAGGTCAAAGTACCTTGATGAGTGAGCTCTAACTTACAGTCATAAACAGGCTTCATGTCAGTGTTTTTCCTCCACTATCCACAGAAATGTTGTTCTGATCTCATTCCTACTGCAGACAATCCAGCCTGATGTTTTACATTGTTAGTAATACTGTGTGTGTGTGTGTGTGTGTGTGTGTGTGTGTGTGTGTGTGTGTGTGTGTGTGTGTGTGTGTGTGTGTGTGTGTGTGTGTGTGTGTGTGTGTGTGTGTGTGGATACTGGTGTATCTTTGTGTGTGTGAACGTTCAGTTGTGAGTGTGTGATCTGTGTGCGTAAAGGCAGCTCGTCCACTATGTGTAAGAGGGTTTTTGTGTGTTTGTGTGTATGTGTTGTGAGAGAGTGTGTTTTGTGTGTGTTTGTGTGTATGTGTTGTGAGAGAGTGTGTTTTGTGTGTATGTGTGTATGTGTTGAGAGAGTGTGTTTTGTGTGTTTGTGTGTATGTGTTGTGAGAGAGTGTGTTTTGTGTGTTTGTGTGTGTGTGAGAGAGTGTGTGTATGTGTGTGTGTGTGTGTGTGTGTATGTGTTGTGAGAGAGTGTGTTTTGTGTGTATGTGTGTGGAGGAGGAGGAGGAGGTGGCTTATCACTTTTTGGTTGTCACCACACAGACAAAGCAAAGCAAAACAGCACTATTCAACTGAAATGAAATCTAGTTTCCAGTCACAGCGCAAGAGCAGACTGTCAGAGCTCTCTGCCAAACTCAGCCCAACCTCATTCTTCAGCCAGGTCGGGGCTTGCTCAAGAGAGAGAGGCGCCTGATTGGCCGACCACATTACCAGGAGGAACAGTCTTTGCAGAACCGGTTGACATGTGTTTCCCAGAACAGAGGGAGGGAGATAGAGAGAGAGGGATAGAGAGGTTTAATGCTCGTTTATTGAAGCAATATTCAAATCTTTACATTACTGCACTCTTAAAACATATAATGCATGAGGACATCCAATATAGACATCCTATAAGATCCACATGTATGACATCCTCAGATTGAAAAGATAACAGTGAGACAGCCTGCATTCCTGGCAGTCGGGTGGTTGTTTGTGTTTGGTGTTTTTTAATTGAACACAGCCGTTATTGGTGGTATTATCCACTGCTGGGGGGGCCTGGGGCAGACATGGTCACAAAGGGATGTTTGAGATGCATATGTTTATGCATTACTGATGTTGTTAGGTGTTTCACATCCCTGCCTTATCATCGTGGCCTTTGTTAACCATTCCTGCTCTGTCCCAGACCGTAGTCGGAGATTACAGGAGAGACTTTTGTTTACTGCTCCAGGGCCGAAGTGTTCTATATTCTAAACTCTGGGGTTAACTTCCTTTCCCTTCTGTCTGCAGTTGATGAGCAAATAAATGGCATCTTGATTTGGTCTGAGAATTTATTCTCCACACTAGTTGCACAGAGTTCAACGTTACAGCAACATAACTTTGCTCCGGTCGCTACATCCTATCTATCCGTATGCATCACTGCTCCCTCTCACTCGCTCTCTCTCTCTCTATCTCTCTCGCTCTACCACACCCACCCTGTACGTGCTGCTCTTAAAGGAGCCACACCATTATACAACACCTTGTACAATTTGCAGCTAACTTTAGTCTTATCAGCTGGGCTGTAAAGTGCTCCTAGATAGCACTAGTGGTTCGAGGGGTGCTGTAGAATCAATTGCTAGGTCCTAAAATAGTGTGTGTGTGTGTGTTTGTAGGCCTACTATTATTATATTTATATGCTATTATTCATTGGCTACATAAGCTGTTTTTAATCAATGGCATTGTGTGAAACCTTAGCTAGCCTACTAAGGGTTTTCCATTGATGATCTTCTCCTTGATGATCCCAGAACTGCTGCAGACAGTCTTTACACACACTGTGACTGCATGAGAGGATGACAGGGTCCTTAAAGACGTCACAGCACACTGGACAAGAGAAATCCTGTTCTGCCTCTTGATGCCATATTTTCTTAGGTGTTTGTGTCTTCCTTACAATGGAAGCATTTGGCTTTTACTTTTTAAGTCACAGTTTGAAAATGATGTCAGTCTCTAAATATGAAGATGAAAATCCAGACTAAATCCACAAGGCTGTCTCCTCCTTCATGC
>NC_045153.1:4483698-4488698 GCF_900700415.2 Clupea harengus
CCAATGGTGGGATAGGTGTCCAAAGGTTTCAGTGTGTTTGTCTCTCTTGCTTTGCTTTGTGAGGGTGTAGTCACACAAAACCAGGAGCCAATATGAAATAAAGAAAGTATTTATTTACAGAAAAGCAACACAGGGACCAAAGAGGACTGTCAGTGACACCAAAGAAAAGAACATAAATAAACCCACCCCCATTGACAGGTGCTAAGCAATGGGGTTTTGAAAAACTGTAAACCTACATGTGTAATATGTAGACCCAGGGTATCTTACCTATCCTCGTTTGTCCCTGTGCGCACAACCAAAGAATTAACAAAAGACAAAACAAAAGTAGGCTGCTAACAACTAAAGTAAATGATTTAACAAAGGTGTTATAACTAAAGATAAATCAATTAACAAGCAGAATCAAGCAGAACCAAACAGAACCAACCACTGGTTGGCAACCAGGGGGGTATTCGTCGTAGCTCGCTAAGCGGTTTAGCAAGCTAATTTTCAGGCTAAGATAAAAAACGCCCCTCTTTTTGGTTCGTGGAAGCAACTTTTGATAAATCACCATAGTTACATATCGATTAGCATTAACCTGCTCCAGGGCAGGCTAACTTAAGTGTAGCTGGATAAGATTGCCACACCCCCGGAAAAAGGAGGGATCCCATTGACCAAGGACTGATATTAGAGTTACATTAGCGGAGGGAGAGAGTTCTTTGCGATCGCCAAGATCCATTATTCTTGTATGAGCGCTACCGATTCAGCCGACAAGGAATCATTAATTTACAAGACCTTCTCGAGTCATTTATTGCAAACACCACAGTCGAACATTGACTGTCTTGCGCTTTTTTGCGAGTGGTACATTTTTGTAGTGTCGGTGATGCGGAGAACAAAGCACTCATAATTATATGAGTGTTATTAGTACACCATAGCATGTCATTATTGTAGAAAATGATTAAGGTGGACTCATGATAAGAATAGAGAGAAATACAGACAATTTATTTTCACTGCTTCAATTTATTGCATTTGTTATTAATACATTTAGTCATTTAACAGACGCTTTTATTCAAAGCAACTTCCAAGGAAATGTAAAACTACATCGAGGAAGGAGGTGAGGGGATTCGAACTAGCAACCTTGCAAATTTGAACCGGTAGAGGAAACCTCTGTACCAGTTGACACTTGCCGTGAGGTATTTATACATAGATATCACCCTATAAACATCCCAACACACCTTGCTCTCACAGCGGTGGTGGTGTTGAATTTTGCCATGATTATGGTCTTGTATTCTTCATAAGCGTTCATGTTCATCTCTTACTCGACAGCGGAGAAAAAAGAGCCCTTTTCTTTGAGTTTAGAACCATTATACCGTTAGAAAATCAGCCGTTAACTAACCGATATTTGCTGTTCTCAATCAGCTCGCTAATCTTAACGGGCTAAAAGGCCAATTAATTAACTTAGCTTCAACCCTACGACGAACGGGCCCCAGGGGTACGTTCGTCGTAGGATTGAAGCTAAGTTAATCAATTCTCCGCTGGCGAGTAGGAGATGAACATGAACGCTTATGAAGAATACAAGACCATAATCATGGCAAAATTCAACACCACCACCGCTGTGAGAGCAAGGTGTGTTGGGATGTTTATACGGTGATATCTATGTATGAATACCTGACGCCAAGTGTCAGCTGGTACAGAGGTTTCATCTACCGGTTTGCATCTGCATGGTTGCTAGTTCTAATCCCCTCACCTCCTTCCTCGATGTAGTTTTACATTTCCTTGGAAGTCGTTTTGAATAAAAGCGTCTGTTAAATGACTAAATGTATTAATAACAAATGCAATAAATTGAAGCAGTGAAAATAAATTGTCTGTATTTCTCTCTATTCTTATCATGAGTCCACCGTAATCATTTTCTACAATAATGATATGCTATGGTGTACTAATAACACTCATATAATTATGAGTGCTTTGTTCTCCGCATCACCGACACTACAAAAATGTACCACTCGCAAAAAAGCGCAAGACAGTCAATGTGGTGTTTGCAATAAATGACTCGAGAAGGTCTTGTAAATTAATGATTCCTTGTCGGCTGAATCGGTAGCGCTCATACAAGAATAATGGATCTTGGCGATCGCAAAGAACTCTCTCCCTCCGCTAATCTAACTCTAATATCAGTCCTTGGTCAATGGGATCCCTCCTTTTTCCGGGGGTGTGGCAAGCTTATCCAGCTACACTTAAGTTAGCCTGCCCTGGAGCAGGTTAGTGCTAATCGATATGTAACTATGGTGATTTATCAAAAGTTGCTTCCACGAACCAAAAAGAGGGGCGTTTTTTATCTTAGCCTGAAAATTAGCTCGCTAAACTGTTTAGCGAGCTACGACGAATACCCCCCAGAGCTCAACCAGAGATCAACCCAAAAGCAACAACACAAACAAAGGATTATTTAAAGGGGAATGGCTGATGGGAGATCTGGGCCAGGTGTGGTTGATGATTAATTATTGGAATCAGGTGCACACATCTGAGAAGGATGGAGGAGGAGGAGACAGAACGACAACACAAAACAGAACACAATATATATGTACAGTGGGGCAAAAAAGTATTTAGTCAGCCACCAATTGTGCAAGTTCTCCCACTTAAAAAGATGAGAGGCCTGTAATTCATAGGTATACCTCAACTATGAGAGACAAAATGAGAAGAAAAAAAAAATCCAGAAAATCACATTGTCAGGCAACAGCACTCGTGGGAATATTCCTTACCTACCCCACTCGCACGAGTACTATATTGCTTTTATAAAACAATTTTATAGTCAAACAATTAACATTTAAACACGAAGTTATTGATTAAAAAAAAATTATTTAGCCATTTTTTCTCCGCAACAAAAAAATAGTTCCATTGTCAACGTCTTTTGGAATTATAAGAACTTTGAATTAACGGTTATCGCTTAATTGTATCAACGTGCTATAGAATGTTTCATCGCGGAGTGATTTATTATTAGCTGTGAAAAGTCCGAGTTGGGATGTCCTGGGATATTCCAACTCATGGAACGTCTCTCGTCCAATCAGAAACAGCTAAATAATTCAATAGAACCCAATTGTTTTATAACAACACCTAACCCACACCTAATGAGTTATTACAAGTAGAAGAAGGCCGTCTGTGTTTTCCCCATCCAAAGATTCCCATCCTGCCTTACAGTGTAGATACAAATAAATCAGAGTCAAATGTTTGCAAAAAGCATTATTAACCCTTCTGTCAGGCGTGTCAATTCTGTAACCATGTTGAGAACACTACATGAGGGTTAAACAGTATATATGGCTCCAATTTGAGATGCTTGTTGTTCAGACCTACACTGCTGAATCCTGAGTATATTCATGTGCTTTGTTACAGGTCTTTACTGGAATAAAGCCAGATTGTTGCATCAACCAGAAGAAACATTCCTGAAACGTCCCATTTCTTTTTACAACTCCTTATCTCTCGCATCATTCAAAGCTCTCATTTACTAAAATCACACAATGGATTAAAGCCCATTAGAGCAGCTTTAATTTCATTCCTCTCATCAGTGTCAGAGTCTGATCAGACTAATGAAGCTGAAGCTGAGCTGTTCCACTGTTTCAGGACCTCAGAGTCTGATCAGACTAATGAAGCTGAAGCTGAGCTGCTCCACTGTTTCAGGACCTCAGTGGGATTTAACAGATTATCAACTGAAGGATGGACAAATTTAGCCAACATCAACAAACGTTTAGAAAAAAAACTTGTTTAGGAACATAATTTACAATACATTTCTGTCACAGATATTTGCCCTTCAATTTGCAATATTTTAGAGTTCAGATCACATGACACCTGTGGGATTTTCTTAAGGCAACTAACAATACAACCAATTAGTCAGAATGGTTAATGCATGAAGACAGAAGAAGTGACATCATCTCTTGCTATACTGCTCTACTTTCACTGAAGCTCTCACTGGTAACATCCTCAGAGGAGAAAGATTACAGTCAATACCAAAGTATGGAAACACTCTCTCAGTGAAAGTGTGTGTGACAGTGTGTAGATGTGTGTTATTATCAGGGTCAGAGAATGACACCTCTCCTCTGTCCCAGTCCAGCTGCACTCTGATCCTCTGGAGTTTCTGCTTCACTGTGAGGAGAGTGGAGGACTGTGGTGTAGAACGAGCTACATATTTACCACCTACATAAAGCACATACCACTGTCCACTCAAGGAGCTATAGTCTCCCTTCCTTTGGAGAGATTCTGTCATCAAGCCCACACTCCAGTTTGTGTTCTCTCCAACCTCCACATCCCAGCAGTGAGTCCCTGAGTTAAAGCCCTCAGAGCCCACGATTTCAGCCCACTTATCAAATCTTTCTGGGTTACCAGGAAGCTGCTGTCTCTCATCACCCCATCTCACACTGGTCAGATCCTCAGACAAGATGAGATCTGGGGCTGCAGTGTTGGGATCCAGAGTCACAGGAGCTGCAGAGTGAGAAACACAAATGGTTTAGGTGGAAAGAGCACACAAAAAGAGATACATACACATATACAAACTAGAAGTCATTATCTGTATCTGTATTTGTATCTGTTAAACCATCAAAATAATCTGTCTTTGTGTCTGGATTAAGATAGAAGGCCTGAAGTGGGTGTGGTCAGAAGTCATGTTAAAATCCCATTAATTTATTGTATTTATTAATGTATTATGTTATTAATCATGAAACATATTTTCACATCCTTATACTGTACTTTTCATCCCTCTTTATTTTTAACTGAACTAAGTTTTATGAACTGTCTGAACCCCCAGCTTGTCCAAATGTCTGTGGTACAGTGAACCACATCGCCCTCCATGCTTAACAGGGATTTCCTCACCTTTGCTTTAACATCACAGTACAGGTTTGGTCCAACTGTACGTGAGAAATGCATGCGTGAGGGTACCCTTTAGCATGGTGCAGTGACAGTTAGGAGTTTACGGAAACCCGTGTTTCCAACAATTGAGTAGGGCAAGAGGTCCTGGCAAATCATTTCACCCAAAGTTTCTGTAA
>NC_045153.1:4491198-4511198 GCF_900700415.2 Clupea harengus
GAGCTCTAGTAAGGGAGATGTGTGTGTGTGTGTATGGTCTTATGAGAGAAGTGGCAGAGACGCTATGTGCTGTAGTAGGGGAGGTGTGTGTGTGTGTGTGTGTGTGTGTGTGTGTGTGTGTGTGTGTGTGTGTGTGTGTGTTTATCTGCTGGGCCTCTAGTAGGGGAGCTCTGCTGTCACTCAGGCTTCACTGGTAAGATCCTCAGAGGAAAGATGCCAGTGTTAAAGTATGGAAACACTCTCTCAGTGAAAGTGTATGTGACAGTGTGTATGTGTGTGTTAATTTCGCTGTGGCATGTATTTCTCTAAGTAGGTGTTCTCTATATTTTTAAATGTGTTGAAATGTTTGCATGCATGCTTGTGTGTGTGTGTGTGTGTGTGTGTGTGTGTGTGTGTGTGTGTGTGTGTGTCAAATGTGCTTTCAATGAAACTAAACAGTGGTGTATCATTCATGTCACTATCACTATCACTTGATCATGTAAAATCAATGTATGCCCCCTTCTCTCTCTCTCTCTCTCTCTCTCTCTGTGTCTGTGTCTGTTTCTGTCAGTACTCACTGTATTGGACAATCTCCTGCATCTTCTCCCAGACTCTGAACTTCAGGTTGCCCAGGTGTTTTGCCACATTGATCAGGGCTCCTGAAACCCTCTCTGGTTCCTGCGGTAGGCACTGGGCTCTGGAATAACATTCAGGAGTCAGTGCTGCTGTGGGTTTGGGTTCAGAACCACAGAGAAGAGAGAGACAGGAGGCAGATCACTCACCTCTCCACTGTGCTCTTGTAGTTCTGTGAAATGATGAAGGAAAGACATTTATTTTTACATGATATCATAATAAACCTTTATTTATTCATGCTCTCTCTACTCCCCTGTAAGCTGACACACCGACACACCACACACACACACACACACACACACACACACACACACACACACACTCTCACCGTCAGCACCTGATACATGTCATCATCATGTACATCATCAGAGTTTTTTCCCAGTTGCCCCTGTCCCTCATTCACCCTGTTTCTTTAGTCAATGACCATTTAACATTTTACACACAGAGGACATTGGAACACTCAGATAAAGTGTAAGTGAGTGTGATTGAGTGTGGCTGTATATGAATGATGGTGATTGGCCAGTACACACACACACACACACACACACACACACACACACACACACACACACACAGACAGACACACAGACAAACAGACAGACAGACACTTAACAGGGCTTTCAATGCAATCTCTATAGGTTCCAGGAGGGCTAGCACTAATGTGCTTTCATCATACTAACTGTGAAAAGTGTGGGCGGAGGCTTCGATCAAGTCACATTCTGTCCAGATGGCTAGCGTTCAGTGCAACAACTCAATTCACTCTTTAGTCAGCGTACTAATCGAGATAAATTGGCAGCAAAACAATTAGGACTTCCTAGTCCAAATGTATCCATTCAACAGGTTTCTATAAAGGGGGGAAAATCCTACACCCAAGGATTTTCCAAGAATTGGTACGAAAGAAAATCGTGGCAAGAAGAATGTGAAGTGGCTAATGTTGTCTTTTTCTACCCCTGCTTACTTTTCCATCCCGAAGGCGGCACAGCAGACAGCACTACATGGACAACTACTGGAGTTACAGACATGCACCATCTGTCAACTACTGGAGTTACAGACATGCACCATCTGTCTACAACTACTGGAGTTACAGACATGCACCATTTGTCATCTACTGGAGTTACAGACATGCACCATCTGTCAACTACTGGAGTTACAGACATGCACCATCTGTCAACTACTGGAGTTACAGACATGCACCATCTGTCAACTACTGGAGTTACGGACATGCACCATCTGTCAACTACTACTGGAGTTACAGACATGCACCATCTGTCAACTACTGGAGTTAGAGACATGCACCATCTGTCTACTACTGGAGTTACAGATATGCACCATCTGTCTACAACTACTGAAGTTACAGACATGCACCATCTGTCTGAAAAGGTGCAGAAACATGAGCAGTCGGAGCTCCACATGGACAGCTGTCTGAAGTTCTCTGCTTTTGGGAGGGTGAACATTGCCACTCAGCTGGATGAGGGATACAGGCTAGCAGTGCGCCGCCACAACGATGAGGTGAGCAATAACCCGAACATCCAGTGTGTCAAATGTTGTGGCGTTTTTGAGTTAGCCCTGTGAGGCAAGGATGAAACGGAGGGCTCCACCACACACACACACACATACACACACACACACACTATTATAAGGACAGTAGATGGTTCTTACTTGTAGAAATGTGATGTCATCAGCTCCCACCTTCTCTTCTATGGCTCTGATTGTGTCTGAAAGAGATGAGATCTCTCTGCTCATCTTCTCAATCTTCTCCTTCATCATCTGACTTTTCCGCTCCTCTTCCTCCCTCAGTGCAGCTATCCTGGCTGCCTCTTCATCTCGTAGAAACTGGTGAACCTTCTCAAACTCCTCCTTGATCATCTTCTCTGTGTGCTGGGCCTGAGTCTGGAATAAGGTCAATAACAGAGAAAGTGTCTACTGGGGAATTCCTCTGGATTAACACACTTCATAAAAGCTCCTTCCAACGTCTGTAGATATTCTATTCATGCTTGACTCCTGACTCTCACCTTAATGTGTTTTGCTGTTTTACCATAGGTGAGTTTTACTTTTTCAAAAG
The DNA here is from genome assembly GCF_900700415.2 of Clupea harengus. Taxonomy (NCBI): domain Eukaryota; kingdom Metazoa; phylum Chordata; class Actinopteri; order Clupeiformes; family Clupeidae; genus Clupea; species Clupea harengus. Next base: position 4,493,873 of record NC_045153.1, read on the forward strand.
CCTTTAGCTTTTCCTTTAAGGGATCCACTTTGACCTTCAGCTCCTCCTGGAAGAGAGAGAGAGAGAGAGAGAGAGAGAGAGAGAGAGAGAGAGAGAGAGAGAGAGAGAGAGAGAGAGAGAGAGAGAGAGTTGACTTTTACATACAAAGTAATTTGTGACGCTCGTCAGATGTGTTGGTGACTATTCCAACATTTGCTGGCATATTTCTGAAAAGTCCTGAATGTGAAAATAATAAAGACAAATCAAGTCTCACATGTCAGTGATTCACTTTACAGCAATACTGAGTCAGATTTTTAAATATGACTTTGGCAGAACATGGATTGTCACCACTAAAACAACAAATGGATACATTTCAGTTGGATGCTTTGTGAACACATTTGGATGGCCTTCTTGAGGGGGCAAAGGAGTGAAATGATGGTGCTGCCACCTAGTGTTGAGTTACAGTAATAACAGCAACTACAGGGATTTTGAATGTTATTAGCAAATCATTGTTTATAATGATGGACTAAATATCGGGCTATAGCTTGATGTTAATTATCCAATACAAAATCTTGTGGTTATCAAACTTACCTTATGGTCAACTGCTGCTTCAACAATGGGACTGAACTGGTGATTCCTGTGGAGTTTTGAGTCCCGACACGAGTAACACACAAGCTGCTGATCATCGTGACAAAACAGCTTGAGTTTGTCGCCATGGAGACTACAGAGTGCTCCTCTCTGACCTCTCTCCTGTAAAAATGTCTCACACAGGTTTTTTAATGCAAGGTTGGTTGGTGGCTCGTCCTTTGATGACCTCCTGCAGACTGGACATTCTCTGGATCCTTTGGTTTCCCAGTACTGCTGCAGACAGACTTTACAGAAGCTGTGACTACATGACAGAACAACTGGGTCCTTGAAGATGTCAGTGCACACAGGACAGGATAAATCCTCTTCTAGCTTTGAAGCCATTTTCCAAGAGTAAATATAAATCTGGTTCCAACTTCGCTCTCGTTGTAACTTTTTCCCAAACTTTACTTTCACTTTCAGGAGTTTGACAAATCCAGTCAGTTTCTGAGTCCTCTTGTTGTTTTAACCAATTTATGCAAGCATGGCAACCTCTCCAACGTCTTTTTGAAAGCAACTATGTCCAGTTTGAGTGTCTTTAAATTAGATTCTCACCTGACCTGCTGGAGCAGTTTTGTGACGGTGTGACGGGGAACACAGCAGCCGCCCTTCACTGAGCTTCACCTCCTCCTTCAGGAAAGGAGAGTCAGAGGGAGGGATCTGGAGGAGCAGGGAGCTGATTGGTCAGTCTCACAACAGTCCTCCAATAAACAGTTATTTAGTGCCTCCTTGTCTTAAGGATCAGAGGTCAAAGTACCTGGATGAGTGAGCTCTAACTTACAGGCATAAACAGGCTTCATGTCAGTGTTTTTCCTCCACTATCCACAGAAATGTTGTTCTGATCTCATTCCTACTGCAGACACACAGAGAGCTGTCTGTGCTGTGAATGACACCTCCAGTGTACACACTCTCAGCACATCCACTGTGTCTGATTTTCAGTGACATTATCAAGGGAAACCTCTGTATTCTTTAACCTGGGACCTACTAAAAGCTGACATTATTACTTAGTCATTACATTATTGCTCATGTGTAGTTACCAATGACTTGATATATAGGTATATCTATAGGTTTATATATGCAGTCATCGGAAGGTACTTGTACTGTGGGTTACATATCACAGAGAGAGGAAATCACATACTTTCTGTGAGTCCATGCTAGTGTCCTTATTGCAGTCATATTATCCTGTGTGCTCAGCTCTGTTATATATTAACCCATAGATACAGACAAGTCTAGGCTGGAACCATAAACATAGAGTTCAGAGTCTTCTCTACCACATGCAGTGACTGGTAGTCAGACAGCATATGGATTTGCAGAAGATGTGTGTAAACATTTGAAAGCTTGTGTTATGTCTGTTGTGGTCCTGTTCATGAGTCTGTGGTGGTTTCTGCTGAAAGTGGGTCTCTGTTGGTCTGAGTCAGAGGAGTAACATAGGACAGAGTTTCAGCTTCAAGTTCAGATAACACACCTGACCTTTGAGACAACATCAGAGCTCATGGCATGTGTTTTATAGTAGGGGTGGGCAGGTGTGTGTGTGTGTGTGTGTGTGTGTGTGTGTGTGTGTGTGTGTGTGTGTGTGTGTGTGTGTGTGTGTGTGTGTGTGTGTGTGTGGGGGTGTGTGTGCACATCTGTGTGTGCGCGTGTGCGTATGCACGTTGTTACAACCCTGGCTCATAGGGAAGTGACATAATGAGAACACAAAACCAAAAACCTGTGTGTATGTGTGTGTGTGTGGGTGTGTGTGTGTGTGGGGGGGGGTGGTGTGTGTGGGTATGTGTGTGTGTGTGTGTGTGTGGGGGTATGTGTGTGTGTGTGTGTGTGTGTGTGTGTGTGAGTATGTGTGTGTGTGTGGGTGTGTGTGTGTGTGTGTGTGTGTGTGTGAGTATGTGTGTGTGTGTGGGTGTGTGTGTGGGTATGTGTGTGTGTGTGTGTGGGGATATGTGTGTGTGTGTGTAGGTATGTGTGTGTGTGTGTGTGTGTGTGTGTGTGTGTGTGTGTGTGTGTGTGTTGCTCATATTGTTAATGGCTGCAATAAGTACAAAGGACTTCATACTGTACGCCATGACCGCATTGTCAACCTCATTTCTAGTACTGTTAAGGGAGTATTCCCCCCCAATGTGTCAATGTACAAACACTCCCGTATAATGCCAGATTGGTTTAACAGCTCTGATGATGTGTTGTGCAACATCCCTAACACCCCTGATGTTGTTTTCTTGGAAAAGGTTAAAAGGGAGGTAGTAGTCCTTGAGGTAGCCTGTGTCTATGACCTCTTTATGGACATAGCCTTCCTTGACAAGTTGACCAAATACCAGCCCATTGTTGCTAAGATGAGAGACCTAGGCTATACATGTAAGATGGTAGTATTGACATTTGGAAGCCTGGGGCATTTCCATAAGCTTTCGGTCAGTGGGTTACGACTGGCAGGACTTAGTAAGAGACAATCAAAACAACAAGCAAAGTTCTGCTCTGTATCAGCTGCTATAGGTAGTCTTGCTGTTTGGCGTAGGAGATGTTTCTTGTACCCATGAGTCACTAAGCTGTATTCAACCTCTGAGAAATGTTTGAATCCTTTCTGTACAGAATATGATTGGTTGATTCAAAAAAATAATTTAAATGTGTGTGTGTGTGTGTGTGTTTGTGTGTGTGTGTGTGTGTGTGTGTGTGTGTGTGTGTGTGTGTGTGTACCTGCTGGCCTTATGAGAACAGAAGCAGAGACACTATGGGCTCTAGTAGGGGAGATGTGTGTGAGAGTGTGTAGATGTGTGTTATTATCAGGGTCATAGAATGACCGCTCTCCTCTGTCCCAGTCCAGCTGCACTGATCCTCTGGAGTTTCTGCTTCACTGTGAGGAGAGTGGGGGGCTGTGGTGGAGAATATGCTCTATATTTACCATCTTTATAATACACATACCACTCTCCACTCATGGAGTAATAGTCTCCCTTCCTCTGGAGAGACTCTGTCATCACACCCACACCCCACATTATCTGTATCTGTATTTGTATCTGTTAAACCAACAAAATTATCTGTCTTAGTGTCTGGATTCAGATAGAAGGCCATAAGTAGGCGTGGCATATGCTGTACGTGAGAAATGCATGCGTGAGGGTACCCTGTAGCATGGCGCAGTGACAGTTAGGCGCTTACGGAAACCTCAACAATTGAGTAGGGCATGAGGTCCTGGCAAATCATTACACCCAAAGTTTCTGTAATCTGCTTGGCCGTCGGGTGGTTGTGTGTGTATGGTGTTTTTGAATTGAACACAGCCGTTATTGGTGGTTGTGGCTGTGTATTATCCACTGCTGGGGGGGCCTGGGCAGACATGGTCACAAAGGGATGTTTGAGATGCATATGGTTATGCATTACTGATGTTGTTAGGTGTTTCACATCCCTGCCTTATCATTGTGGCCTTGGTTAACCGTTCCTGCTCTGTCCCTGACCGTAGTCGGAGATTACTGGGGAGACTTTGGTTTACTGCTCCAGGGCCGAAGTGTTCTATATTCTAAACTCCGGGGTTAACTCCCTTTCCCTTCAGTCTGCAGTTGATGAGCAAATAAATGGCAACTTAATTTGGTCCGAGGATTTATTCTCCACACTGGTTGCACAGAGTTCAACGTTACAGCAACATAACTTTGCTCCGGTCGCTACATCCTATCTATCCGTATGCATCACCTCTCTCTCTCTCGCTCTCTCTCTCACGCTCGTCCACACCCACCCTGTACGTGCTGCTCTTAAAGGAGCCGCACCATTATACAACACCTGGTAAAATTTGCAGGCAACTTTAGTCTTAAGTTGGTTGTAAAGTCCTCCCAGATAGCACTGGTGGTTGAGGGGTGCTGTAGAGTCCATTGCTAGGTCCTAAAATTGTGTGTGTGTGTGTGTGTGTGTGTGTGTGTGTGTGTGTGTGTGTGGAAGATTCTGATTGGTCAGTTCCACACCTCCTTGTCCAGTCAAGGTGAGCCAGAGGGAGGGAAGAAGATTCTGATCAGTGTGCTTTCAGACTGTAAAGTTCAATGAACATTGCCATCTACTGGTGAAATGTGAGTATTGAATCTGCTGCATAAAAAAATTACAGTGATTGGTTGCAGAGTACACATTTAACACCAACCCATGCCATTATGAGTAGATCTCTTATATGCATTTTGGTTGAGCATTCAAATGTTATTCTATTTCTCATTATATCTCAAGAATGTCTGCATTTGGTTACCTTATTTCATAACTAGAGCCATTTATTTTGTTGTCAAATGCCTCTTCATCAATGGGTCTGGAGTAGATTTTTGTGCATCTTTGGACATATATACACAAGTCACACAAGCTTTTTAATCATCTTTACAGAGAAACCTGAGGTCGCTTTTGAGTACAGTGCAGGGAATGAATGGATGAATGGATGAATGAATGAATGAATGAATGAATGAATGAATGAACGGATGAATGGATGAACTAATAAATGACTGACTTATATTATATCTATCCCTGGATATATCCCTGGATCTCTGAGCAGGTGCTGGTTGCTATGGACAGATGCCCCATTCCCACAGAAGCTGATGTAGCAAACTCTGCCAAATGTCCCTGTTATGTGACTCTGTACCCTTACTGGCACCCGTAAGACAAACAGCTTGAGTGTCCTTGTCTGGCCATCCTCTCTCTGGTTCACTCACTGTGAGCTTCATCTCTGCTCTGTCCTGTGCTGGTGAAACTTAGTTGGAAAGACATTTGAGCACTCAAAGAAGATATTAGAAAGGCGCGTTGCAGTATTCCACCAACAGATGGCAGTAGTTCAGTATGTTGGATGTAACTGTACCCCTACCTTCCCACAGAGTTGTACCTTCCTAAAAATGGGTCAATTGACCCTTGACCCCAATCAACACCACTGTTTGTGTCCCTGAGGGAGGTGTTCCTCTCCTGTCCTCTAGCCCTGTCTGTGGAGCCTGTGGACTGGTTTGGTGGTTTACTATTGGTTATGGTTATGGTTATAGTATTTAGCACACACTTTTGTCCAAAAACAATACATCTGTAACTTATATATAAATGACCTTGGAAGAACATGTATGCATTTTGTGTATTAAATGATTATATTGTTCCATACCTCTTCATCAGAAATTAATTTATACGTAAGTGACCTTTCCTCATTGATGATATACAGTCCATTAAAACTCTTGCCCTGTGGAAAATGTTTAAAAAAAAATTGAAATCAACACAATGAATGAGACAATATCACATGGGAAAATCTAAAAATAAATATTTTTTAAAGCCAGTGTGGTTCATGTACTGGTCCAGACAGAGACACTACAAGCTCTCACTGATTCATCTCCTACTACAGATCAGTCCTGGTCCAGACAGAGACACTATCAGCTCTAACTGATTCATCTCCTACTACAGATCAGTCCTGGTCCAGACAGAGACACTATCAGCTCTAACTGATTCATCTCCTACTACAGATCAGTCCTGGTCCAGACAGAGACACTATCAGCCCTAACTGTGCTGATCTACTCTTACACAAGCCTTCACTAGTAAGATCATCAGTGGAGAGAGTTTACAGCCAATAGCATAAAGAAAAAGTATAAAAACACTCTTTCACAATTCTGTATGAAGGAAATTATGTTGGAGAGTTTTGCCACAGGATCCCATTTGTCAGCATCAGTGTCTATTAGCCACAGCTCTAAGCAGATGACATAAAACACAAAAGACAATATTGGCTTATTCAATTCAATCTTTTTTTGTACAGCACTAAAACAATACAATTGTCTCAAGTAGCATCATTCAAGAAAAAAAGAAAAGAATCATACAATTAACAAGTCCATTCAAACCGCTTTCATTAGTTTTTCTCATCAGTGTTTGTGCTTTCTACAGACCTCAGATTCTGACTAATGGAGCTGAAGCTGAGCTGTTCCACTGTTTCAGGACCTCAGTGGGATTTAACAGATTATCAACTGAAGGATGGACACATTTAGCCAACATCAACAAACGTTTAGATAATAAAAGTAACTTGTTTAGGAACATAATTTACAATACATTTCTGTCACTGATATTTGCCCTTCAATTTACAATATTTTAGAGTTCAGATCACATGGCACCTGTGGGATTTTCTTAAGGCAACTAAGAATACAACCAATTAGTCAGAATGGTTAATTTATGAAGACATTTTGACACCAGGAACAAGTCATTATTAACCTGGCAAAAGGAAGTGACATCATCTCTTGCTATACTGCTCTACTTTCACTGAAGCTCTCACTGGTAACATCCTCAGAGGAGAGATATTACAGGCAACATTAATGTATGGAAACACTCTCTCAGTGAAAGTGTGTGTGAGAGTGTGTAGATGTGTGTTATTATCAGGGTCAGAGAATGACAGCTCTCCTCTGTCCCAGTCCAGCTGCACTCTGATCCTCTGGAGTTTCTGCTTCACTGTGAGGAGAGTGATGGGCTGTGGTGTAGACCATGCCCCATATTCACCATCTTTATAATACACAAGCCACAGTCCACTGATGGAGGTAAATTCTCCCTTCCTCTGATGAGACTTTGTCATCACACCCACATTCCACCATGGATTCTCTCCAACCTCCACATCCCAGCAGTGTGTCCCTGAGTTAAAGCCCTCAGAGCCCAGGACACTGTGATAATGATCAAATCTCTCTGGGTTATCAGGAAGCTGCTGCTCATCACCACGTCTCACACTGGTCAGATCCTCAGACAGGATGAGATTGGCTTTTGCAGTGTTGGGATCCAGAGTCACAGGAGCTGCAGAGTGAGAAACACAAATGGTTTAGGTGGAAAGAGCACACAAAAAGAGATACATACACATATACAAACTAGAGGTCATTATCTGTATCTGTATTTGTATCTGTTAAACCATCAACATGATGTGTCTTTGGGTCTGGATTCAGATAGAAGGCTAGAAGTGAGCGTGGCTTATGTCAGAAGTCAAGCACATGCATTTTTGTGTGTGTGTTTATGTGTGTGTGTGTGTGTGTGTGTGTGTGTGTGTGTGTCTTGCGTGTATGTGTGTGTGTGTCTGGCGTGTATGTGTGTGTGTGTTTGTGTGTGTGTATGTGTGTGTGTGTGTGTGTGTGTGTGTGTGTGTGTGTGTGTAGGTATGCGTGTATGTGTGTGTTTGTGTGTGTGTGTATGCATATGTGTGTTTGTGTGTTTGGGTGTGTGTGTGTGTGTGTGTGTGTGTGTTTGTGTGTGTGTGTGTGTGTGTGCATGGACGGATTAAGAAACCACGGGCCCCTGGGCCTGGATATTTTGAAGGCCCCCCCCCCCCCCCCCCCGCGAAAAAAAAAATTGTGCGCCCGCAAAACACGCACGCACGCACACACACAACCAATGTGTTGGATTTTACGGTCGAATTAGATACTTTGGCTATTGTATTGGGAAAGTAAACAGGTCAAAGTTTACTCTAACATCCACCTTCGGTGAGGTGTGCACTGCCCTGCTATTGTTTCTGACATTACATGTGACAGGGCAACAGCCGAGTGATTCTTTTCCAACTTGAAACGGATTAAGACCTACCTGAGGGGCAGCACGGGGCAGGAGAGTCTGAATGGGCTATCCTGTCCATTGAAAAATCAAATCATGCATCACCACTTTTATGTTTGAAAGGCGTCGTCCGGCAGGTGTAGCCTACTGTGCCTGCTTGTAGGTCTTGACTTTCAGATTCTGCGCCTAAACTAGCTATATCGTATCGTCTCATCACATGATCAAATAGAGACTTGACATTGGACAACAAGATACATATTACCCAGCAATCATCATTGCATATCTGTATATGACAAAAATAACAAAGAAAATAAGAAATTATTAATTTAATTGAATCGTTTTTTAATAGTTTCTATAGTGTATGTAAGATAAGCATACAGTATAATTTTGTTATAGATTGCTACTGACGATTCCCCCTAAAAATGATGAAAACCATGACCGAGACAGGTTTGCCATTTTGAGGGTATATATAGCATAAGGTATCCTGAGCAGTCCCAAAAAGTTATGCTTTATCACTGTCGCATTAATCTAGCTTTTTCTAACACAGCACAGGTACACTCAATTAAAGCTATTAACAAATGAATAAAATACACCTTTTTCAACCACAAATAAGAGATACATAACAGCGACTTCACGCAGAGGCTCTGGCCTAGGGGCCCCCTGAGCTCATGGGCCCCTGGGCCTGGGCCCGGTAGGCCCGTTCGTTAATCCATCCCTGTGTGTGTGTGTTTGTGTGTGTGTGTGTGTGTGTGTGTGTGTGTGTGTGTGTATCTGTGTGTGTGTGTGTATCTGCTGGGCCTCTAGTAGGGGAGCTCTGCTGTCACTCAGGCTTCACTGGTAAGATCCTCAGAGGAAAGATGCCAGTGTTAAAGTATGGAAACACTCTCTCAGTGAAAGTGTGTGTGACAGTGTGTAGGTGTGTGTTAATAACGGTCTTTGTGGCATGTATTTCAAAGTTGGTGTTCTGTATATTCTAAATGTGTTGAAATGTTTGTATGCATGTGTGTGTGTGTGTGTGTGTGTGTGTGTGTGTGTGTGTGTGTGTGTGTGTGTGTGTGTGTGTGTGTGTGTGTGTGTGTGTGTGTGTGTGTGTGTGTAATGTGCTTTCAATGAAACTGAACAGTGGTGTATCATCCATTCCACTAGCTATCATGTAAAATTGCTGTATGCCCTCTCTCTCTCTCTCTCTCTCTCTCTCTCTCTCTCTCTCTCTCTCTCTCTCTCTCTGCTCTATTGGGGCTAAGCTCTATCTCAGGCCTTTCTCTGTAAACGGCTCTATCAGGCTCTATCAAGGATTCTATTCTGGCTATTGCTCTACTTGGGCTATTTGAGGCCTTTTTCTGAAAACAGCTCTAACGTCTAACGGCTCTATTGCGTGTAGCCCTCCCACCAATGATATGGCTCATACACTACACTAGGGGATAACACAAACAGGGTGGGGTGGACATTAAAATCAACTCTTCTTTTATTTAATCTTTACCAACCCAATGGGATCCCTTAATTACTCTTGTTGTGAACACTGTACAGCACATTTGAACATTTCAGAAGATTGACCTCCAGGAAAAGAAGCTCCTAGCAACCCTGTCAGAACGGAAAACTAATACTATCATTCCCAAAAACACAGACCCATATGAATTATTTTTTAAAACAGTAGGGTGAGACAAGTAAGCTAACCGAGTTCAGGCAGGAGCAACACAGTTCCTTACATTTCCTTTAGTCCGTCAGTGAGGAAAAAACATACGCTGCACCCCCCAAAAAAACTTTGGTCATGCACGACAAAAGAAAATGTGTTAGGCGTACCGGTATCTTGTTGTCAAAGCATGAAAACAGGCTGCATTACCACACACCCTGACACATACATAGCAATGGAAGATGACATTTCCCTCCATCCTTAATAATACTCTTTCAATTGCATTCTGCTCACTTTAACAATGTCTACTGTTTTAGCTTTACTGTATCCTTATCAATTCTTAAACTCAACTGAAATATCCCAGACAATTCTTTTTCACCCGTAGACCTGCGTCTACACACTCTTCATCACTTCCGCTCTCCTCCAGTTCCCCCTTCAGCTTGGCAGCTCTTTTGATCTCTTCACTTGTCTTCAGATTTCTGTTGGAGATTCTTTTTGCTCTTATTTATGTAGGCACTTTGAATTGCCTCTGTGTATGAAATGTGCTCTATAAATAAACTTGCCTTACCTCTCTCTCTCTATTTATATATACATATATATATAATCTATCTCTCTCTCTCTCTCTCTCTCTCTCTCTCTGTCTGTGTGTGTGTTTCCGTCAGTACTCACTGTATTGAACAATCTTCTGCATCTTCTCCCAGACTCTGAACTTCAGGTTGCCCAGGTGTTTTGCCACATTGATCAGAGCTCCTGAAACCCTCTCTGGATCCTGCAGTGTGCACTGGGCTCTGGAATAACATTCAGGAGTCAGTGCTGCTGTGGGTTTGGGTTCAGAACCACAGAGAAGAGAGAGACAGGAGGCAGATCACTCACCTTTCCACTGTGCTCTTGTAGTTCTGTAAAATGGAGGAAATATCATAAAAAATATGGTTATTACTCTTTTGATGAATTAAGAGTAAATAATTAAATGAATCAATAAATGAATGAATTGACACTTGTTTGTTTTTCTCCAGACACACATCTCTCTGTTCTCTTGTCCTAGCTGAAAGACTCTTCAGGTAACACCTTTCCCACCTCACTTGCACACTAATCTCACCCTGCCCACCTTAAGCACCTGACATTTCTCTGCTGGAAGCTTCTTAATATAACCTCAATATAGAACCCTCAATGTAACCTCAATTTAGAACAAACTGCTCTCTGCTCCTCTCCAAGATGGAAGACTCTTCAGGTGACACCCCACCTGCTCTCTTCTACCAAGAACCCCCCCCCTCCTCATTTCTAATGCAGCACTTGTCATCTTAATCCTCACATTCATGATAATCAGAGATGTCCAGTTTTCCCTTTTCCTTGTTCTGCATATCATGTTATCCACCTTTTTACAGATCATTTCATACAAAAAAAAGCCAACCCAGTTCCCTCCTACCTCAACCCCAATGACACCTGGTCCCTGAACTGACCCCCCATCCCCCGAGAAAAACACACACAAATAATCTGCACACACTTCGCTCACCTGCAACCTACACCCACCTCTGTATCATCCTTCAGACACACATCTGCACATTTTATATAATTAATTAAATGATGTGTAGCTAAGAGTGAATAGAAGTTGTGTAAGCAGGTCCCCACACACTTCCTGTTCTTCTCACAAATGTATCTTAACAGCCAGAGATTTTATCATCAAAACTTATAATCAGATCTTAAGTCATTATACAGACAGTGGATTGTTCTCACCTGCAGGAATGTGATGTCATCAGCTCCCATCTCCTCCTCTATGGCTCTGATTGTGTCTGAAAGAGATGAGCTCTCTCTGCTCATCTTCTCAATCCTCTCCTTCATCATCTGACTCTTCCAAGTCCCCTCATCTCTCAGTGCAGCTAACCTGGCTGCCTCTTCATCTCGTAGAAACTGGTGAAGCTTCTCAAACTCCTCCTTGATCTTTGTGTCTATGTGTTGGGTCTGACTCTGGTTTAGCACACAAAAGATATTCATGAATGTCTTCCCCAAAACATATTGACATTGTGTTAAATAGGCTCATACTTACCTCAACATGTTTTGCTGTTTGTTCACAGGTGACCTTAGCTTCTTCACATAGCTTCATCTGCTTCCTTAGGGGCTCCATTTTAATCTTGAGCTCCTCCTGGAAAGAACCAACACCTTACAGTAAACACAGCTGGGTGGAAACTGGTTGCAATAGGGTAACACTTCCAGACTGCTTCTGAATCTCTGTCATGCAAGAACATGCTCCTATCTAAATTAATATTGAGACCCCTATCCAACATCCGTGGATCAAAACAACATTTGCAATACTTATACTATACTAAAAAATCTTGTCAAGATATGTATGCATGCCTGTTTCTATAGCAACAAAGCAGAGATGAGAAACAAACCGTGGAACACTGTTCAACTGAAGGACAGTATTTATTTCACTCCTATCAACAAACCAATCTCTTCTTTTACTACATGACAGAACCAGCATATAACCATCATAAGACCAGCATATAACCAGCATATAACCAGCATATAACCAGCACATAACCAGCACATAACCAGCATATAGCCAGCATTCTCATGAATTTCCAACAGAGTTGCCTGTGCTTTAGAAATTATCTGTATGCTTAACAGATGCAAATGTGTGTCAAATGATCAATCTACAGATGATCCGGAAAGAACCGCAGCTGTTCAGGACTAATGGTCAGAGCCTCTTTGAGACCCATAATAGAAATGCTTTATCAACGTGGAACAGCTTAGAGCCCAAACAAATAAACAAGCAAAAAACTATAGTGAACCTGAATGTAATAAGTGACACTTACCTTAAGGGCAACACTCTGCTCTCTCCTTTGGTCACGGCCATATTTTTCTACATCAAAGGACATTTATGGTCATAACACATACTGATATGCTGTGGCAAGTTAATGACCTGGATAAGGCAACTCTGTTCAGAATCATGTTAAAGATTCTTGTAACTGAAGGGACCGGCATAGGTCATAAGAATATGCCATAGTCAATAATTCAATGATATTATACCTAGTTATAATTGTTACTTTTATTTGGATTTAACTAGCATGTAAACAGTTCCTGGGTGAATATACTCTTGGACTGACCTGGGGAGTGAGGTGTGATATTAGACTCTCACCTTCCCCCCCCAGGTCGAGACAAAGAGCCCTGCACCCATGGCCCATTTGAATAGACGGTAACACCCCTTGAATATGAGTGTATTTAACAGACTGTTCCTCAAGGAATAAGTTAGATATGCTGAGGTGAAGTTCTGTGAGGGAGGATGGATCCTCAGTCTCTGTCTCACAAATGGTCGGCCGCCATTCTTCAAGAATAAACCTGAATCCTGACTGATCAAACCTAAGACTGAATCTTCAATATATGGTATAAATTATATCCCATCATAACAATCACCAATGTTTGTGTCCTTTCATATCTTAAGATGTGTCAACAATAACTGCCAGCTTGAAGTGATAAATATTGGCAGTCGACATCACATTGTGTTGGATAAACACCATTAAGGAAACTGTGTTGCTTTTACGAACTAATGCTAAACGTCACTTGGTGAAGTGTCTAGGGGGTGTGGCTGTAGGAAAAGGAAAGGCACCATCCAGCATTATACACAGTCTCTTATCAACCATGCCATGATGCTGATACAAGATGATCCTATGTGCTGTATTACTCCTCAAGGTTGGATGACATAAGATGAAATATTACTTCAAAGCAGCACTTGAAGGTGTGCAGCTCAAACATACCCAGTTCCTTTTCCATGTCCATGGCCAGCTGGTTCAGGTTCATCATCTTTAAGATTCTCAGTACGACTCTGTCAGAATCTTTCAGGGTGTATGCTTGTACTATTAGCTCTACAGTGTCATCAGAGTCACTTTCCACCAGTTTGCCCCGTGGGATTTTGTCCTCGTCCTTCAAAAGGTGCTTGAACTTCTTGAACTCAGTGCTTGTGAGGTTTTCCAGAGTTTTTCTCAGTAGATTCTGGATGGAGGCCATCATAGAGTCTGGTGTTTCAAAAAAGTACAAGTGCGGTCAAACTCAGCACAGAGACAACAGAGAGGCTATGACTTTAGTGCATTAAGGCAGTGGTCCCCAACCACCAGGCCGCGGCCCGGTACCGGTCCGTGAGGCATTTCCTACCGGGCCACAAAGAAAGAATAAATAATTTATATAATTTCCGTTGTATTAATTATTAGAGTCTGAAAGGTGTTTTATTTTGAAAAACGATCGGATTTTCCGCGACGGAACATTCGCCTGTGCCTCTTGACACGTCAAGACGCTTGTCTCGGTCACGTGATACGTTACTCAAAAAATAAACCAGCAAACTAGCGAAAATTAGTAAGAAACAAACGTCCTTGGAGAGCTTCTTTGCGAAGGGGAAAAGGCCTGAAGAGACGTGTGCACCATCCACAGACTCCACAGCAACGCGAAATCAACTTCAGACTGATCAAAATCATGTCAAAGCGGACCTAACTTCACCAGTGCAGAGGTGGAGGTATACTGTTGCAGAATGTAGATGTGTCCATTCTATTCCAATATGGCTATATCCACGCGATTGAGTTTAATGCTTATTTATTTATTCAGTTACATTTGCAGTGTTCGTGTAGTGCTTTTTTAGAACATTACGATGCCTCTTAGAATCATGAATTTAAATGTGAAACGTAATTGTTAATGATTAAAATATTCTCATATTTTTTATTTTTATAATTGTTTAAGGATGTCTGTAGAATTGACATGAACGCAATCGCCACGGTTTCTCACAAATTAAGCCCTTAAGAACTTTTTTTCTCCATCTGTGACATTGCGCGCCCCCCGCCCCCCACTTTGAGAACCACTGCTTTATAGCAGTACAATGATGAGTTGTATTTTTCATGCACTTAACATTCGTTTTTATGCCGGTCGCGTTATTTTATTTTTGCTGTATTTATCTGCCGGTCCGTGAAAATAATGCCTACATTAAACCGGTCCGTGGTGCAAAAAAGGTTGGGGACCCCTGCATTAAGGAGTCACATGTTAATGTTTAGGGATGAGTGTTTGGATACATGGCAATAACTCAGCTTCACATAAACCTTGAATAACCCACAGAACAAACCATGGAAGAGTCACCTGGAGATGTCCTCTTCTTTCACCTCTTCTAACTGGAATGGGCAGAGCGAGCTTACTTATCCAACTACAGCTTTCACCACAAGAGACAAACTGAAACAGGGAATGATCATCTTCTTACCTTTGTTATAGGCTGTATCTATACAGACATCATTACAGCCCTGATGGAACTTATGAAAAATCTTGCCTCACTTCTGTAATTTAAGGGAAACTTAAATGCCAACTTTGTTTTTTGTAGCGACCGCACATGATCTAACAGCATTGTCTGGGCCTGTGATAAGTAGGGATGCCTCTTTAAAAACATCCCATGCTGACTGTTCAAGTGACCAGCCGCTGTCTGATGGAATTACGCCATTGAATATTGAGGAGGCAGATCTTTCCTGAAACTATGTGTTATTTGTTGCATACGTGTTGTAACCTAAATGTATTTGTCTTGTCTTTGTTTCTCCCCGTGTCAGTCGACACATGTCCTCAGCAAGCGAGCAAGCTAAGACTGGTGAAGTACTATTGATATTCCTATGGCCACAAGGGAGATATGGCCCTTGGACACCCATACCATTCAACCTGCCATCCATGTGCTTGGAAGACCCCTCTGGAAACTGTTCTTGAGTCAGCACTTCTTGTCATGGCAGAGACTGCCCACCCAGAAGACACTAACATACATGACAGAAGGAATCTCTGTATGGGTGGTGGTTGTTTACATAGTAATTCTTGTGTGAGCATAGAAATGCTCATATGGGGGACTGATGGAACTGAATACTGCTATTCTCCTGATGTCAGTCATGAACTAAATCATTTTGTATCATCTGACTCTGTAACCCATACCCCTGGATGTGTACTCTGTCTTTGTCTCACTGAGACCTGACCATTAGCATCTCCCCCCCCCCCAGATAGCCTCCTTCCTGCTATCAACAACCCCCCCCCCCTTCACCCTTTGTCCTCTGTTCTCACCCCCCTCCCCCCTCAGAGGACCTGCTGCCCCACTGTCTCTCCTTCCTGCCATTACCTCTAGGGTGTGGTCTTAATGCCACCTCCCTGTGTTCTACCTGACTGAATGGTATAACTGCCAACACATTCCTACAGTCAGGTAGGCCATTGTCTGAGCAACACGCTTAGAGGGTGTGTCCACGCTGAAATAAACTCCAGAAACCCTGACAACGTCTTACGGTCCGTTCTTCAAGTTTGGCTTGCTCATTAGATTCTATCAGCCCCAAAACATCATAAAACCCCATCGGATGGATTACAGGGACAGGCTGATACATGTTATCATGCTGAGTGACATATGATCAGTATGGCCAGGTTAAAAATGAATAACAGGCTGCTCTAAAAGAAGCCAAAATAATAATTATTTTTATTAATAATATAATTTTCATCTGTAAGCAACGCAACCAGAATGGAAATAGAAATTCAGAGTTTAAATTGTCAGAGCACAAACTCTGTAGCCTCCACATGACTTCAAATGACGTCACACACACACAAAAACACACTTCCATTTGAATAGAATATGAATTCTTAACATGCCTCTAGATAATTCCTTCATAACCCCATATACCAACTGGTAGGCTACACCAATACTGAGATCTGAAGACTAAGGTCATTATTATGAGTAGGCTATAACATATTTACTTTGGTGAAATCTCCCCATACATGTTTCTGTCCGTACTTACCAACCAAGTTCCGTGTTTTGGAGTTATCAGAGAAGTGGGATTGACCAGACTCGTGTGGCTCCGCTGGAATATTCAAAGAAACTTGAAAAACGAAGCAGACATGACCATGCTAGTGTCCTTATTGCAGTGGTATCACCCTGTATGCTCAGCTCTGTCATATATTAACCCATAGATACACACAAGCCTAGGCTGGAACCATAAACATGGAGTTTAGAGTCTTCTCTACCACAGTAAGTGAATGGTAGTCAGACAGCATAATGATTTACAGAAGATGTACAGGAGGAGTTACATAGGACAGAGTTCAGCTTCAAGTTCAGATAACACACCTGACCTTTAAGACAACATCAGAGCTCATGGCATGTGTTTTATAGTAGGGGTGGGCAAGTGTGTGTGTGTACGTGTTTATGTGTGTGTGTGCGTATGTATGTGTGTGTGTTTTTTGTTGTGTGTGTATCTGCTGGTCTTTTCAGAGCAGACGCAGAGACATTATGAGCCTCTAGTAGGGGAGATGTGTATGTGTGTGCATTAGTGTGTGTGTGTGTGTATGTGTGTGTGTGTGTGTGTGTGCATTTGTGTTTGTGTGTGTGTGTGTGTGTGTGTGTGTGTGTGTGTGTGTATGTGTGCAGGGCTGTAGTGGTCGAATTAGAGGTGGGTAAACTATGAATTTTGTGATCGCGTCGCGACTCTGTAAGGCTGTCCTGGCTATATTCCATTATGTTATCAGTTAAAGTCATATTAAATCAATGACAGTGACTAAATGTTTTTGTAGTTCATTCAATTTCAAGAGAACAGTAAAGAAAAGTATGTGTAGACCTCACAACAATGAAGGGGGTGGAGGGGGAGACAAAAG
>NC_045153.1:4518698-4583063 GCF_900700415.2 Clupea harengus
CAAAGGCTGTGATAGCTAAATATGTGTGTTTGTGTGTGTAACTCATGCCAGTGGATTGTACAGGCTTCCTCTCCAGACACATCAAACAGATCAAAGTGACTGCAGATGGAGCCTGATAGGTTACTCCCATTACCTGACCTCCACTGATTACTGTTAGTTATAGTTAACAATCACCATCTCAGGAAAAGTCAAGAAGAAATCTAATAATAGTCTGTGTTTGTCTGACTCCCCTTTACAGTGACATCATACTGAGCTCTGTGAAATATTAACCCGTAGGACAGGTACATGTCTGATGACAACTGCATTATGATTATCTTGAGTGACAGATAGTCATTGATATGGGCAGCTACATGCGAGTTTGTTCCACATGATTTACTGTGTAGTGATCCTGTGTAGTCTCTGATGTGCACAGGTGACTGCAACAAATAACAGATATCCAGACCAAGGTTCAGACCTGACCTTTCACCTCACTTATCATGAGAAATCACAACACGTGTGAAAGAAATCATCATGATGTGTATGATTTTACAGTACAGCCACAGGAATGAACATCTCTCTCTCTCTCTGTGTGTGTTTGTGCGTGTGTGTCACAAGTCACGGGAGTCTCTGAAAGGATCGGAAGACGAATTCTAAATGTTTACCTTTTCACCAGCCATGCTCCCTCTGTCCTTTAGGGAATCCCTGCCCCCAGTTCTGACATTAAACTACATAAGCCGGCACTAGTTCTGCATGTAGGCATGGACGGATTAAGAAACCACGGGCCCCTGGGCCTGGATATTTTGAAGGTCGAATTAGATACTTTGGCTATTGTATTGGGAAAGTAAACAGGTCAAAGTTTACTCTAACATCCACCCTCGGTGAGGTGTGCACTGCCCTGCTATTGTTTCTGACATTACATGTGACAGGGCAACAGCCGAGTGATTCTTTTCCAACTTGAAACGGATTAAGACCTACCTGAGGGGCAGCACGGGGCAGGAGAGTCTGAATGGGCTGGCTATCCTGTCCATTGCAAAATCAAATCATGCATCACCACTTTTATGTTTGAAAGGCGTCGTCCGGCAGGTGTAGCCTACTGTGCCTGCTTGTAGGTCTTGACTTTCAGATTCTGCGCCTAAACTAGCTATATCGTATCGTCTCATCACATGATCAAATAGAGACTTGACATTGGACAACAAGATACATATTACCCAGCAATCATCATTGCATATCTGTATATGACAAAAATAACAAAGAAAATAAGAAATTATTAATTTAATTGAATCGTTTTTTAATAGTTTCTATAGTGTATGGAAGATAAGCATACAGTATAATTTTGTTATAGATTGCTACTGACGATTCCCCCTAAAAATGATGAAAACCATGACCGAGACAGGTTTGCCATTTTGAGGGTATATATAGCATAAGGTATCCTGAGCAGTCCCAAAAAGTTATGCTTTATCACTGTCGCATTAATCTAGCTTTTTCTAACACAGCACAGGTACACTCAATTAAAGCCATTAACAAATGAATAAAATACACCTTTTTCAACCACAAATAAGAGATACATAACAGCGACTTCACGCAGAGGCTCTGGCCTAGGGGCCCCCTGAGCTCATGGGCCCCTGGGCCTGGGCCCGGTAGGCCCGTTCGTTAATCCATCCCTGCATGTAGGCCTATCTAACAATAACATGTTCGAACATTCAGCCAATTAAATTTGCATATCAGATATTTCAAATGTATCAACATGTAAAATGTCACTGTACTGCGCGAGGATCTACTCTGACATGTCCGGAGAATGTGAAGAGTAGACTAGTGTAGGCTAAAAAAATGGATACATTTCTTAAAGTCAACAGCAAATCTTCGTGTAAACCGAGTGCCAGCTCAGATATGTCTTCTTCTGAATAACCAAAGAGGAAAAATGAACGGGCGTACGACCCGGCATTTCTGAAATATGGATTTAGGTATTGCGTGAAGAATGGTGAGCACAAGCTGTAGAGTGTACTATGCAACGAAATACTAGCTAATGAAAGCCTGAAGCCTTCGAAATTGCAGAGACATTTAAAAGATAAAGACTTGGATTTCTTTAAACGTATGAGCCAAAACCTCGAGGCTTCCCAAAAGACATTTGAACGTGGAATTACTGTTCAGGAGCAGGAACTGCGTGCATCCTATCTGGTCTCCTACCGGCTAGCTAAAAGCAAAAAGGCCCATACAGTTGCAGAAGAGCTTATCCTCCCAAACGACACTGTTCATAGGAGGATATGTGACATGTCCAATGATGTTGAGCAGCAGCTCACTGAACTGCTCTAGATGTCAGTTTTACACAAGGTTGAAAGAAGAACAGTTCGACCCTTTCGAACAGTTACAAAGCCTTC
This sequence comes from Clupea harengus, assembly GCF_900700415.2. NCBI lineage: Eukaryota > Metazoa > Chordata > Actinopteri > Clupeiformes > Clupeidae > Clupea > Clupea harengus. The sequence continues at coordinate 4,521,053 of NC_045153.1, forward strand.
AGACTAAGTGGCACCTAATAATCTAAGTTACACACACACAGAAACACAGAAAAGGCATGTTCCTGCTTACATAAGCCCATGATTCATACAACGTAATTATTAATACACAGCACTTGATTAATATATTCTTAAGTCATTAACAGTGTTTCGAAATGATCTCTATCAAAGTCAGTGTTCATTATGTTTATTGATGGAGAATGTTTAAACAAGACCAAATCCATGCTGCCATGTCACAATGCACGCCTGCAAATCTTCTGCAAATGCACCGTATTCAGTGTAGTGTGCAGGCAGTTTTAAGGTCTCTGAACATGTGGAAGCAGTTGGAAATCTATGACCTCTGACAACAACAAGATTCAGTTCTCTGGGGAGAACCTCCCATGCGACCCAAAACTTGAGAAGGTCCGTAATCTGTTGTGAAGAGGCTGAAAAAAATGCGATAGACAATTGAAAAAATGAATTGGGACGAGAATAGTTGTTATTCAAGTTCTGCCTGAAAAGGTTTGCATCCCCATTCACATGTCCTGCCAACTCTGCAGAACCTCAGTCAGTGGGTGGGTGAAGACAGAAGCTGCACGCTGTGTATAAGTGTTGATTAGGGTTGGGGCTATGGTTAGGGTTAGGGTTGGGTGTTGGTTCGTTAAAACATATTCCACCTCGTTGTAAAACTAAACTGATCCAGGGACCCTATCCTAACATATGAAGACATAATCAGGTTAGTTTGACTGTTTTTTTTTGGGTTTTTTTACCACAATACCAGAGATGTATATGGGAAATCTAGTGACATTTGTCCTAATCAATCGAGTATGGAGGGGGGTGGATTTGCGATGCCAGACAACACTTTTGAGCCTCTTGGAGGTGTTGTGGACTTAATTCATCGAAACACCAATGAAAGGAGGTGCCTACTTGACAACCCTTATTAAATACCCATTGGTGCACAATGCTATATGGCATTGGGATTGGTTGGTATGTGTCTTCCTACGGTAAATGTGGGCTGTGGAGTTCGGACAAACCCATACGGACCCGGTGACATTGAGCGGGCCTTAATGGTGCTAGTGTGGTAATGAGTAGGGATGAGAATCGAGAACCGGTTCTTTTTTAGAACCGGTTCCTAGTGAACCGATTGTTTGGAATCGTCAGCCAAATTCTTTAACGGTTCTGCTATCGGTCCTCTGTGGCGTTGCGCATGCGCAAACTTTTTTAGTTTCTTCTTCAGACTGCAGCAAACAAGGCAACTAGGCAGAAGCGTTCTAAAGTTTGGCTCTATTTCACACGACAAAAATGACACCTACGCCACTTGTAACCTGTGTAAAAAGTCTATTTCGTCGAAGGGAGGAAATACAACAAATATGAATAAGCATTTGAACACACAGCATGGAATTAAATTACAGGAATGTCATGTCTTCGATGCATGCAGCAGCTCAGCTAACGTCGGCGCTTCATCTCTTTCTGTCCAAGGTAAACTCCTCAAAAGTGATCACAACCACTCACTGTGTGAAGCAATTTGCCTTTATTGTGTGTAGTCGATCAAGTTATCTTCTGTCCCTTCGTTTGAAGCATACATTTTAGCTCCGGCATTGGTCTCCCATTATTGATCACTTCACGTTTGGATTGAAAGTCCAGTTTTGAGAAATGTTTGATCGTAACGGTGTTAATTATCGGAGGGCGTGTGTTATCAGCAAACGTTCGCGTTATCGTGTTAACCCATTATTAAACTGAGCATATCGTCTTTTAATCCATTATTAAACTTAGCATATAGCTACGCTAGCTTAGCTATAGAATCTTCCATTTTCAGCCCCCTACATTGAGGCAGAGGTAGTGTTTGCCTCCCCTCTTAATGTGGCTTTATGTCAGCTCAGCAAATTCAGCGATTTTGTTAGTGCCATTTGTTTCATTGTGTAAACCAGCTTTCACTATATAAATAATCTCCATTTCCATCCAACTTAGCTGATGACGTTCAGAGTCAGACCGGTTCAGAGGCTGGTAGTCTGTCTGGGTCACAGGCTACAGCTAGCACGTCTTGTACACCTCTAGCCCATCCAGGGAAAAATAAAATGACCGAGGAGAGGATCAACAAATGTCACCGAGCAGTGACTAAGTTTGTGGTGAAAGGTTTGCACCCTTTTACTACGGTAGATGCCCCAGATTTTCGGTAGGTTAATTTCTAGGAACATGTTTAAATTAAACAGAATACATTTTATTTAAGTTATGTAAGTTCAAGAGGAATATGTATAAATGTTTTTGGTTATTTAATTTTTTTTTAAATGTGTATGTATACATACTGTATATGGTGTGTGCAGCATTATAGAAAATTATATAAAAGGAAATTAATGTAAATAAACCCGTTTGCGCTCTTTTTTTCACCCCTTGCCCAATAAGAATCGATTACAGAATCGATAAGGAATCGAATCGATAAGCAGGAATCGATAAGGCATCGGAATCGTTAAAATCTTATCAATTCTCATCCCTAGTAATGAGTCAGGACTCCGGAGTTGCATTTAAGTATATTTATTCAACAACAACAAGCTCGTCGGGCTCACCCACATCCAGGCAAGCCAGAGAAAGGCACGGGCCCTCTCTCAGAAAGAGAGGGAGCCCGGGCTCACTCCCGGACTGCAGCAGACGAGAGAGAAGCAATATTAAACACATCACAGGTGTCACAAGGTTTATATAGATAGAAGTTAGCGTTCTCTGACGCCAAAACAATCTGTCTGCAGGGTGGTGGGTCTCTGACGTCCGAGGTCATCTTACTTACTATGCTTCCTGTCTTGCAAGGATGTCAGTTTTACACGTGGTCGAAAGAAGCTCGACCCTTTTTTTCACCTCTGACCCAAACATGCTCTTGCACATATGCAGACTAAGTGACACCTAATAATCTAAGTTACACACAAACAGAAACACAGAAAAGCCATGTTCCTTCTTACATAAGCACACAATTCATACAAGGTATTATTAATACAAGGCACGTGATTAATATATTCTTAAGTCATTAACAGTGTTTCGAAATTATCTCCATCACCCATCCTCTCCAGGTTCTGGCTGCCCCCCATCCTCTCCAGGTTCTAGCTGCCCCCCATCAATGGTGTTTGGTCTTTGTTCACTCACTGTGTGAGAATACATTAATGAGGAAGGGAGGAAAGAACATGGGGGTCATGAAAAAGTATTGTTTAATTATTGTTTAACAATATTCCCTTCTGATGTTATTTAGTGTTAAAGGATTGTACACCTCAGCATAATTACAATATGCTGGATATCTAAATGATAAGTAGATAAGGGTTATAAGAGGAACAAAAGCTTTAAGAAAATAAAATTATTGTCAGGTTGTATACAATCCATACTTTTCTCAGTCCTGAAATGGAGGTTGTGGTTGTCCTGTCACCATTTCCGCCACCTTCTCCAGTAGTTCTGTGACCTGGGTCCGATCTTGCCGGTTCAGATTGTTGACAATATGATACCTGTTCCCACATTTTTCCACAACCCACTTCAAAGCCTCTCCCCCACTCTCAATGTGCTGCTCGATGGTTGTGTCGCCCAGCCAGTCCCCTCTGGTGAACAGCACCAGGGTGCGATCCCAGATGCCCTCGCCAAGAAGCTGCAGGTGTTCCTGGGCCGCACTTTTAGAGTCCTCCCTGAATGAGAGGCTCACACTGATGACTAGGAGTAGAGCCTGGGGTCCGGGAGGACAGAGGGACACACTGCGGACAAGCTCCTGTTGATCTCGAGCAGGGGTACTGTCTACAGAGTGACTAAACACCCATCCTGGAGCCTCTACCAAGGTGACCTTCCTCCCTGCTATTTGACCTTGTTTCTTGACACACTGAGCTGTTCTCAAGGATGTGATGAACTCCTGCCTGCCAAGGATGGTGTTTCCTAATGAACTCTTTCCGGATCCTCTGTATCCCAGCAGGATAATCCTTAAATCTGACATGTTTGGTATACCCCCTGTATAAAATCGATAAAGATCATATTACTCTACTATCAATTCTGCATACATTACTTTATTAAGACAAGACCTGTTATATCATGGCAAGCCCCAAAACGCACTCTTTCTGGACGTCATTGACATCAATGTTAACAGTTTTGTCAAAATAGGTTTCTGCCTGAATGGCCATGCTTTTCTGATTATCACAAAATGAACCAATGTACTGAAACAGAAGTGCTTCTCACCTGCTAGTGACCTGACAGTTTCTCTCTGCTTCTGTACCTTCATCCTCCTCTCTTTTGCTCTTTTCTCGTCTTCCATTTTCTTCTCTTCCAATTTCTGCAAGATCTCTCTGTCAAAGTGAAAATGATTGCCAGAGTTTCCTGCGACCATCTCCTCTATCTTCTCAAGCAGCTCAGTGACTTGAACATCCTCTCGTCTATACTTATCCAGAACATGATAACGGTTCCCACATTTCTCAACAAGCCACTGCAGACCACTCCTGTCACTTTCAATGTACTCCTCCATGGCTGTGTTTCCCAGCCAGCCCCCTTTTGTAAACACCACTATTGTGTGACTCCATACTTTCTCACCGAGAAGCTCCAGATGTTGTTTTAGCGCATTTCTGTATTCTGCCACTAATGGATCGGTTACATCAACAACCAGGAGCAGTGCATGGGGTCCTGGAGGACACAGAGACACACTGAGGACAATCTCCCGCTTATCACGGTCTGGAGTGTCCTCCATGCGGTAGCCTTTCCACCAGCCTGGTGCTTCTACCAAGGTCACCTTCCTCTGGGAAGCTTCTCCCTCTTTCTCCACACACCGAGCTGTCCTCTTTGAGGTGTCAAACTCCTGTTTCCCCAGAATGAGGTTCCCCACTGTACTCTTCCCACCTACTCTGTATCCCAGAAGCACAATCCGCAGGTTTGGGATGTGAGGAACTCCACCTGGACAACAAAGGAAATGCCATTTTACTCATTTTAACACAAAAAACTACAGGGTTCATATTTCACAAAAAGTAAACACTGGTTTTACTAAAATTGTAAAAATAAAATGACCAAGAACACAGACGGAAACACACACCACAACGTCAGAATACACTCTGATATTCTTTTGACCAGTCAAGACATCATCCCATTGCTCACTTTCCAAAGAACCCAGTATTCTAATAGAGAATATTCATGTGGACTATTCTGATAGAGACTGTCCATGTGGAGTATTCAGGGCAAACAATAGATGACAAGTATCTTAACTGCGTCAATTACCGGCACGCGTCAATTATAGGACACTTTCAGCGTTGTCATGTTTACATTCACTCTCGTGAGTGACTATGGAAAGAAACGTAAGCTCCCACAAAAATATGGCATTTAAGCTTTACTTTTGAAAAAAAAATGTACTCTGTAGAACTAATTTAAACTTGTGAAATAGTGTTGTACTTTTGCGTGTACCTTATAGTGTGGAACACTTAGCGGCGCGACGAATATTTAATTTCGTCTTAAAGTTGTACTGTCAAATTTGTTCTCTCCAGATGAAGTTTGACTGTGATTTTAAACTGTCATTTCAAATGCTAAAAACAGCTAGCATGATGTAATGTAAGTACGGATGCTTACAGAGACCAAATCCGATTACTCTGGTCGTTTAGACCTTGTCGGCAGGGAAAACGCATGCCTAAGGAATGTGTATTGAGACCGGATATCGTCACTTTAATCCAGTCTCTGGTTGGATAAAACTTTTCAACAGAAATGGACAAGGACCTTTACTTTTTAGTTGAGAAGTTGTGTTGTGTATTATTTTTGTGAAGTTATACGGCTTATGTGAATAAAGCTATCTACACAACTTTTTATATGTCTACATTGACTCGGTTAGTTGTTCATGTGGTACACGTAGGTCTTAACTGAAGCTAACGCTTAGACCAACAATCCATTGAAACACATAGTAGCTAGCTAGCCTCGCTGCTACAAAGTCTAACGTTAGCATGCTGATATGAATAGACCCATTATAGTCAGGTGGCTTAATGCTCAATTGACTTGTTAACCGAACTTTTACGAAGTCATACAACTAAACACACAAGTGACTTGTTAACCTATGTCTACATTGACTCGGTTAGTTGTTCATGTGGTACACGAATGTTGCAGAGTATTGTAGGACTTAACTGAAGCTAACGCTTAGACCAACAATCCATTGGAACACATAGTAGCTAGCTAGCCTCGCTGCTAATAAGTATAACGTCAGCATGCTAATATGAATAGACCCATTATAGTCAGGTGGCTTAATGCTCAATTGACTTGTTAACCGAACTTTTACGAAGTCATACAACTAAACACACAAGTGACTTGTTAACCGAACTTTTACGAAGCTATATGACCAAACACAAAGCTAGCACTGTTAATTCCGCTATAGCTAGCCAAGTCAATTAGCTCGCCTAAGATACTGCAATTTAAGCTAACCAATTACCTCATTTCCCCCAAAACCCATCGATTACGTGTGTTTGTGATGTGTAACATATATTCTTAATCAGTCATTCAAGTTATTAACGTTTATTTACCGCTAGCGATTACACGACACAAGGGTAATTCAATCGCTATTAATGTTGAACTTGAACTTCAACAACGTCACACAACATTAAAAGTCAGGCATCGGCATGGTTCCTAAAGAATAAATCAAAGGTCCTTGTCCATTTCTGTTGAAAAGTTTTATCCAACCAGAGACCGGATTAAAGTGACGATATCCGGTTTCAATACACATTCCTTAGGCATGCGTTTTCCCTGCCAACAGACCTATGTCAATATGAAAGGCACTTGTTGAGAAATTGGGCGGGAGAATAACGCGATTTGGTGAGTAAGGTCGCCTTCCGTAGTTGCGTTTACAGTTTAACTTAAACAAAGTTGAATTAGATTAAAATGTTGTATTTCCACGAACAAAAGTACAATTACAATACCGTTGTAATAAATGTCTTCATTTTTAATACATAACATACATGATCATGCCATGTTTGTTTTGTGCATGTTTAAGTGAATAGACTGCACCTACAACTGAATCAGGTCAAAGAAAGCCCACAAAATACTCAAATTAAACAAAAATAACACTAGTTAGATTAACGTTTGCTTGTCAAAACATATTGTGACAAAGTAATTTGTACAGAAATTAGGCGAAAACGTACTCATGTAATGTGTCACCGCAAACATAAATAGAAATATTTAGAAATACGTTTTCTTGCGGTGTTAAACGAGTCGTACAAGTTAAAAAGGACAAATATCTCTCTCGAAAACCGTAAGTTTGGCTAACCTTATACATAACGTTAATCTATAAATAGACTTAGCATATCGATTTTTTAACAAACTGTCCGATAACTGACGCATCTACGCTATGTAAGGAGTCAAAGAGAATTGGTGTGTTGTCAAGTTGAGAAGATATCTTACCTGCTGATGTTCTCAGGCTCTCTCTCCGAGCCTGTACCCCCTCCGTCCTTTCTCTTGCTCTTTTCTCATCTTCCTTTTTCCTCTCCTTCAGTTCATGCAAAGTCCCTTTGTCAAACTCAAAACGAGGGCAACTGCTCCCTGCCTCCATCTTCTCTATCTTCTCTAACAACTCCTTCACTTGACCATCGTCCTGCCGGTTCACATTGTTGAGAGCATGGTATCTTCTCCCACATTTATCTACCAGCCATTGCAAGGCTTTCCCCTCACTCTCAATGTACTGCTCAATGGTAGTGTTTCCCAACCAGTCCCCATGTGTGAACAGCAATATAGTGTGACTCCAGACCCTGTCCCCAAAAAGCTTCATGTGCTCTTGCACAGATCTTCTATGTTTTTCTATGAATGAGTGATTCACTCTAATGACGAGGAGTACAACGTGGGGCCCTGGAGGACACAGAGACACACTGAGGAGGATCTCCCTTTTGTCAAATTCTAGGATTCGCTCGTAGTTCATCCACCAGCCAGGTGCTTCCACCACAGTGACCTTCCTCCCTGCTACTAGTCCCTGTCCCTTCACACACTGAGCTGTTCTCCCTACAGTATCAAACTCCTCTCTTCCCAGGATGGTGTTCCCAGATGAACTCTTCCCAGATCTTGTGTATCCCAGAAGGAGCATCCCCAGGTCTGAACCATCTGATGGACACATAAATCATAAAGCATATTTTGAATGAACAGACCAAAAACCAACACAGTGCTGTAACCAGTAGCATTTAAGGAACCGATACGTTTCTCAGAATGAGTATTTTGACATTACAAAGGCCAGGCAATGCTTAATAAAGGGCTATAGCTTGAGGGGTTTATGTTATTGGGCATAAATATGAATGGATGTCCTCCTCCTTAACCTATGGAGGGATATAGATTACTGATTCTCTTACACATAGATGAAGACAAATACTTTAGATTACTAGAAGTAATCTTCAGTTCACAAATGGTCAAATATTGTATTACGGAGTTTTAAAACATGTCAGGAACCATAATCCCGTAATCTTAATCTGAATACTTAATCTGAAGTAATCTTCAGTTCACAAATGGTCAGATATGGTATTACGGAGTTTTAATTCATGTCAGGAACAAGAATCCCGTAAACTTCATTGTTAAATAATCTTTAGGGAGTACATTGTGCATACAAAACAATATTTTGTATGATTAGCACTGTTACTGTCACATACATGAAAAACTGGATAGATTACACGTATCAACTCTTTGGATTCATACTTTAACATTATAACACTGTCTATTGTTCATTGCACATTCTCACCTTACAGCCAGAGAACTATGCAAATAGGAAGTTATGTATATTTGCATGAAGGAATTTCCTGTTTTCAGATTGAAAACAGAGTGGGAAAAGTATGCAATGAAGGATGATCCTCATCTAGAGTTTTGCATTCCCATTGAAACATTTTTGAGGGATTTGCTCACAGTATAATTCCGTCAAAGTCATCAATGTAACAATAATGCCAAAGATAATTCTCTGGGCTGAAACTAGAAGAAATGGAGTCCATCTATTGATGATTTAGGGCCCTGTGGGTGTAAGCCTTCAGGGTCTCCCCGTGATATGGGCAAACATGACTGCCCAGGGCGTTCCCACGTGCTCTTATTTATTTACATTTGATGTTTGTAGTTTTCTTTTTGCATTTAGCATTCAGTGGTGGACTGTGTTTGTTAGGTGTTTACTGACTATGGATCTTTTCTGGGAGTAAAAAACAGTTAGGGCGGGTTTCAAGGGGTTTCTCAGATCTAGCCAAATTAGTCTTTTTATTTTTTAGTGTTTGCAGGTTTAAAAGCTACTTTAGACATACTACAACTTTCATAACAATTTCTTAAGCTTCGATAATTGTTCAGCACCAACAAGTCATCCGCAGTTCATCATAGCTCAAAAATATGAATTGGAAAATATGAATTGGAAAGGTTTTTTTGCCCCATTGATGTGATTAGTTATTGTTGTTGATGTGTTGTTGCTTGTTATTTATCAGTTGAACTTTATCATAGGTTTGTATGTGCTCGAAAAAAAAGTTCTGAACGGTGTTTGCTACTATCTGTGGTTTTGGCTTTCTACGGTAAGGGTAGGATACAGAGGCCCTACTATACTCAACGCATACTTGGATGTCACCAGTTAATGGCTCTGGGAATCCCAGGGTTGCCTGGCAACTGTCATGTGGTTTGATAACAAATGTTAAACAGCTATGGCTAGGTAGCCAACTAATAACTAGGTAACCATGTGTATCTAGTTTAAAGCCTAAGACATGTATTTACACCTGTAATCATGATGATGACAAGAGACAACATACTGGCAACTGACTAACACTCAGAATGTAGTTTAAATCTGAAATCTAAAATATGCGTGTCAACACCTGTATTTTTTATGCCACAGCGGCTGGACAACGGCAAAGCCCCCCCCCTCTCATTTTCTCAGGAACCTTCATCTTCAGAGGTCTATGAGAAAAGTATTGATAACATTTTCAGTGCTCATACCACCTCACCAGCTTTTTTGATGTGCCCCTTTCAAGTGTATTGGTCATTCATTGTTAGATGCGCCTGCCAGACGTACTAGAGGGAGGTGTTCGGAGACATTTTTGCAGAAACTTTGATAGCGGTGTGTGTGTGGGTGTCTGTTTTAGATGCAGGATGTTTGCTCTGGATGAAGGCATTAATGCAAAGCAGAACACGAGTGCTGCAGAGGAAAGTCTGGGTCCAAGACGAAATCGCCAATCAAAAAGTAAAGTTGCTGGCTTAGCGTGTTCAGGAGCAAAGCGTGACAATTTCAATAGAGGAGGACCAACTAATTTTTTCTTCAGGTATACAATGTTAAGCAATACGGTTTCTAAACTTATGCTACAGTGATACATTTCACGGTAACGGCGTGTCTAATCACTTCGCACCACGATGATTAGGCGTTTAACAGTACAGTCAGTTTCATTGTCCCTTACTTGTCACTAATTATAAAACAAAGAAAATGTGTTTCAAAGATCAAACTAAGAACGATATAATCAAGGTAAAACATTTTGTGTAGGATTGAGGCTATCAAAATAATAAAAGATTGGACAAAAAATTAGCTGCCTTCAGACACTGTAAGTAGGCCTATGTGCAACATAAACTGAACATCGGGAACTAGGCTATCTCCTCATAACACGGGAGTTGAGGTAACAATTTCTTTCACAAACACTAACACACTAACACACCTCTGACAAAATGATTAGAGCTCAAATGCCTCTCAGTACAGAGATACCATCATGGCAGCACTGACATGCCACCCCATGTGATTAGACATTTGTGTCTTGTGTAAATGTGTGTTTGGTCTTCACTGTGCTATCCAACACACTCATCAGTACACTCTGTGTCTTACCTGTGTGATGGGAGAGAGGGTCAGTGCTGTCACTGCTGCTGCTGCAGCTCCATCTACTTTCCCCTGATAAAGAAACACAAGGTGGATGAAAGGCTAGTCTGCTCTTTGTGAGAGGAGGACGATGAGCAAGGGAAGAGAATGAGAGGAAGAATGAAATCTCTGCTGTCTTATTATGTGTGGTATATTATGGCATCACTATTATACTGTCAATGGTTGATCAATACAACTACTTCTCCCATGATGCATTTGATCAATACAACTACTTCTCCCATGATGCATTTGATCAATACAACTACGTCTCCCATGATGTATTTGTGGCACAATGTAACCTTTTGCAGAATTGAGAGAGCTTGGGTAGGGCAAGCTGAGCTCACACAGTGAGGAGACAGCAAGCGAGCGAGAAAGACGTTGTGGGAGGCAGTGTACATTGGAAGCATAGATATATGTGCACTTTTTGCGGGATAAAATAAAATCTCTGCAAATTCAATTGTGTAATAATTCAAAAAGATATGCTTGTATGCTTAGAGTTGTCCACTGTGTGCTCAGGAAGAATACAAACGCCAGATTTAAACCTTACTGATTTGTGTGTGTGTGTGTGTGTGTGTGTGTGTGTGTGTGTGTGTGTGTGTGTGTGTGTGTGTGTTTGTGTTTGTGTCTGTGTTTGTGTACGTATCTAGTGCATTTCCTCAAAGTCGACAATGAACCACTGATTCCAACCTGTTCTGAAAGATTCCCGTCCAGTGTTTTCTCCAGTTAGATCCTTCTCCAAGTCTTTGGCCGTCTGGTTCAGCTTCATCTTCCTTAAGATTTTCAACACTGTGTTTCCAGAACATTCTTTAGTAAACGTTTCCACTATTAATTCTATGGTAGCGACCCGGTCCGCTGTCTCAAGCTTTAACCACGGAATCTTGTCCATGTCCTTCAATTGGAACTTGAGAGCCTTGAAGTCATCCATGCTGAGTTTGTCCATTGTGATTCTCAGTGTGTCCTGAATCGAGTTCATGGTGGAGTCTGCCATGTGACCAACTGAACAAAGTCTGTAATAAACATGTAGGAATCACAGTCATGTATAGTACTTGCATCATAAATGTATGGTAAAGAGCTTGCATATACACTTCATACTTCAATGGCAATATCACTTGCAAATGACCCTACACATGCAAGGTAGGTCTATTTACATAAATATTTGTTTCTGTATTTTATATAAAGGAGGGCATAATATATATAAAAATGAACATATATGAATTTTACAGAGGAGTAAACACTACCGGTAGGCAAGTGGTATATTAGCAGAGACATTATAGGACTTTGGCATTCGTACTGATCAGTAGTAGAGAGAGAGAGAGGTGTGCTGTGGGCAACGCCAGCGGGAAGAGAGAGAGAGAGAGAGAGAGAGAGAGGTGTGCTGTGGGCAGTGCCAGCGGGAAGAGAGAGAGAGAGAGAGAGAGGTGTGCTGTGGGCAACGCCAGCGGGAAGAGAGAGAGGAGAGAGAGAGAGAGGTGTGCTGTGGGCAGTGCCAGCGGGAAGAGAGAGAGAGAGAGAGAGAGGTGTTGCTGTGGGCAACGCCAGCGGGAAGAGAGAGAGGGAGAGAGAGAGAGAGGTGTGCTGTGGGCAGTGCCAGCGGGAAGAGAGAGAGAGAGAGAGAGAGGTGTGCTGTGGGCAACGCCAGCGGGAAGAGAGAGAGGGAGAGAGAGAGAGAGGTGTGCTGTGGGCAGTGCCAGCGGGAAGAGAGAGAGAGAGAGAGAGAGGTGTGCTGTGGGCAACGCCAGCGGGAAGAGAGAGAGAGGGTGTGCTGTGGGCAGTGCCAGCGGGAAGAGAGAGAGAGAGAGAGAGGTGTGCTGTGGGCAACGCCAGCGGGAAGAGAGAGAGAGGTGTGCTGGGAAACGCCAGCAGGAAGAGAGAGAGAGAGGGTGTGCCGGGCAACGCCAGCAGGAAGAGAGAGAGAGAGAGAGAGAGGTGTGCTGTGGGCAGCGCCAGCAGGAAGAGAGAGAGAGAGGTGTGCCGGGCAACGCCAGCAGGAAGAGAGAGAGAGAGAGCATATCTGTAAAGACGTGGCTTTTGTCCAAACTCAATGGGTGTGGTTAAAGTTACATCAGGTAACAGTTTTACAGTGGGCTGAAGTTTTTCGTAGGTTCCGGATTAAACCGTACGCAAGTTTCTGATTAGAGTCAAACACAATAGATATTCCAGGTGTACCTACATTAACGCTTTATAAAAATGAACATGTATGAATTTTACAGAGGAGTAAACACTACCTGTAGGCAAGTGGTATATTAGCAGAGACGTTATTGGACTTTGGTATTCGTACTGATCAGTAGTTCAAAATCAAAAGAGATGATCATGTCAAGATGTGAAGCACTAGGTGAGTTCAAAGTCGTGTGAACATTAAGCCTTTTAATACACTTCAGATTATCTCACGAATAGTTTTGGTCACAGATCCATACTAAAAGACTTTACATTGTAGTGTTATAACTTCCTGATCAATACCATCAATACAAGATTCGTAGAAGAGATGAGACTGACCTGAGGGCTCTCTGTCTTTGGATCTGATCCCCACAGAGCAGCAAAGAGTTCAGTCCTGCCTTCTGTTCGCTCTTGTGTCTTAAGAGAGGAGAATGAAACACCTTAACTTTTACTAGCTCATCCAGTTAGGGGGAGTCAGGGAGGAAATCATTCTGCACATCTCGTAAGTGAAGCCTCTTTCGGGAAGTCAGACGAAGAGTTTGTCTAACTAGTCCAACCTGTTGTCTAGCTGCATTGTAAACATGCGTGGCTTGTAGCAGAAGGGGAGGGAGGAGAAGGGGAGGGGAGACAATCAGAAACATGGCAGATTCATTTGTACATGTATCAGGATTAGCATGCTAGCATATATGTGGTAAATATACACAATACATACAAACATAACATGGTATATACATGATGCATACAAAAGTGATCGTGGATAAGGAAGGGAGAGAGCATTCAAGTATTGTAGGACAGCTTAGTGGGTATACAGTGTGCTCGTAAGGTTACTATTACAAAGGTAAGTAGAGTAATGGAACAGAAAACTCTGACGATGGTGGCAATTATGTTCATTGGAGGTAAAGGTTAGCACAGGCTATGGTGTGCATGACAGTGTGGTGGGGGTAGGTAGGTGTAGGCCAAGGGTCTCTGCAAGTAGATCAGGTGGAGAGACTACAGCAGCATCCCACAGCGGAGACAGTCTAGACTAGGAGGGTGTGTGTGTGTGTGTGTGTGTGTAGATCAGGTGGAGAGACTACAGCAGCATCCCACAGCGGAGACAGTCTAGACTAGGAGGGTGTGTGTGTGTGTGTGTGTGTGTGTGTAGATCAGGTGGAGAGACTACAGCAGCATCCCACAGTGGACAGTCTAGACTAGGAGGGTGTGTGTGTGTGTGTGTGTGTGTGTGTGGATCAGGTGGAGAGACTACAGCAGCATCCCACAGCGGAGACAGTCTAGACTAGGAGGGTGTGTGTGTGTGTGTGTGTGTGTAGATCAGGTGGAGAGACTACAGCAGCATCCCACAGTGGACAGTCTAGACTAGGAGGGGAAGAAAGAGGCAAAGTGAGTGGGCAGAGCTCGACTGCATAATATGTGTATATTGTGATGAGGAACTATGTTTTCACAACCATCAGCATTTGTGTGCCAAGGTCACACTATACGAAAGAGAACATTTGGTTAGTAAACATCAGTTTGAAAACAGATAAGCAGATTCATTTAGGTAAACAATTAACAGTATACTAGTTAATATGGTGACTTTATCAGTTTTAATGCCTTAGCATAATATGATATAGAAGGAGAGGGAGAGGCTGCTAAACACAACCACATAGCTGTCTGTAGCCCACTGCTGCTAAACACAACCACATAGCTGTCTGTAGCCCACTGCTGCTAAACACAACCACATGGCTGTCTGTAGCCCACTGCTGCTAAACACAACCACATGGCTGTCTGTAGCCCACTGCTGCTAAACACAACCACATGGCTGGCAGAAGGTATGAAGTGGTGCCATGTGTTGTCATGACTATAGGATGAACTGGGAAGCTAAAACAATTTCTGCAGTACTCGAGTCAATAGAAAGCATGTGTGTTTAATAGTTATACACACTGATGTGTATATTCCATTCAATTGACCATTGATCATCAGTGCATGACAGTTACATGTACAGTTGCATCCACAGCACCTTACTGAAAGTGATGTGGTTGTCATGGCACCAGGCTCGATCAGATCCATCCAGGAGTGATGTGGTTGGCATGGCACCAAGCTCGATCAGATCCATCCAGGAGTGATGTGGTTGTCATGGCACCAGGCTCGATCAGATCCATCCAGGAGTGATGTGGTTGTCATGGCACCAGGCTCGATCAGATCGAGGAGTGAAATTCAGCAGGTGGGGCTCAGTATCTGTTCAATGTTGTGATGTCAGGCA
Source organism: Clupea harengus (assembly GCF_900700415.2). Taxonomy (NCBI): domain Eukaryota; kingdom Metazoa; phylum Chordata; class Actinopteri; order Clupeiformes; family Clupeidae; genus Clupea; species Clupea harengus. The sequence continues at coordinate 4,536,217 of NC_045153.1, forward strand.
CTGGAGACTCACAGCAGCCAATCAGGTAACACTTATTATTTCCACTCTACCACTACCAGCCAATCAGGTAACTCTTATTATTTCCACTCTACCACTACCAGCCAATCAGGTAACCCTTATTATTTCCACTCTACCACTACCAGCCAATCAGGTAACCCTTATTATTTCCACTCTACCACTACCAGCCAATCAGGTAACTCTTATTATTTCCACTATACCACTACCAGCCAATCAGGTAACACTTATTATTTCCACTCTACCACTACCAGCCAATCAGGTAACCCTTATTATGTCCACTATACCACTACCAGCCAATCAGGTAACCCTTATTATTTCCACTATACCACTACCAGCCAATCAAGTAACCCTTATTATTTCCACTCTACCACTACCAGCCAATCAGGTAACCCTTATTATTTCCACTCTACCACTACCAGCCAATCAGGTAACCCTTATTATTTCCACTGTACCACTACCAGCCAATCAGGTAACCCTTATTATTTCCACTGTACCACTACCAGCCAATCAGCTAACCCTTATTATTTCCACTCTACCACTCCCAGCACTCACAGCTGTGGTTTGAGTAATACTTCAGTAATGAGTGCTGTTGTTTAACCAGTTCATGTTAATTAATATGGCTGCAGTGACGTTACTGAGGCCTTGTCCTCCCTCTCTCTCTCTCTCTCTCTCTCTCTCTCTCTCTCTCCTTTTCTCTCTCTCTCTCTCTGACATCACAGTTCTTCCACTCCAGGGGTGCCCTGAGGCGAGCTGTCTCCTTACATCAGTCAGTCGGATCAGAGCAGCTGACATCTGTGTGTGTGTGTGTGTGTGTGTGTGTGTGTGTATGTCAGCTGACATCTATCTGTGTGTGTGTGTGTGTGTGTGTGTGTGGGTGTGTGTGTGTGTCAGCTGACATCTGTCTGTGTGTGTGTCATGTTCATTAAGTAAAGGATAATGTATAGTCCGCTGGTGTTACGTAGTGTTCAGTATAATAAGGAAAATAAATCCTGACAGGACGAACAGTACCCCTATTGCTTATTGTACAGTTACTTGCCAAAACCATAAATGACATTTCTCCAGAATACCTCTTTTTAATGAGTTTGTTGCCTCCCCCCACACAGCAGGATAGGAACTCAGACCAGCGGTCTGCGGACTGGTTAAACTGGTAATCATTCCTTTCCTGAGTGTGTTCACCTGTGGTACGTGTTGGGGGTGTAAAAAGTTCCTTACCGGAACAATCATCCTGATTATTATCTGCAATTACTGTGGACGACACATCAGCTGAGGCTAGTGAAGAATGGAGAAGTGACCTGTCAATCAACTCAGTCAGAGGGTGGGAGTATGGTAAAGAAGGATTCTGATTGGCCAACCTTAGTACAGTATCATTTTCCCTGGAGTTGCAGTATGTTGGTGTCACGTCTGTGCTGAACTCCGTGGGTGTGTTTGTGTGTGTGTGTGTGTGTGTGTGTGTGTGCGTGTGCGTGTGCGCGTGTGCGTGTGCGTGAGTGTGTGAGTGTGTGCGTGCGCGTGCACGAGCGTGTGCGTGTGCGTGTGCGTGTGCGTGTGTGTGTGTGTGTAATGATGTTAGATATTGAGGTGAGTTTGTTGAGCTGTACGTATGTGAGGACACTTAGAGTGATGCCCTATAAGTGATATATGGATGTGAGTGGCGTTGGTCTACACCCATGAAACAGTAAAGCTGCTTTAGAAATAATAAGACACTTTTTCACCATTATAAGACTACTTTATATTATATTTGCTAACAGTGTGGGCCTGAGTGTGTATCCTCTGCACAAGAGCTTGGACTGAAATGTACTCCAGTACACCAGTAGATGGCAGCACTGCTCAGCCGTGTCCCCTCTGGTGTGGACTGAGCTGTAGACCAGTGCAGAGACGGTATGTTAGAGTGGAGCTGAGGTCTTCAAGTCAGGGGTTGGAGGGGCTGCTCTTACCCATCTGATTGGTGTTGAGATATCTGCCATTGTGAGTGTGTGTGTGTGTGTGTGTGTGTGTGTGTGTGTGTGTGTGTGGCGCGCGCGTGTTTGTGTGTTTAGATATCTGCCAGTGTGAGCGCGCTCTGAAAACCTGTGAGGCCTGTCGGCCCAAACCACCATTTCCCTTCTCCCAATGTCATATACAGATCTCTAAGTGTGTGTGTGTGTGTGTCATTTATATATCTCTAAATGTGTGAGTGTGTGTCATATACAGATCTCTAAATGTGTGTGTGGGTGTGTGTGTGTCATATACAGATCTCTAAATGTGTGTGTGTGTGTGTGTGTGTGTGTGTGTCATACAGATCTCTAAATCTCATATTCCCAAATACACACATTCTCATAAACCATCATATCATAACTAATACACAAATATTCTCCGTTATTATCTCCGTATACGTTATCACGTATTATCTTGTAAAATGATATTTGATGCATATTCTCAGTGTGTGTTGTTAAAGGCATTGTTAAATACAAAAAATACTAATAGTCCTGATTTCCAAAACTGTTAATGACTTAAGAATATAATAATCAAGTGCCTTGTATTATTAATTAAAACTGTACAGCACATTTGAACATTTCAGAAGATTGACCTCCAGGAAAAGATAACTCTTAGCAACTCTGTCAGAACGGAAAACAAATACTATCATTCCCAAGAAGAACTGCCTTGAACACAATCCCATAAGAAGTCTTTTCAAAACAGTAGGGTGAGACAAGTAAGCTAACCGAGTTCAGGCAGGAGCAACACAGTTCCTTACATTTCCTTTAGTCCGTCAGTGAGGAAAAAAACAACCTTTACTTCCTTAGTCCCAGACTCTTCAGGTGAAACCAACCCAGCTCCCTCCTACCTCAACCCTAATGACACCTGGTCCCTGAACTGAGTATATTTGTGCATGTGAGAATGACAAATACGAACAATTGTATGCATTATACCTGTTCAATAGCTAAATTGTAATTGTGTTTAATTGGTTACTGCCTCCACCGCTCAACACCCTACTTCACATATCTTAACAGCCAGAGATTTTATCATCAAAACTATTAATCGGATCTTAAGAGTCATTATACACAGTGGATGGTTCTCACCTGCAGGGATGTGATGTCATCAGCTCCCATTTTCCCTTATATGGCTCTAATTGAGTCTGAAAGAGATGAGATCTCTCTGCTCATCTTCTCAATCTTCTCCTTCATCATCTGACTCTTCCAAGTCCCCTCATCCCTCAGTGCAGCTAACCTGGCTGCCTCTTCATCTTGTAGAAACTGGTGAAACTTCTCAAACTCCTCCTTGATCTTTGTCTCTGTGTGTTGGTCTGACTCTGGTTTAGCACACAAAAGATATTCATGGATGTCATCCCCAAACATATTGACATTTTGTTAAATAGGCTTATATTTACCTCAACATGTTTTGCTGTTTGTTCACAGGTGACCTTAGCTTCTTCACATAGCTTCATCTGCTTCCTTAGGGGCTCCATTTTAATCTTGAGCTCCTCCTGGAAAGAATCAACACCTTACAGTAAACGCAGCTGGGTGGAAACTGGTTGCAATAGGGTAACACTTCCAGACTGCTTCTGAATTTCTGTCATGTGAAGGGACCGGCATTTGAGATGTCAAATCAAAGGGCCTTGTCTCCAAGGCCTCTTGAATTTAGGATGACACCCCCATCATTTTGCCAGCATACAGCCAGCATATAACCAGCACATCGCCATCACATAACCAGCATATAACCAGCATATTACCAGCATATATCCAGCATATAACCAGCATATAACCAGCATACAACCAGCATATAACCAGCATACAGCCAGCATATAACCAGCATATAGCCAGCATATAGCCAGCATACTGTATAACCAGCATTTTGCCAGCATATAATCATCATATAACCAGCTTTAAACCAGCATACAGCCATCTTACAACCAGCATATCGCCATCATATAGCCAGCATATAACCAGCATATAACCAGCATATTACCAGCATATATCCAGCATATAACCAGCATATATCCAGCATATAACCAGCATACAGCCAGCATATAACCAGCATATAACCAGCATATAACCAGCATATAACCAGTTTTCTCGTGAATTTCCAACAGAGTTGCATGTGCTTTAGAAATGTCTCTGGATGTTTAGTAGATGCAAAGGTGTATCAAATCAATCTTCAGATGATCCAGAAAGCACTGCAGATGTTCAGGAGCCTCTTTGAGACCCATAATAGAAATACTTTATCAACGTGGAACAACTTAGAGCCCAAACAAATAAACAAGCAAACAACTATAGGACACTTACCTTAAGGTCAAGTATTCGTGTACTGATGGGCCTGAAGTTTTGGTTCTTATGTATTTCTGAGTTCTGACATTCATAACACACCAAGTTTCCATCATCTTGACAGAAGAGTTTGACCTCTTGTCTGTGCAGGCTGCAGACAGCATCTGGATAAGTCATGTGTTCAAATAATGGAGAACACTTGGCGGTATAATTTAAATACACTGTTGGATTCATTTCTAAACACATCTGTGTTCATCAGTGCTACTAGAAATGAACAATACTGCAGCTACTGTGCACATACAGTCCATTTGCTTTCTTGACAATCATAAGATTCTCCACTGAAATTACATCTGTTTTGTGGTCACTTCTCTTGTACTGAATTATCAACCATGCCATGATACTGATATGAGATTATCCTGTGAGCTGTATTACTCCACAAGGTTGGATGACATACAGTAAGATTAAATATTACTTCAAAGCAGCCCTTGAAGGTCAGTAGCTCAAACGTATCCAGTTAATTGTCCATGTCCATGGCCAGCTGGTTCTGGTTCATCATCTATAAGATTGTCAATATGACTCTTTCAGAATCTTTCACTGTGTGTGTTTGTACTATTAGGTCTACAGTGTCATCAGAGTCACTTTTCTCCAGTTTGCCCCATGGGATTGTGCTCATGTCCTTCAAATGGTGCTTGAACTTCTTTAACTGAGCGTCTGTGAGCTTCTCCAGAGTATTTCTCAGTATATTCTGGATCGAGTCCATCATAGAGTCTGGTGTTTCAAAAAGTGCAAGTCTGGTCAAACAACAGAGAGGCTGTGACTCCAGTGCATTAAGCACAGAGAGAACAGAGAGGCTTTGACTTCAGTGCATTAAGCACAGAGACAACAGAGAGGCTGTGACTCCAGTGACTCAGCACAGAGACAACAGAGAGGTTATGACTTCAGTGCATTAAGCACAGAGAGAACAGAGAGGCTATGACTCCAGTGCATTAAGGAGTCACATGCCACCTGAACAGTTTTTTCCCCATGGCAGTGAGGCTCACAAACAACTTGGCCAATAAAAGTATTTCCGATTCTGATTATTGTTTATGGATGAGTGCTTGGGTACATAGCAATAACTCAGCTTCACACAAACCAGCGTTTCTCAAAGTGTGGGGCACAGAGACGTGACAGGTGGTGCGCGAATGGACGAGATGAATGGGAGATTTGATCTGTAGCAATGCTTTCCTTTATAGACAATAGATTTGGATTGACGTCGGCGTATTAATTGCAGCTGGAGCTTGAAAGTGTACAGTTAGGGCGGTGTACTGTTCCCGCTGCATGTTTTACACGTCCACGTTGACCTTCACTCGTGGACATCTGTCTTTAACCCAGCATAGCTACTTCACATAGCATCACTGTTTTATAAAACTATTTATTAATATCTACAATGAATTATTCATTTCAGACTGCTGTATTTTACAATGAGTTATATAAATATAATATATATTTAATGAATTTCAGGTTGCAGTCATTAAATGATCAATAAAACATTTTAAGGTTATTTTTAAAAGCACATATTCTTGTCTTTTGAAAAGGGCGACAGTGGTACAGGAGGTAAAGAAGTCGTTTAGTAAGCAGAAGGTTGCTAGCTCGATTCCCTGTCGAAGCGTCCTTGAGCAAGACACTGAACCCCTAATTGCTCCTGATGTGCAGTGTGCCATCAGTGTAAATGTAATGTGTATACATTGTAAGTCGCTTTGGATAAAAGCGTCTGCTAAATGACTAAATGTAAATGTAATGTAAATGTAAAAGAAGCTTAAAAGGTTTTATTAATAATTTAATGACAGCAAACTGAAATTCATTTAAATAAATATGATATCCTAATATTTACTCGTACTTTTAATATGTACATATTTGTGGTTATAGATAAGACATTAATAAAATCCAGTTACCATTTCTCTTTCAGTAAATAGCTTCATGTCTCTTCAGTTTTTCAGCAGTCCTGCGTCGGTTTATCCTGTCATTTCCAAGGTCACACCTGCAGGCACTACTCTATACCTGCCAGTAGGGGGCACTGTTGGCATTCAGCACTAAACCTGATGTGCTGGATAAATACCCAGACTAAAGCCTTCTCACACAATTCTCCATGATGAAACCACAACAAATAAACACCTGGCTGAACTCAGTACTCAGAACTCATCTATTGATTACCTGAGAACGTCATTTTCTGATCAGGAGCTTTGGAAAGCACCAGTATGCAGGGAGTTGCTACTTTTTGACAGTGGGGTTATGCTGGATGAGGACAGTGGGGTTATGCTGGATGAAGACAGTGGGGTTATGCTGGATGAGGTCAGTGGGGTTATGCTGGATGAAGACAGTGGGGTTATGCTGGATGAAGATTAAAGGAGATTGTGTTCAAGAGTTTTTCTATACTATTGGATCCCATTTGTCAGCATCAGTGTCTATTAGCCACAGCTCTAAACAGATGACATAAAACATGAAAGAACATTTTGGCCAATTTTATTTACAGCGACAAAACAATACAATTCTCTCAAGGTGCATCATTCAAGAAAAAAGAAAAGAAAATAATCATATAAATGACAAACCCATTCAAACAGCTTTTTATTCATTTTTCTGAGCTGCTCCACTGTTTCAGGACCTCAGAGTCTGATCAGACTAATGAAGCTGAAGCTGAGCTGCTCCACTGTTTCAGGACATCTGTTAATCAAAAGGTTGTTGGTAAACTATGGCTTAATTCACCAACTTCAGTTAGTGTTTTGAAAATAAAGTAAAATATGATTCTCTTTAGAAAATCATGATGAATTAAACTGTACACTCAATGCAACCCATGTGCTTTTAAGGGTTACGGCGGTAGGCCTACTGCATCAGATTATTAATTTAATTTATAATCATGAACACCATATTTCTGTCCGGAGTATTTGCTGTCTTCAGTAGCCACAGAACAGGTCATTCAGAAATAATAATTATTATTAACCTGTCAGAAAGACAGCTGTGCTGCTCTACTTTCACTGAAGCTCTCACTGGTAACGTCCTCAGAGGAGAGAGTGTACAGGCAACATTAAAGTATGGAAACACAGATGTGTTTGTCTTTTTCATTAAATTAGCGTCATGTCTCTTCAGTTCTCAGCTACTCTGACTGTATAGGTTTATCTCCTTTCATTTCTGACGTCATTCCTGCATGCACTACTCTATACCTGTCAGTAGGTGGCACTGTTGACATTCAGAACTAAACCGGATGTGCTGGAGAAGTACCCAGATAGATAGACAGATAGATAGGTGGATACTTAATTTAACCCGAGGGAAATTTAGGCTAGACTAAAGCCTTCTCACACAATTCTACCTGGTTAAATCAAATAAAATTAAATCAATAATGATCAAGCTCAAACTGTTCTGCTCCACTGTCTCATGGACCTCAGTTATTCAACAGATAAACAACTTAAAAACATGACTACATTTCACTAACCTCACACAAAGTGTGGAAAATAAAAGCAAGTAATTATTATGTTTAGGCATGTTATGTTGAATATGTTTCTGTCAAGGAATTCATAATTAATGGGGACATATTAACAGCAAGTCATCATTAACCTGATAAAGGGAAATGACATCAGCTCTATCTGAACTGTTCTACTGTTACTAAGGCCTTCACTGGTGAGATTATGAAAGGAGAGATCTCATCAACATTAAAGTATGGAAACACTCTCTCAGTGAAAGTGTGTGTGAGAGTGTGTAGGTGTGTGTTATTATCAGGGTCAGAGAATGACAGCTCTCCTCTGTCCCAGTCCAGCTGCACTCTGATCCTCTGGAGTTTCTGCTTCACTGTGACGAGAGTGGAGGACTGTGGTGTAGAACGTGCTCCATATTCACCATCTTTATACCACACATACCACCGTCCACTCATGGTGGTAAAGTTTCCCTTCCTCTGGAGAGACTCTGTCATCACACCCACATTCCACCATGTGTTCTCTCCAACCTCCACATCCCAGCAGTGAGTCCCTGAGTTAAAGCCCTCAGAGCCCAGGACACAGGCATACTTATCAAATCGCTCTGGGTTATCAGGAAGCTGCTGGTTCTCATCACCCTGTCTCACACTGGTCAGATCCTCAGACAGGATGAGTGTTGGGTGTGCAGTGTTGGGATCCAGAGTCACAGGAGCTGCAGAGTGAGAAACACAAATAGTTTAGGTGGAAAGAGCACACAAAAAGAGATACACACACATATACAAACTAGAGGTCATTATCTGTATCTGTATCTGTATTTGTATCTGTTAAACCAACAAAATGATCTGTCTTTGAGTCTGGATTCAGATAGAAGGCCATAAGTGGGCGTGGCTTATGTCAGAAGTCAGGCACATTCATTGTTTAGCCTAATATTCATTGGTAATATAATTGGTGTGCTTTCAAAGATTCTTTGTATGTGTGAATACACCTACAATGCACACATGCACGCACACACACACACACACACACACACACACACACACACACAAAACACACACATACACACATCTCCCCTACTAGAGCTCATAGCTTCTCTTGTATGTGTAAGAGGCACAACAGCCAAGAGGCACAGCCCATGCTCGCCGACCAGATACTGTGTGTGATCGGACAAAACCGGACTCCTTAGTTATTGTCCTCTGCGACTTTAACAAAGGAAATCTCACCCGCGAACTCCCCAAATACAGACAATTTATTAAATGCCCGACCAGAGAGGAGAACATTCTGGATCACTGTTACACCACAGTAAGCAGTGCCTATCACACCGTCCCCCGGGCTGCACTGGGACACTCGGACCACGTCATGGTCCATCTGATTCCTGCTTACAGGCAGAAACTAAAGCCCTGTAAACCTGTTGTGAGGACATCAAAGCAGTGGACCAGTGAAGCTGTGGAGGATCTTTAGGCGTTCTTGGAGTGTACAGATTGGGAGGTTTTAAGGACTGCTACCAACAGTGTGGATGAGTACACAAATCAGGGACGTGCGGTCATATGAGGCAGGTGAGGCAGACCTGTCATCTTGAAAAGTAAAAAAAAAAAAAAAAATTATAAAATAAAATAAATATTCATATTTCTCTACTAATCTGTGGTATAGATGTAATTTCTGCATGATTCCAATCATTTCGAGCATTTTTATAATCAAAATCGCTGAATTCGCTGAATTCGCGCATGTCCTATTGAAATAGACTAGAGAAAACAAGGGACGTGCGGTCAGGTGAGGCACCATGTATTGTCTATGGGAGATAGTGAGGCAGTGCCTCACCTAGGATTGCGCAATCGCTCCAAACTGGGTTTTGCGCATGCGTGCGCATGCGTAGAACCTTTGAGCTGAGCTCAAAAATGGAAGATTTTATTGCTAAGCTGAAGCAGTTCTCAAAACTGGACTTTCAGTCCAAACGTGAAATGATCAATGATGGGAGACCAATGCCGGAGCTCAAAGGTTTGCTTCAAATGACGGGACAGAAGATAATTCGCTCTTTCCCTGTCATCTCTTCTCAACGTGTGACAATGTCTGGACTGTAAATGAAACCGAAGAAGTTTGCCTGTCAGCGGTAGGTCCACTATGCAAAATGACCATCACAATTTGTAAACTTTTAGATAGGTAGATGCAGTGAATGTCGACAACTTCGACATGTAACGTGTATTTTCTATGATTAGTATGTATTGTGTTGGTTGTAAAGCAGTTTTGTCAATGGGCAGAAAGTTGATTGTATTTTTCACTTGACTACGAGGTTCATTATATATACACACTGTGATTAGCTATAGTTCGCTGGGAACTTCCCATTCCTCACGTTCCGTTAGCTAGCGTTGGCTAGCGTTAGCTAGCTAACCGTGCTGCCATACTGAAGCTGATGTATTTTATCATTTTATTTTACTTGTGCAGATGCTGCGTATGCCAACTGTTGTTTGTGTATGATACAGGTATGTTGCTCCTATAGCGAAATATGTTTGTTATATGTGTGTAATATAATATGTGCATGTTTGTTCCAATTGTTTGTGCACTGGTTTACTTGTATCTGATTAATGTGTTGTATAAAATGAGACAGAAGAAGTTTGCCTGTCAGCAATGCTGCCTATGCCAACTGTTGTTTGTGTATGATACAGGAATTAAAGAACAAAGCAATCGCAGTGTTCGTCAGTCCCCTGTTTGACCACCGTCACAACCGTCTCCGGTTGTGAGTTTAGTCGTATGACTATGTAAAAGTTCGGTTAACAAGTCAGTTGAGTATTGAGGTATAACTTATCACAATAAAAAAAAAAAAACGATCGTTTAAAAGTCCTGGTATTAGACAATAACTTGTATGTATACATGTCTATGTTTTAAACAACTAGAGACCGGAATGACGTAGTCACTTCTCTACTCTCCCCTCTACTCTTCTCCCTGTACATCAACAGCTGCACCTCCAGCTGCGCTTCCTGGGCACCATCATCTCCCAGGACCTCAAGTGGGAGCTGAATGAACACCATCTTCTCCCAGGACCTCAAGTGGGAGCTGAACACCATCTTCTCCCAGGACCTCAAGTGGGAGCTGAACACCACCATCTCCCAGGACCTCAAGTGGGAGCTGAACACCACCATCTCCCAGGACCTCAAGTGGGAGCTGAACACCAGCTTCTTCCCGGCTGCAGTTGGCCTCATCAGCAAGGCCCGAGACCCCCCCCCGCTGACATGGACTCTTATCCCGCCCCCAAGCCTCAACACTCAAGATCATACTCATGTGTTACAGTAAAACACATTATCTTGCACATTGCACTCTTGCTTTGCACATTCCTGCATAGACTGCACAGCTCCTCCACTTCATATTTTGTAAATATCTTTTTTATTTTTTTTTAACTAAACTGCGTGTGTGTGTACCTGTGCATGTGTGTGTACGTGTGAGTGTGTGTCTTTTGTGTATGTGTATCTGCTGACCTTATGAGAGCAGATTCAGAGACTGTGTCTGTGCATGTGTGAGTGTGTGTGTGTATGTGTGTGTGTGTGTGTGTGTGTGTGTGTGTGTGTGTGTGTGTGTGTGTATGGTCATATGAGAGCAGAAGCAGAGACACTATGAGCTCTAGTAGGGGAGACGTGTGTGTGTGTGTGTGTGTGTGTGTGTGTGTGTGTGTGTGTGTGTGTGTGTGTGTGTGTGTGTGTGTTGTGTGTGTTTGTGTGTGTTTGTGTCTGTGTTTGTGTCTGTGTTTGTGCGTGTGTGTTAATAACTGTCTTTGTGGCATGTATTTCAAAGTAGGTGTTCTGTATATTCTAAATGTGTTGAAATGTTTGTATGCAGGTGTGTGTGTGTGTGTGTGTGTGTGTGTGTGTGTGTGTGTGTGTGTGTGTGTGTGTGTGTGTGTGTGTGTGTGTGTGTGTGTGTGTGTCAAAAATGCTTTCAATAAAACTGAACAGTGGTGTATCATCCATTCCACTATCTATCATGTGAAATTGATGTATGCTCGCATCTCTCCCTCTCTCTCTCTCTCACTCTCTCTCTGCTATATTGGGGCTAAGCTCTCTCAGGCCTTTCTCTGGAAACGGCTCTATCAGGCTCTTTCAAGGATTCTATTCAGGCTATTGCTCTACTTGGGCTATTTGGGGCCTTTTTCTGAAAACAGCTCTATTACATGTAGCCCTCCCACCAATGATATGGCTCATACACTACACAAACAGGATGGGGTGCACATTAAAATAAACTCTTCTTTTATTTAATCTTTACCAACCCAATGAAATCCCTTAATTACTCTTGGCGTGAAATCTGTATAGCACATTTGAACATTTCAGAAGATTGACCTCCAGGAAAAGAAAACTCTTAGCAACCCTGTCAGAACGGAAAACAAATACTTATCATTCCCAAAAAGAAATGTCTTGAACACAGTCCCATATGAAGTATTTTCAAAACAGTAGGGTGAGACAAGTAAGCTAACCGAGTTCAGGCAGGAGCAACACAGTTCCTTACATTTCCTTTAGCCTGTCAGTGAGGAAAAAAACATACACTGCACTCCTGAAAAAAACGTTGGTCATACACAACAAAAGAAAAGGCTGTACCGGTATATTGCTGTCAAAGCATGAAAACTGTCACGCCAGAGCGTGAACCTGCACCTGCCACGCCCCTTTCAGTCTCGATTCGCTCACCTGCACTGCGTCCTCCATCACCGGAATACTGACGGCCAGCACCTGTCACTCCTGCACTTACAGTATACCCCTCATTCCTTTCACTCGGTGTCTGGCCTCGTACGACCTGGACTAAAAGCCCATCGACATACAAACTAGACAACCTAAACCTGCGCTCGCGATTATCCTGCCTGTCTGCCTGTTTCCCGAACCCGGTATTGTGCCGTTGTTTTCTGTTCGCAAGTCTGTTTGCCTCTAGCCTTTTCCGAGTTAGAGTTTAACTCTGAGTTTGGTTTGCTGCGCTTCCACGCCTGTTCCTTTGTTTTCCAGAGCTTCGAGCCTGAGTACATTAGTTTCGTTTTACAGTACGTTTAGCTATCTCTGTGTTCTGTTAAGTGTACTGTTAGTTCAAGTCCAGTTTGTCAATGTGTTCTGTCTGTTTACTGGCTGCTCCTCACAATAAACTCTGTTCCATCATAAGACCATCTCTGAGTCCTGAAGTCCCGTGACAAAAACAGGCTGCATTATCACACACCCTGACACATCCATAGCAATGGAAGATGACATTTCCCTCCATCGTTCTGAATCCTCCGTTTATCGACATGTGAGAACGATACAGTTCACTGGAGAAACAGTTCACTGGAGCATCCTTAATAATACTCTTTCAATTGCATTCTGCTCACTTTAACAATGTCTTCTGTTTTAGATTTACTGTATCCTTATCAATTCTTAAACTCAACTGAAATATCCCAAACAATTCTGACTCATTTTCTTTTTCACCCGTAGACCTGCGTCTACACACTCTTCATCACTTCCGCTCTCCTCCAGTTCCCCCTTCCGCTTGGCAGCTCTTCTGATCTTTTCACTTGTCTTCAGATTTCTTTTGGAGGTTCTTTCTGCTCTGATTTATGTAAACCACAATGAATTGCCTGTATTGTAAATAAACTCTCTCTCTATCTCTCTCTCTCTCTGTCTCTGTCTCTGTGCTTGAGTGTGTCTGTGTTTTGTGTTTGAAAGGGATATATACACTTACTGTATTGAACAATCTCCTGCATCTTCTCCCAGACTCTGAACTTCAGGTTGCCCAGGTGTTTTGCCACATTGATCAGAGCTCCTGAAACCCTCTCTGGATCCTGCAGTGTGCACTGGGCTCTGGAATAACATTCAGGAGTCAGTGCTGCTGTGGGTTTGGGTTCAGAACCACAGAGAAGAGAGAGACAGGAGGCAGATCACTCACCTTTCCACTGTGCTCTTGTAGTTCTGTGAAATGATGAAGGAAAAGAAATATTTGAACATGATTGGTATGAAAATGTCTCATAATAAACCTTTATTTACTCATGGACCCATTGGTGGTGCAGCAGCTAATGCTTGAACAACACCCAGAACACACACACACACGCACACACACACACAGACACACAACACAGAGAGAGAGAGAGAGAGAGAGAGAGAGAGAGAGAGAGAGAAATACACCTACACAGGCACAGTCTGACACAGACAGACCCAAACATAAGTACACAGGCGTGTGTGTGTGTGTGTGTGTGTGTGTGTGTGTGAATGGTGTGGGCAGGTCACATCAACACAATAAAACCACACATTTCATCATTGAAACCAGCAATTACACCTTTCGCACCAGAGACAGACACACAGACACACACACACCCCACACACACACATAAACTCACACAAACAGACACACACAAACAGACACCCACACACACAGACACACACACACACACACACACACACAGATACACACAAACACACACACACACAGACAGACACACACACACTATGGTAAGGACAGTATAGATGGTTCTTACTTGTAGAAATGTGATGTCATCAGCTCCCATCTTCTCTTCTATGGCTCTGATCGTGTCTGAAAGAGATGAGATCTCTCTGCCCATATTCTCAATCTTCTCCTTCATCATCTGACTCTTCTGCTCCTCTTCCTCCCTCAGTGCAGCTATCCTGGCTGCCTCTTCATCTCGTAGAAACAGGTGAAGCTTCTCAAACTCCTCCTTGATCATCTTCTCTGTGTGCTTGGCCTGAGTCTGGAATAAGGTCAATAACAGAGAAAGTGTCTACTAGGGAATTCATCTGGATTAACACACTTCATAAAAGCTTCTTCCAACGTCTGTAGATATTCTATTCATGCTTGAGTCCTGACTCTCACCTTAATGTGTTTTGCTGTTTCATCATAGGTGACTTTTACATTTTCAAAAGCCTTTAGCTTTTCCTTTAAGGGATCCACTTTGACCCTGAGCTCCTCCTGGAAAAAAGAGAGAGAGAGAGAGAGAGAGAGAGAGAGAGAGAGAGAGAGAGAGAGAGAGAGAGAATAATACAGTAGTCTTTTACATACAAAGCAATTTGTGACGCCCCTCAGATGTCTTGGTGACTATTCCAACATTTGCTGGCATATTTATGAAAAGCCCTGAATGTGAAAATAATAAAGACAAATCAAGTCTCACATGTCAGTGAGCCTCTTGACTACAGCAATACTCATACTAATAATAATGAGTGTGCAAAGGATTGAAATGATGGTGCTGCCACCTAGTGTTGAGTTACAGTAACAACAGCAACAGGGATAGAATACATTGGGGATTGGCAAATCATTGTAAATTAATGTTAGTAATGATCGATTCAATATTAGGCTGTAGTTGAATTTTCATTATCCAATACATCCCATCTATTTCATCAGTGATCATGAAACTTACCTTACGGTCAACTGCTGCTTCAGCAGTGGGACTGAAGTTGTGATTCTTATGTAATTTTGAGTCTCGACACGAGTAACACACAAGCTGCTGATCATCGTGACAAAACAGCTTGAGTTTGTCGCCATGGAGACTACAAAGTGCTCCTCTCTGACCTCTCTCCTGTAAAAATGTCTCACACAGGTTTTTTAATGCAAGATTGGTTGGTGGCAAGTCCCTCGATGACCTCCTCCTGCAGACTGGACATTCCCTGGATCCTTTGGTTTCCCAGAACTGCTGCAGACAGACTTTACAGAAGCTGTGACTACATGACAGAAGAACTGGGTCCTTGAAGATGTCAGTGCACACAGGACAGGATATATCCTCTTCTAGCTTCGAAGCCATTTTCCAAGAGTAAATATAAATCTGGTGTAAGCTTCCCTCTCGTTTACTTTCACTTTACTTTCACTTTCAGGAGTTTGTAAAATCCAGTCAGTTTCTGAGTCCTCTTGTTGTTTTAACCGATGTATGCAAGCATGGCAACCTCTCCAACGTCTTTATGAAAACAACTATGTTCAGTTTGAGTGTTTTTAAATTAGACTCTCACCTGCTAGAACATTTGTAGAGGTGTAACGTGGAACAAAGCTGCCGTCTGTCTCTGAGCTTCACTTCCTCATAACCAGTGTTGGCTCCTCCCATCTTCTCTCACACTCTCTGCTAAACACCGCCCTCTCTGTGTGTGCAGAAGTCCTGTAGACCATCGGTTCCCAAACTGGGGTAGGGGTACGCGAAGTGGTTCAGGGGGTACGCGGGAGAACATTTCCGCGATAACAGAAAACGGACGGAATTCGCAGAATGTACCGTTTGAAACAGAATTGCAACTTTCAGACGGAAACATAATTTTGTGCATCAAAATCGCCCAAATTCCCCTGTATTTTGTCCTGCAAGGCTGTATTTCTTTCTTAAAAACACAACAACGATCGCAACGATGAACAAGCATTAATTAGAAAACAAAACCACTGAGAAAATGTCACGTCTGTGCTGAACTCCGCTCCGGCCACGCCCCCCTATTCAACACAGACCTCCGTAGCCTGTCAAATGAATTCGCTCATCTACCCAATCGCCTGCAAATAATGTTTTTTTAGTCTTCTGTTCTGTTGATGGCTGGCAAACAACAACCTTAGAAGGTTTGGGTCAGTTGTGGCACATATTCTTCACTCATTTTAAGCCATCAATCTACCTCTGGGTGAACAAAATGAGCCGAAACGGATTAAAACGGAATTAAAATAAAAGGTGAAAAGGAAAACTTTTTTTTTTTTCAACGGGGGGGGGGGTACGCAGCTGGAGATTAAATGTCTGAAGGGGTACGGGACTGTAAAAAGTTTGGGAACCACTGCTCTAGACAGTAAAGAGTCGTTAACAGTATTATTTACTTATTTATCATACCTGCCAACTCTCCCGTTTTCCCGGGTTTCTCCAGTATTCTGACCCATCTCATGCCCCCCTCCCGTTTTCTCATTTCTCCCTGTAATCTCCCGTATTTTTCGAGGTCCAAACGTATTTCATTAATGATCGAATCAAAATGTTTTTCCAATGTTTTACAGTTACCAGAACATGTATGAAACACAATCGTGTCTTACACAATAAATACACTTTACCATTTTCAACCCATTTGTCAATCTGCCAACATACATCCTATTGCGCAGTTGATCTGTCTGCGCAGGCTATTGACGCGCAAAGTTGAAACTGCAGGGGAAAGGGAAATGGAGAATGGCAGAAGGCGACGCCGGTGTACCACTGAAGAAGGTGAAATATGTTTGTAAATTTAAGTCTTGTTGAAGTTGTTGGACAAACGAGTCTCCATGCATATCGAACAGTCATCTTGATAATAGTCATGCTTTTTGCAAAGCTTGTATTGATTTCGGTAAGAATGACGTCCGTCAACATGTCAAGTCTCAAAAACATATCCGTGCTGCCGAGGCACAAAAGGGCACTCAGGCAATATCAAATTACATCACTAAGGGACAGACCGAACAAGAGCAAGTGCTGCAGGCCGAACTGAAAATGGCAATGTTAGTCGCCAAAACGACATCTCGTTTTCCTTTTGTGATAAGTATCCAGCCAGATTTTAGAGCCTTGTAGTCAAAGATGAGCGCTTCAGTCAGCTGGCTAGGCTGATGAAGGCATTACTTTGCATTCCACATAGCATTGCCTCCTCAGAGAAGACTTTCAGTATGGTTAAATAAATAGTTACAGAGAATAGAACAAGTTTGAACAACAGCACTTTGTACTCTCTCTTGTCTTGCAAAATTAACTATACTAAGCCTCCTTCAAAGTACACCCGACGTAAGAAAACACTTAGGGCAGCCAAGTCAGCCACCTACATATACAATACTACAAAACAGTAGTTTTAAATTATGCTTATCCTGAGACCTGTGCAAGGCTTACATCAACTGTTCATATGTTCATATGAATGATTTTGTTGAAATAAAAATAATACGTTTTTGCAATAATTAGTTGTTATAATAATAAAGAAGTGATTGTGAATGCATTCATTGTGAATACATAATATTAATAAATAAATACATTTGTTTGTTAATAAATTAAGTTATTGTGTATTCATTTATATACTGAAGACTACATAATACATACGTTGTCTATAAATACCTACATGCACAACATCCCTCAAAACCAGCATTTGCCCTCCTCTGCCATCCATGCCACCCTCAAAACTCCCCACCCCCCCCGCCGCCACCGGAATATCCCAGATTTTGCTACTCAAATGTTGGCAGGTATGTTATTTATACACCTAAAATCTACTTCAGACCCTTGTCAATAGAGTGAGTAGACATTAAATATATGCATCTAAATAAATATTTTGAGAAATGATTACGTTTTTATGTGTTACCTCTGCCAGTCACCAACATGAGAGAGTGGAGGTTCGGTGTTAGCATGTTTAGCTAGCCAGCTAACAGTTAAATTAATTCAGCCACGTCTGTGAACCCATTTGCTTACAATTTGTAGCTATTGATACAGTTTTCCTCTGTGTATTTCCAGACGTAAAACAGCTCAGAATGATACTCAGCCGTCTCTGTCATCATATAAACTGTCACCATTGTAGGCAATAGTGATAGAAGTGCATAAAGTCTGGACAAAATGAAAGCAGTCTAGTGCGCTGTCTACTGTAAATTCTGTCGGTGGTGAACTGGTCTGCTGGTCTATGGATCCTTGATGATTTCACAGTACACAGAACAGGCCAGATCCTCTTTACAGTTTATTCCAATCATTTTCACACTTGGTTCAATACCATGTACACTTTCTCAAAACACTTAACACATCCATCCAAAATGTTTGTTTTTGGTGTCATGACAACAGCTTGCCATGAAATATTTGTGGAATATGTGGAATTTTAGGGGTGGATAAGATGTGCTAAAAATTCAAGGCAAGGGTGAATGTGGCAGTACTGTAATTGTGAAGTTCATAAAATGTCACTACGGATCAGCATTAGGGCCACAGGACACTTCTAGTGGTAGTCTCATGTGTTGTTGTTTCACTTACTGTACTGGAAAGAAGTGTGTCTGCACACCTTTTTGGTACTATAGCATATCACAGAAAATGTAGCAGGGAGCGGTCTTGAGGCATATAGCTGAATTTCATATTTAATTCAATTCAATTCAATTTTATTTCTATAGCACCAAAATAATAAAATTGTCTCAAGGCGCCTATTTATTTAACAATATGTACAAGGTGTCATACGCTTTTCTTTTCTTTTGAAATGCAACGCTAAACTGCAGAAAATAAAAATAAAATAAAGGATAGAGCAACACATAATATATGCATTTTGCCATGTTTCAAGTTGTGTGTGTTTTTTAGTTCATTGTACATTGAGTGATAAAGTAGTTAGAAAGAGCATATGCTATAATTATGGCAGCATGAATCACTTTTGGGTGAAGTATGAAGTGTTTTGGTGGCTGTAGTGCATTTTGCACCAAAGGTTAACTGGTGTGCTGAGGTGGTGTGTCTGTAAATCCCACTGTGTGAAGAGTTTTTGAAAAAGTGTACATGGTTTTGAGACAAGTGTGAAAATGATTGAAAAAAACTATAACATGCTGGGGTGTAACTACAGACACATGACCACTAGATGTCAGTATTGTTCCATTAGTCTGGGAGGAAAGCTAAGCACCATGGTCTCTGATCTCTGACAAAACACTCAAGAGAGCTCAATGAACCAATGAACAAATGAACATGTCAAATGACCACTCTTAGTTTATCTGTGAATTACAGCCAAAACAAACAAATAAAAACAAACAAGAGTGAAAACTTAAATGAAGTCAGTGATATTTCCATGGACCTAAACCAAATGTGTCGTGTTACAGGACTGCATGAGAGTAAAATGTGCTGCTGGCAGTGGAGGCATGACTACAATCATTCAGAACTTATCTCAGGGGATAAAATAAAATAAAATAAATAAAAAGCAAATATTGTAAGTGCCAATAAAAGGTGCCACACAGAATAGCCCAAAGCCCAGAACAGTGGCCCTGAGAATTCATGGACGACTATAATAACTTTTCTGTCAGGCCGGATATGTGGCTCCAATTTGAAATTCTTGTTGTTCAGAGCAACAGGGCACTACTCTATAGCTGTCAGTAGGGGGCACTGTTGACATTCAGCACTAAACAGGATGTGCTGGAGAAGTACCCAGACTAAACACAAACACATCTCACACAATTATCCCTGGGTAAATCAAATAAAAGGAAAACAGAATTGTATATTAATTAAATTAATGAATAGGGAATATAAGTCTCATCTGTTACACATTGTCAGTGCTGGATGGTTCAGTGGTATGGCAGTCAGAACCATAGTGACAGTACTACAATAATGATACATAAAAAAGTAATACAATTGACAAACCGGTTGAAGCACCTTTTATTTGATTTTAGTCATCAGTGTTTCTGTTTGAACAGTCCTAGGAGTCGGATCAGACTGAAGCTCAAACTGTTCTGCTTCACTGTCTCATGGACCTCAGTTATTCAACAGATTGTACACAACTTAAAAACAAGACAACATTTCACCAACCTCACACAAAGTTTGGAAAATAAAAGTTAGTTATTATTATGTTTAGGAATATAATTTGGAATACATTTCTGTCAAGGACATATGTACTTCAATTTGGAATATTAGCAGACTTCAGATCATGTGACACCTCCGGATAATTTTAAGGCAACTAACCATAGAACCAAGTCATTCAGAATTCATAATGAATGGGGACATATTAACATCAAGTCATCATTAACCTGACAAAGGGAAATGACATCAGCTCTATCTGAACTGCTCTACTGTTACTGAGGCCCCCTTCTCACTGTAGTCCACGGGGGAAGGAGGACTGGACTCCCCTACCTAAATGGTTGGGTCTGGATTCCCCCACCCCTGTGGAGGGGTCCAATTACCTTTTGATTGGACCAATTTGACCTTACTTAAGTTGCACCTCATTGTTTCATAAGGGAGAGGACAGACTTAACATGCTGGATGGAAGCTTGGACAAGGTGCTAGACAAAACCTGTAGGCACAGAGTTGTACCTTGTCTAGTATAGGCTTTAGTGCGTTCAGTTTGTGTTTATATTTTTGGGGGTTTTAAAATAAATAACTAAATACAGCTATTTTTAAGGAAGCCACTGTCTCCTGCGCCGTGTGTTTGTGCCTGCAACCCCATTCTACCAGGCTGCATCCCACATCGTGGGGTGGCCGGCTCAGGCCATTTTCACAGAGGCCTTCACTGGTAAGATTATCAAAGGGGAGGTCATATTGGCATTAAAGTGTGGAAACACTCTCTCAGTGAAAGTGTGTTTGAAAGTGTGTATGTGTTTGTTATTATCAGGGTCAGAGAATGACAGCTTTCCTCTGTCCCAGTCCAGCTGCACTCTGATCCTCTGGAGTTTCTTCTTCACTGTGAGGAGAGTGGGGGGCTGTGGTGGAGAACATGCTTTATATTCACCATCGTTATGACACACAAGCCACTGTCCACTCATGGAACTAAAGTCTCCCTTCCTCTGGAGAGACTCTGTTATCACACCCACATTCCACAATGTGTTCTCTCCAACCTCCACATCCCAGCAGTGTGTCCCTGAGTTAAAGCCCTCAGAGCCCAGGACACAGGCATACTTATCAAATCTCTCTGGGTTATCAGGAAGCTGCTGCCACACATCACCCTGTCTCACACTGGTCAGATCCTCAGACAGGATGAGATCTGGGTGTGCAGTGTTGGGATCCAGAGTCACAGGAGCTGCAGAGTGAGAAACACAAATGGTTTAGGTGGAAAGAGCACACAAAAAGAGATACATACACATACACAAACTAGAGGTCATTACCTGTATCTGTATTTGTATCTGTTACACAAACCATCTGTCTTTGGGTCTGGATTCAGATAGAAGGACAGAAGTGGGCATGGCATATCCTGGAAGCCATGTTAGATCAGACACATGTAGTATTTATTAGCAATATTTTTATTTTTAACTGAACTAAGTTTTATGAACTGTCTGAACCCCCCAGCTTGTCCAAATGTCTGTGGTACAGTGAACCTCATCGCCCTCCATGCTTAACAGGGATTTCCTCACCTTTGCTTTAACATCACAGTACAGGTTTGGTCCTACTGTACGTGAGAAATGCATGCGTGAGGGTACCCTGTAGCATGGTGCAGTGACAGTTAGGAGCTTATGGAAACCGTGTTTTCAACAACTGAGTAGGGCAAGAGGTCCTGGCAAATCATTTCACCCAAAGTTTCTGTAATCTGCTTGGCAGTCGGGTGGTTGGTCTGTGTATGGTGATTTTGAATTGAACACAGCCGTTATTGGTGGTTGTGTCTGTGTATTATCCACTGCTGGGGGGGCCTGGGCAGACATGGTCACAAAGGGATGATTGAGATGCATATGGTTATGCATTACTGATGTTGTTAGGTGTTTCACATCCCTGCCTTATTATTGTGGCCTTGTACAATTTGCAGCTAACTTTAGTCCCATCAGCTGGGCTGGTTATAAAGCAGCGAGAGGGCTGTTCACGTGCACAGTCTAAGGGGCTAAAGGGCTGTTCACGTGCACAGGCTAAGGGGCTAAAGGGCTGTTCACGTGCACAGTCTAAGGGGCTAAAGGGCTGTTCACGTGCACAGTCTAAGGGGCTAAGGGCTGTTCACGTGCACAGTCTAAGGGGCTAAGGGGCTGTTCACGTGCACAGTCTAAGGGGCTAAAGGGCTGTTCACGTGCACAGTCTAAGGGGCTAAAGGGCTGTTCACGTGCACAGTCTAAGGGGCAAACCATCAGCCTTTGCTAGCCTACTTATATGAAAGAAATAGTCTAGTCTTAATTATGGTCAGAGGACGCATATTTAACATGTTTTATACAATTACCTTTACTCCAGACGCTGTACCAGGTAAGTGTTTTGAAAGTTTCTTACAGATAATGGCATAATGATCATCATATTTTTCAAGTAATGGTATCATATTTTAAGCCTAGAAAGTTTGAAGGAGCTAGTTTAAACACTTTTCTAGTAATAGCAATTTGAAAATGGCTCTTCAGAAAACGCTGCTCAAAAAGCGTCTTAAGTATTGGCACCCCCTCCCCCCTAAAACATCCTATTGTGACAAAACTATTGGGAGTAGAGAGCTAATATTCATATTAAGAAGTGTATGAACAACCTTGAATTTTTTCAGCCAAATCTTAGATGGTCGAGTGGGGAATTTTCCTTAAATTGTCACGTTTGGCGTGGAATGACCCTGCTGCCAGTTCACACACACCTCACCTCAGCTGCTGCCTACCCTCATGTGATGATGAAGAAATAGTTCTTCACGCAAATAGAACTTTAAAGGTTCAGGCGTCAGACGTCAACGTATTAATGGCTGACTTTCAGTTACAATGAACTTCGTTACGAGAAGTGAACAAGAATGAGGAATAATATGAAATATGAGAATCAGAAGCAGAAAACCTGTTGAAAATCACCACAGTCATTCATTTTTTTTAAGCAGCCATTATAAAGAAATATCAGACCTCCGAACGTTGGGATGACCCATTCAATTGATTGGAACTTTCTGCAACATTCTGAGGAGCCGTATAATAAAATGGTTGAATGCACAAGACCAATTTAGACCAATAACTTACTAAATGCGCACACTAAAGGTGAAAGGTGACCAGTAGCCCTAATAAATGCACAGACTTAAGGTTAAAGGTTAAGATTATTATAGCATGTGTATGAGTATATGTGTGTGTGGCAGTGTCACCATATTCTACAACCTTGGTCACCATCCAACAAAATTGTTAGTCTAAAAACAAAATTGCTAGGATCTGTGGGTCTCTGTTGGTCTCTGATCTCTCTCTCTCTCTCTCTCTCTCTCTTTCTTCCTCTCTCTCTATTGTCTTTATAGTTTTTCTTCTCTATTTGTGTCTGTGTGTAGGTGTGTGTGTGTGTTGTGTGTGTGTGTGTGTGTGTGTGTGTGTGTGTGTGTGTGTGTGTGTCTGTGTGTGTGTTTCAGTCAGTACTCACTGTATTGAACAATCGCCTGCATCTTCTCCCAGACTCTGAACTTCAGGTTGCCCAGGTGTTTTGCCACATTGATCAGAGCTCCTGAAACCCTCTCTGGATCCTGCATTGTGCACTGGGCTCTGGAATAACATTCAGGAGTCAGTGCTGCTGTGGGTTTGGGTTCAGAACCACAGAGAAGAGAGAGACAGGAGGCAGATCACTCACCTTTCCACTGTGCTTTTGTAGTTCTGTGAAATGATGAAGGAAAATGTATTTTAACATGATGGTATGAAAATGTCTAATACACCTTTACTCATGGATCCATTGGTGGTTGATGCTTTCTGAACAGAACCCAACACAGAGACACAGACACACACACACACACACGCACACAACCACACACACACACACACACACACACATGTAAATGTCTAACCCTGCAGCACATCTCCTGCATATGCTGCCTGAGTCTCTACAGACACAAACTGCTCTCTCTACTTCCCTGTAAGCTGACACACCTACTCTCCCCTACCCCCCCCCCCCCACACACACACACACACACCTCCTCTATGATAAGGACAGTAGATGGTTCTTACTTGTAGAAATGTGATGTCATCAGCTTTCATCTTCTTTTCTATGGCTCTGACGGTGTCTGAAAGAAATGAGATCTCTCTGCTCATCTTCTCAATCTTCTTCATCATCTGCCTCTTCTGCTCTTCTTCCTCCCTCAGTGCAGCTATCCTGGCTGCCTCTTCATCTTGTAGAAACTGGTGAAGCTTCTCAAACTCCTCCTTGATCTTCCTCTCTGTATTTTGGGCCTGAGTCTGGAAAATCATAAAGGCTTCTTGTTAATGGAAGTCTGGACCTGTTTTAGACCTGTGATCCTTGATCTACTTAACTGTGTGTTGGGCTTGGATTTGCATCCACACAACGTTGTTATTTCTGTGAAGTTTAAACAGATGTTTCAGTAATATCTAATATGAATTAACTTTCACCTTGAGGTGTTCTGCTGTTTGGTCAGAGGTGCGTTTTGCTTCTTCAAACACTTTCAGCTTTTTCTGTAAGGGTTCAAGTCTAATCTTCAGTTCCTCCTGGAATAAAAAAACATATGATGATGATCTTTGGTGTGTAGGGTTGTGTGTGTGTGTGTGTGTGTGTGTGTGTGTGTGTGTATGATGATGATTCTTCGGCATCTGAGGTAGCATTTATTGGCGCAAGTGGAACATTGCAGTACTATTGAGACAACAAGTAGTTCTTTGTATTTCTATAGGCTTGTTGTTGTGTACCTGTAAAACCTCATGAATATCACTCACCTTAAGGGCAGATACTGCCTCATCTATCGGTAGGAACTTGTGGTTGGTGTGTTGTTTTGAGTCCCGACACACCAGACAAACAGGCTGTTTATCCTCCAGACAGAAGAGCTTGAGTTTCTCACTGTGCAGACTGCAGAGCACCTCAGACCCTGCTGAAGCGCTCTGACTTTTCTCCTGTAAAAAGGTCTCACACAGGTTCTTTAATGTTAGACTGACTGGAGGATGTTCCTTTGATGACCTCCTCCTGCAGACTGGACATTCTCTGGATCCGTTGGTTCCCCAGTACTGCTGCAGACAGTCTTTACAGAAGCTGTGACTGCATGACAGGAGCACAGGGTCCGTGAAGATGTCACAGCACACAGGACAGGTGAAATCCTCTTCTAATTTTGAAGCCATATTCTCTCCAGTGAAAATCTTTTTTGTCCCAAAATGATCCTTGTGTTACCTCTTCATTCAATAGATTCTCCACCTCCCACACTTCTGTTAAACGCAGTAGCACATCTAGTTCTAATGAACAAGCACACAATGAGAGCCGTTTAACGCAGTAGCACATCTAGTTCTAATGAACAAGCACACAATGAGAGCCGTTTAACGCAGTATCACATCTAGTTCTAATAAACAAGCACACAATGAGAGCCGTTTAACGCAGGATCACTTCTAGTTCTAAAAAACAAGCACACAATGAGAGCCGTTTAACGCAGGATCACTTCTAGTTCTAAAAAACAAGCACACAATGTCTCCCTTGGCTTCTCTTCTTCTTTCTGGGAAGATGAGACAAGTGGAGGGCAGTGATAAGGGGAGGGTTGCTGTAGCTGAACAGGTAGAACAGGTGTTCCTACTGCCAAGGCCAAGGACGAAACGTTGAGGAATGTGAGTGCTAAGTGCACCTGAGTCATGACTGGGACATGCCGCACCCATACAGTTGATGGAGTGTTTCTGTGTGTGTTGATGCCTGTGTGTGTGTGTGTGTGTGTGTGTGTATGTGTGTGTGTGTGTGTGTGTGTGTGTGTGTGTGTGTGTGTGTGTGTGTGTGTGTGTGTGTGTGTGTGTTGATGCCTGTGCTACTTTGCTCACAGGCACATGGATAGGGGTGAATTCTCCACAAGATCAATCCCAGTGTCCCAGAGTCCCAGCTCCAGCAGGGAGGACATGGGAGATACCAACACAGTGAAATGTATAAGGGGTGTACAGGCCACTGCTCCAGCAGGGAGGATATGGGAGATACCAACACAGTGAAATGTATAAGGGGTGTACAGGTCACTGCTCCAGCAGGGAGGATATGGGAGATACCAACACAGTGAAATGTAGAAGGGGTGTACAGGCCACTGCTCCAGCAGGGAGGACATGGGAGATACCAACACAGTGAAATGTATAAGGGGTGTAGAGTTCACTGCCAGCAGGGGTGTGCCCTCAAAGATGGACACTAAGCAGTGGTGTGCCCTCAAAGATGACCGTAGCCAGTGTTCCGTGTAGCTTAGCAATGTTTCCAATGATATCTGCCATGTTGGGACAATGATTTACATTTGTGTGAAGTTAGGTGAGTTCTTGTGCTCTTTATTAGTTTTTGTTGTGTTGGGTCCATGGTCCTTACTTTAGTGCAGGGGTACTCAATAGGAGTCCTTACTTTAGTGCAGGGGTACTCAATAGGAGTCCTTACTTTAGTGCAGGGGTACTCAATAGGTGGTCCATGGTCCTTACCTTAGTGGTTCATGGTTTTTGTGAACAGCCTAGTGAAGAGCTGCTTGAAAACTCAGGAGCTTTATGAAGCAAGGTGGGCAAACCTATGTTGAATTTGCAAGAGGGAAAGGAAATGTGTTTAACTCTGAAAGCTGACTCTAACAGCTGACAGCTCATACTGCTTGAAGAATTCAAGAACTGTTTGCCAGAGGCTGTGTGTGTGTATTTAAATGAGCAGAAGGCTGTGACCTCGGATCAAGCTGCTTTACTTGCAGAGGAGTTTGTCCTCACTCATAAAATAAGCTTTGCTGTGTAACTGAGACATGACTGAGACATTCATCTTTCAGTAGCCTATTTGAACCTGAAATCAGCCTCTCTTTCGTCAGATTAAAACAAAATAACAAGCACACGATGAGCACTGCTGTGTGAAGTAATAGAGTCTCCCGCTGCGTCTCTTCCCCCTCACCTGGGTTAACAGGTAGAGCAGGAGTCAAGGGGCGGGGAGGTGAACGGAGGGGTGGCCTCACCTGGGTTAACAGGTAGAGCAGGAGTCAAGGCTGCCAAAACCCTCTTCTAAGTGCACCTGAGACATGACTGACACATGACACGCCCATACAGGTGCACAGATTCAGTTTTGAATGTCATGAGTCGTGTATTGATGCCTGTGCTACTTTGCTCACAGTCATGGATAGAGCAGGACAAGCTTCTCCACTCGGCCCTAAGAACACATGAATGAGCCGTCATGGGCAATTTGTCCCGGCCCAGCAAATAGATCCAGATGACGCAGCAATAACATTCTGATCAGTTTTTGTGTTGAAGGCAAACTGTTAGACTCTTCATACAACAATACTCACCAACACTACTCACCAACACTACTCACCAACTCTACTCACCAACACTACTCATCAACACTACTCACCAACTCTACTCACCAACTCTACTCACCAACACTACTCACCAACTCTACTCACCAGCACTACTCATCAACACTACTCACCAACTCTACTCACCAACACTACTCACCAACACTACTCACCAGCTCTACTCACCAACACTACTCACCAATACTACTCACCAACTCAACACTACTCACAGCACTACTCACCAACACTACTCACCAATACTACTCACCAACACTACTCACCAACACTACTCACCAACTCTACTCACCAGCACTACACACCAGCACTACTCACCAACTCTACTCACCAACACTACTCACCAACACTACTCACCAACACTACTCACCAACACTACACACCAACACTACACACCAACACTACTCACCAACACTACACACCAACACTACTCACCAACACTACTCACCAACACTACTCACCAATACTACTCACCAACTCAACACTACTCACAGCACTACTCACCAACACTACTCACCAATAATACTCACCAACACTACTCACCAACTCTACTCACCAGCACTACACACCAGCACTACTCACCAACTCTACTCACCAACACTACTCACCAATACTACTCACCAACACTACTCACCAACTCAACTCTACTCACCAACACTACTCACCAACTCTACTCACCAACTCAACACTACTCACCAACACTACTCCTCTTCATGCAACTCTACTCATCAACTCTACTCACCAGCACTACACACCAGCACTACTCACCAACTCTACTCACCAACACTACTCACCAATACTACTCACCAACACTACTCACCAACACAACACTACTCACCAACACTACTCACCAACTCTACTCACCAACTCTACTCACCAGCACTACACACCAGCACTACTCACCAACTCTACTCACCAACACTACTCACCAATACTACTCAACACACACTACTACTCACCAACACTACTCACCAACACTACTAACCAACACTACTCACCAACACTACTCACCAACTCTACTCACCAACTCTACTCACCAGCACTACACACCAGCACTACTCACCAACTCTACTCACCAACACTACTCACCAACACTACTCACCAATTCAACACTACTCACCAACACTACTCACCAACACTACTCACCATTCAACACTACTCACCAACACTACTCACCAATACTACTCACCAACACTACTCACCAACACTACTCACCCACTCACTACTCATTTTCATGCAGCACTACTTACTGAGCAAAGGGTAGATTAAGCTGTCAGTGCCAAACACATATCGCTTTGAATTGGCGAAAAACAGAAATCTCTCTTGAATGGTAAAATATAATATGTCCTGTCTGAGTTTCTCATCTAACACCCTACTGCTAGCCAGTTAAACTTGTATGTTACCGTGACTACAGACTATGGGCATTTCTTACTCTGAAACAGAGACCTGATATATAACGCTACTGACAAATGTCTACGGTTCATATCTTGCATTTTAATCCCACAAGATTTGCATTCATTGTTGCAACGTTGCAGGAGACTACTAAACTACACTATTAAAGTGTGGAAACACTTCTCAGTGAAGGTGTGTGTGAGCGTGTGTAGATGTGTGTGTGTGTGTATTAAAGTATGGAAACACTCTCTCAGTGAAGGTGTGTGTGAGAGTGTGTAGGTGTGTGTGTGTTTATTAAAGTATGGAAACACTCTCTCAGTGAAGGTTTGTGTGAGAGTGTGTAGATGTGTGTTATTATCAGGGTCAGAGAATGACAGCTCTCCTCTGTCCCAGTCCAGCTGCACTGTGATCCTCTGGAGTTTGTGGTGGCAGGGCTCTGAGGGGTTTGTGTGCGTGTGTGCGTGTGTGTGTCTGTGTCTGTGTGTGTGTGTGTGCGTGTGTGTGTGTGTGTGTGTGTGCGTGTGTGTGTGTGTGTGTGTGTGTGTGTGTGTGTGTGTGTGTGTGTGTGTGTGTGTGTGTGTGTGTGTGTGTGTGTGTGTGTGTGTGTTCTCCTCAGGTGGCAGGGCTCTGAGGGGTTTGTCTCTGCTCATGAGCTGCTGACTGTGGGCTGCAGAGACTGGGAGTTCTTCCACACCAGTGAAGGTTCCTTCCTCATCTACTCCAGCGCCACCTCAGTGCTCTCCAAAGTCTTCAAGCTCAAGACCTACTAAAGACAAGACTGACAGGCTCAAGACCTACTAAAGACCGGACTGACAGGCTCAAGACCTACTGAAGACCAGACTGACAGGCTCAAGGCCTACTAAAGACCAGACTGACAGGATAAAGACCTACTAAAGACCAGACTGACACTGACAGGCTCAAGACCTACTAAAGACAAGACTGACAGGCTCAAGGCCTACTAAAGACAAGACTGACAGGCTCAAGGCCTACTAAAGACCGGACTGACAGTTTCAGAATCTACTAAAGACCAGACCTACAGACTTAAGGCCAGTTTAAGACCAAGCAAATTGTGTGACCCAAATACAGACTGTGTCAGATAACATCGGAATAAAATAAAATATGAATGACACGTAAGGCCAATATTTTTGGTAAAGGACTTGTAAGTTTTAAACACTTATTATAAATCAAAATTAATAGAAAGGACATTTTATAAATACGTGAATCATGTTTGTAAATATAATCACCATAATGTTAAACTGTAGTGCACTTTGTGAATACAGCATTTTGTAGTTATGTATTTTATATTCATTTTCTAAATCATTTCCTGATGTGCACATGCAGTATCCATCTTCTGGGTGCTCTGCTTTGGCTGCTGTGTACTGTACAAAGTCATGTTGTAGCATCTCCCATTCAAGCTATTCAATCCAGACCAGGTCAATTCAGAACAAATTCTGTTTTGAATTTTTGAAGTTATGTTTATATTCTGCTAGCCAAGGTCAAAAAGTAAATCACCTGTCGTTTTTTTTCTCCATATTTTCAGCTGTTGTGACGTCATGCACTTGTGCAGTGTTATGACCTTTGACCTTCACTCGTGGACGTCTGTCTTTCACCCAGCATAAGCTACTTCACATAGCATCACTGTTTTATAAAACTATTTATTAATAATTACACTGAATGTATTCATTTCAGACTGTTGTATTTTACAATGTGTTATAAAAATATAATATATATTTAAATGAATTTCAGTTTGCAGTCATTAAATGATCAATAAAACCATCGATGACTATTTAATGACTGCAAACTGAAATTCATTTAAATAAATACAATTTTAATTGAATCAGATATCCATACATTTACTCATAACTTTTAATATGTACATATTTGTGGTTATAGATAAGACATTAATAAAATCAGTTACCATATCTCTTTCAGTAAATAGCTTCATGTCTCTTCAGTTTTTCAGCAGTCCTGTGTAGGTTTATCCTGTCATTTCCAAGGTCATACCTGCAGGCACTACTCTGCACCTGCCAGTAGGGGCACTGTTGGCATTCAGCACTAAACCTGATGTGCTGAATAAAGACCCAGACCAAAGCCTTTCTCGCACAATTCTCCATGAGGAAACCACAACAAATAAACACCTGGCTGAACTCAGTACTCAGAACTCATCTATTGATTACCTGAGGACACCATTTTCTGATCAGGAGCTTTGGAAAGCATCAGTATACAAGAAGGTGCTACTTTTTGACAATGGGGTTATGCTGGATGAGGTCAGTGGGGTTATGCTGGATGAGGTCAGTGGGGTTATGCTGGATGAAGACAGTGGGGTTATGCTGGATGAAAATTTAAGGAGATTGTGTTGAAGAGTTATACCATTGGATCCCATTTGTCAGCATCAGTGTATATTAGCCTCAGCTCTAACCAGATGACATAAAACCTAAATAAAAATTTGGGCCAATTCAATTCAATTTTAATTTTTTTTGTACAGCGACAAAACAATAAAATTGTCTCAAGGTGCATCATTCAAGAAAAAAGAAAAGAAAAGAATCATATAAATGACAAACCCAAACAGCTTTTATTCATTTTTCTGAGCTGCTCCACTGTTTCAGGACCTCAGTTATTCAAAAGGTTTTTGGTAAACTATGGCTTAATTCACCAACCTCAGTTACTGTTTGGAAAATAAAGTAAAATATTATTCTCTTCAGAAAATCATGATGATTTAAACTGTACACTCATCACAACCCATGCACTTAAATGGGTTACAGATTCTCCGTTCCATTTCTAATCGGAAACACCATATTTCTGTCCGGGATTTTTTTTATTTGCAAAAAACTTCAGATCATGTTATTCTTTATCTACCTATGGGTAATCTTAAGGCAGTAGCCACAGAACAGGTCATTCAGAAATCATAATGCATGAGGACATTTTAACACCAGGAACAAGTCATTATTAACCTGGCAAAAGGAAGTGACATCATATCTTGCTGTGCTGCTCTACTTTCACTGAAGCTCTCACTGGTAACATCTTCAGAGGAGAGAGTTTACAGGCAACATTAAAGTATGGAAACACTCTCTCAGTGAAAGTGTGTGTGAAAGTGTGTGTGAAAGTGTGTAGATGTGTGTTATTATCAGAGTCAGAGAATGACAGCTCTCCTCTGTCCCAGTCCAGCTGCACTCTGATCCTCTGGAGTTTCTGCTTCACTGTGAGGCGAGTGGGGTGCTGTGGTGGAGAATGTGCTCCATATTTACCATCTTTATAACACACAGACCACCGTCCACTCATGGAGGTATAGTCTCCCTTCCTCTGGAGAGACTCAGTCACCACACCCACACCCCAGTCTGTTTTCTCTCCAACCTCCACATCCCAGCAGTGAGTCCCTGAGTTAAAGCCCTCAGAGCCCAGGATGTTGGCATACTTATCAAATCTATCTGGGTTATCAGGAAGCTGCTGGCTCTCATCACTGAGTCTCACACTGGTCAGATCCTCAGACAGGATGAGTTGTGGGTGTGCAGTATTGGGATCCAGAGTCACAGGAGCTACAGAGTGAGAAACACAAATGGTTTAGGTGGAAAGAGCACACAAAAAGAGATACATACACATATACAAACTAGAGGTCATTATCTGTATCTGTATTTGTATCTGTTAAAACAACAAAATGATCTGTCTTTGTGTCTGGATTCAGATAGAAGGCCAGAAGTGGGCGTGGCTTATGTCAGAAGTCAGGCACATGAATTTTTTAGCCTAACATTCATTGGTAATATAATTGGTGTGCTTTCAAAGATGAATTGTGTGTGTGTGTGTGTGTGTGTGCGTGTGTGTGTGTGTGTGTGTGTGTGTGTGTGTGTGTGTGTGTGTGTGTGTGTGTGCGTGTGTGTGCCTGCTGGCCTTATGAGAGAAGAAGCAGAGACACTATAAGCTCTAGTAGGGGAGATGTGTGTGTATGTTTGTGTGTGTGTCTGTGTGTGTGTGTGCATATGTGTGTGTGTGCAATTGCGTGTGTGTGTGTGTGTGTGTGTGTGTGTGTGTGTGTGTGTGTGTGTGTGTGTGTGTAAACTTGAACCTGAACTTGTATGTGTAAGATGCACAACAGCCAAGAGGCACAGCCCATGCTCACCGACCAGATACTGTGTGTGGAACGGACAAAACCAGACTCCTTAGTTATTGTCCTCTGCGACTTTAACAAAGGAAATCTCACCCGCAAACTTCCCAAATACAGACAATTTATTAAATGCCCGACCAGAGAGGAGAACATTCTGGATCACTGTTACACCACAGTAAGCAGTGCCTATCACACAGTCCCCCGGGCTGCACTGGGACACTCGGACCACGGCATGGTTCATCTGATTCCCTCATACAGACAGAAATTAAAGCCCTGTAAACCTGTTGTGAGGACATCAAAGCAGTGGACCAGTGAAGCTGTGGAGGATCTCCAGGCGTGCTTGGAGTGTACAGATTGGGAGGTGTTCAGGACTGCTACCAACAGTTTGGACGAGTACACAGAGGCTGTGACATCATATATCAGCTTCTGTGAGGACAGCTGTGTTCCATCACGCACCAGGGTGAGTTACAACAATGACAAACCCTGGTTCACAGCTAAACTCAGAAAGTCAAAATACAGGTTTAGCAAGGAGGTGAGAGAAGCTAAACGATTGTATTCTGAGAAACTCCAACACCAGTTCTCAGCCAGTGACTCTGCTTCTGTCTGGAAAGGGCTCAGACAGATTACAAATTGTAAGCCTAGAGACCCCCATTCCACTAACAGTCCTGGGACAGTCCTGACACCATCCCCTGTGACACCACCACTGTTAAAGAAAGTATTAGTATATTTTATCATGAATGTCTTTTTGTTTTAAGTTTTGTTCCAAAATGCTGTGTGCCCTGCGTTCTCCATGTAGATTGGACTTTGGAAGACAATTAGCAGAGTCAAGAATGTTAACCCAGAAACCTCACGTATATGTTTACATAAGATAAGAAGGAATTGGGGGGTTGTGGAATGTCTTGTTGCTGGGCAGAAGTAAATTTCAGCTAAAGTGCAGATATCCTAAAGTGTATCCCAGAATCCTGTCTGCCATCCTGTGTAAACATTGGATTTTCAATAAAGGGACTTTGTTTTAGCATGGCACGTCAGAGAGACCCTGGTCAAGGTGTCTGCTCTCCGCCGGACGCGGCGTAAACAAGTCCAGTTCACTTCCATGCTGGGTTGTGTCTTTAATCTGCTAGTTAACTGTTTAGGGTAATTTCCCTGACACCACCCACCAGCTCCAGCCCACCAACTCCACAGCTGCCCACCTCAGAGTCCCCCCCCCTCCTCCCCTACCACAGTGACGACTCTCTCCATCCTGGAGAGGGACATCAACAGACTCTTCAGGAGACAGAACCCCCGCAAAGCAGCTGGGCCAGACTCTGTCTCTCCATCCATCCTGAAGCACTGTAGTGATCAGCTGTTTCCGGTGTTCACAGCCATTTTTAACACCTCACTGGAGACATGCCACGTACCAGCCTGCTTCAAGACCTCCACCATCTTCTCCGTCCCCAAAAATACCAAGATCACCGGACTCAATGACTACAGACCCGTCGCCCTGACCTCTGTGGTGATGAAGTCATTTGAGCGCCTTGTGCTGTTCCACCTCAAAGCCATCACTGACCCTCTCCTACGGCAGGATTCAGTTTGTTGACTTCAGCTCTGCCTTCAACACCATCATCCTGGCTCTGCTACAGGACAAGCTCCCCCAGCTGAGTGTGCATGACTCCACCTGCAGGTGGATCACAGACTTCCTGTCTGACAGGAGGCAACACGTGAGGCTGGGGAAGCATGTCTCTGACTCCCGGACCATCAGCACCGGTTCCCCTCAAGGCTGCGTTCTTTCCCCCTCTACTCTTCTCCCTGTACACCAACAGCTGCACCTCCAGCTGCGCTTCCTGGGCACCATCATCTCCCAGGACCTCATGTGGGAACTGAACACCACCATCTCCCAGGACCTCAAGTGGGAGCTGAACACCACCATCTCCCAGGACCTCAAGTGGGAGCTGAACACCATCATCTCCCAGGACCTCAAGTGGGAGCTGAACACCATCATCTACCAGGACCTCAAGTGGGAGCTGAACACCAGCATCTCCCAGGACTTCAAGTGGGAGCTGAACACCAGCTTCTTCCCGGCTGCAGTTGGCCTCATCAGCAAGGCCCGAGACCCCCCCCCCCCCCCCCCCCCCCCGCTGATATGGACTTATCCCGCCCCCACGCCTACACTCTTGTTTTGCACATTCCTGCATAGACTGCACAGCTCCTGCACTTCATATTCTGTAAATATCTTTTCATATTTTTTTACATATTTTTACATTTTACATTTAAATTAAACTGCGTGTGTGTGTACCTGTGCATGTGTGTGTGCGTGTGTGTGTGTGTCTTTTGTGTATGTGTATCTGCTGACCTTATGAGAGCAGATGCAGAGACTGTGTCTGTGCATGTGGGAGTGTGTGTGTGTGTATGTGTGTGTGTGTATGTGTGTGTGTGTGTGTGTGTGTGTGTGTGTGTGTGTGTGTGTGTATGGTCATATGAGAGCAGAAGCAGAGACACTATGGGCTCTAGTAGGGGAGACGTGTGTGTGTGTGTGTGTGTGTGTGTTTGTGCATATGTGTGTGTGTGTGTGTGTGTGTGTGTGTTTGTGTCTGTGTTTGTGCGTGTGTGTAGGTGTGGGTAATAACTGTCTTTGTGGCATGTATTTCAAAGTGGGTGTTCTGTATATTCTAAATGTGGTGAAATGTTGTGTGTGTGTGTGTGTGTGTGTGTGTGTGTGTGTGTGTGTGTGTGTGTGTGTGTGTGTGTGTGTGTGTGTGTGTCAAAAATGCTTTCAATAAAACTGAACAGTGGTGTATCATCCATTCCACTATCTATCATGTGAAATTGATGTATGCCCGCATCTCTCTCTCTCTCTCTCTCTCTCTCTCTCTCTCTGCTATATTGGGGCTCATCTCTATCTCAGGCCTTTCTCTGGAAATGACTATCAGGCTCTATCAATGATTCTATTCAGGCTATTGCTCTACTTGGGCTATTTGGGGCCTTTTTATGAAAACGGCTCTATTGCGTGTAGCCCTCCCACCAATGATATGGCTCATACACTACACTAGGGGATAACACAAACAGGATAGGGTGCACATTAAAATAAACTCTTCTTTTATTTAATCTTTACCAACGCAATGAAATCCCTTAATTACTCTTGGCGTGAAATCTGTATAGCACATTTGAACATTTCAGAAGATTGACCTGCAGGAAAAGAAAACTCTTAGCAACCCTGTCAGAACGGAAAACAAATACTTATCATTCCCAAAAAGAAATGTCTTGCACAGTCCCATATGAAGTCTTTTCAAAACAGTAGGGTGAGACAAGTAAGCTAACCGAGTTCAGGCAGGAGCAACACAGTTCCTTACATTTCCTTTAGTCCCTCAGTGAGGAATAAAACATACGCTGCACTCCCCAAAAAAACGTTGGTCATACACGACAAAAGAAAAGGTCGTACCGGTATCTTGTTGTCAAACCATGAAAACTGTCACGCCAGAGCGTGAACCTGCACCTGCCCCGCCCCTTTCAGTCTTGATTCGCTCACCTGCACTGCGTCCTCCATCACCAGAATACTGATGGCCAACACCTGTCACTCCTGCACATATACCCCTCACTCCCTTCACTCGGTGTCTGGCCTCGTACGACATGGACTAAAATCCCATCGACATACAAACTAGACAACCTAAACCTTCGCTCGCGATTATCCTGCCTGTTCCCCGAACCCGGTATTGTTTTCTATTCGCAAGTCTGTTCTGTTTGCCTCTAGCCTTTTCTGAGTTAGACTCAAGTACTTTCGATCTGTTTTGTTAGAGTTTAACTCTGAGTTTGGTTTGCTGCGCTTCCATGCCTGTACCTTTGTTTTCCAGAGCTTTGAGCCTGAGTACATTAGTTTAGTTTTACAGTACGTTTAGTTATTTCCGTGTTTTGTTGTGTACTGTTAGTTCAAGTCCAGCCTGTCAACGTGTTCTGTCTGTTTACTGGCTGTTCCTCACAATAAACTCTGTTCCATCATAACACCATCTCTGAGTCCTGAAGTCCTGTGACAAAAACAGGCTGCATTACCACACACCCTGACACATCGATAGCAATGGAAGATGACATTTCCCTCCGTCGTTCTGTTACCTCCATTTATCGACATGTGAGAACGATACAGTTCACTGGAGCATCCTTAATAATACTCTTTCAATTGCATTCTGCTCACTTTAACAATGTCTTCTATTTTAGCTTAACTGTATCCTTATCAATTCTTAAACTCAAATGAAATATCCCAAACAATTCTGACTCATTTTCTTTTTCACCCGTAGACCTGCGTCTACACACTCTTCATCACTTCCGCTCTCCTCCAGTTCCCCCTTCTGCTTGACAGCTCTTTTGATCTCTTCACTTGTCTTCATATTTCTTTTGGAGGTTCTTTCTGCTCTTATTTATGTAAAGCACATCGAATTGCCTCTGTGTATGTAAATAAACTCTCTCTCTCTCTGTCTCTCTCTGTGCTTGAGTGTGTGTGTTTTGTGTTTGAAAGGGATATATACACTTACTGTATTGAACAATCTCCTGCATCTTCTCCCAGACTCTGAACTTCAGGTTGCCCAGGTGTTTTGCCACATTGATTAGAGCTTCTGAAACCCTCTCTGGATCCTGCAATGTGCACTGGGCTCTGGAATAACATTCAGGAGTCAGTGCTGCTGTGGGTTTGGGTTCAGAACCACAGAGAAGAGAGAGACAGGAGGCTGATCACTCACCTTTTCACTGTGATCTTGTAGTTCTGTGAAATGGAGGAATATCATAACAAATATTGTTATTACTCTTTCGATAAATGAATAGTAAGTAATGAAATAATTAAATTAATTAATTAATGAATGTATTGACACACATCTTTCTGTGCTCCTGTCCTAGCTGAAAGACTCTTCAGGTAACACCTGTCCCACCTCACCTGCACACTAATCTCACCCTGCCCATTTTAAGCACCTGATGTCAACATTTCTCTGCTGGAAGCTTCTCAATATAACCTCAATATAGAACCCTCAATATAACCTCAATATAGAACCCTCGATATAACCTCAAAATATATTCTTCAATATAGAACCCTCAATATAACCTAAAAAATTAACCCTCGATATACAGTGGGGAAAATAAGTATTTGACCCCCTGCCGATTTCGCAAGTTTGGTCACCTGCAAAGAAATGTGTGATCTATAATTTTAATGGTAGGTCTATTTTAACAGTGAGAGACAGAATATCAACAAAAACATCCAGAAAACTGCATTTTATAACAGTAATGAATTGATTTGCATTTGTCGCGGAAAATAAGTATTTGAACCCCTACCAAACAGCACGAATTCTGGCTCCCACAGATCAGTTATGTGCCCAAGAAGCACACAGATTAGTCCTCATTAGGCCTAACAAGGTACACCTGATCTCAACTGGTGACGTGTATAAAAGAAACCTGTCCAAAGAATCATACTTCACACCTTCAACCTCACCACCATGGGCAAGACCAAAGAGTTGTCCAAGGACGTCAGAGATAAGATTGTAGACCTGCACTCGCAAGGTCCCCCTGCTCAAGAAAGCACATGTACAGGGCCGTCTGAAGTTTGCCAATGGACACTTGAATGATTCTAAGGAGGATTGGGAGAACATGATGTGGTCAGATGAGACCAAAATCAAGCTCTTTGGCATCAACTCGACTCGCCGCGTTTGGAGTGGGAAGAATGCTGAATATGACCCCAAGAAAAGCATCCCCAACGTCAAGCATAAAGGTGGAAACATTATGCATTAACATATACTCATGAAAGAAAATGGTTCCAAAACAACCTTTACCTCTTTAGTCCCAGACTCTTCAGGTGAAACCAATCCAGCTCTCTCCTACCTCAACCCCAATGATACCTGGTCCCTGAACTTTTTTTTTTTTTATAATTAATGTAATGATGTGTAGCTAAGAGTGAATAGAAGTGGTGTTAACAGGTCCTCACACACTTCCTGTTGTTCTCACAAATGTATCTTAACGGCCAGAGATTTTATCATCAAAACTATTAATCAGATCTTAAGAGTCATTATACAGACAGTGGATGGTTCTCACCTGCAGGAATGTGATGTCATCAGCTCCCATCTTCTCTTCTATGGCTCTGATTGTGTCTGAAAGAGATGAGATCTCTCTGCTCATCTTCTCAATTTCCTCCTTCATCATCTCACTCTTCCAAGTCCCCTCATCCCTCAGTTCTGCTATCCTGGCAGCCTCTTCATCTCGTAAAAACTTGTGAAGCTCCTCAAACTCCGCCTTGATCTGCCTCTCTGTGAGTTGGGCCTGCCTCTGGTTTAGCACACAAAAGATATTCACGGATGTCATCCCCAAACATATTCACATTTTGTTAAATAGGCTCATACTTACCTTAACATATTGTGCTGTTTGTTCACAGGTGACCTTAGCTTCTTCACATAGCTTCATCTGCTTCCTTAGGGGCTCCATTTTAATCTTGAGCTCCTCCTGGAAATAATCAAACCTTACAGTAAACGCAGCTGGGGCGAAACTGGTTGCAATAGGCTAACATTGCCAGACTGCTTCTGATTTTCTGTCATGTGAAGGGACCGGCATTTCAGATTTATAGTTAATAGGGATATGCCATAGTCAATAATTCAATGTTGTTACTTTTATTTGGACTTAAGTTAGAATGTAGTCATTTCTGGTCATTTCTGGTTTGTCCTGGGGAGTGAGGTGTGACAAGTGGTCTCACTCCCTTCCCCCATGTCAAATCAAAGGGCCTTGTCTCCAAGGCCTCTTGAATTTAGGATGGCACCACCACCATTTAGCCAGCATACAGCCAACATATAACCAGCATATAACCAGCATATAACCAGCATATAGCCAGCAATAACCAGCATACAGACAGCATATAACCAGCATATAACCAGCACATAGCCAGCAATAACCAGCACATAACCAGCATATAGCCAGCATATAACCAGCATATCGCCATCATATAGCCAGCATATAACCAGCATGATCACTGATGATCAATGATCAATTTTCAAATGATCAATCTACAGATAATCCAGAAAGAACCGCAGCTGTTCAGGACTAATGGTCAGAGCCTCTTTGAGACCCATAATAGAAATACTTTATCAACGTGGAACAGCTTAGAGCCCAAACAAATAAACAAGCAAAAAACAATAGGACACTTACCTTAAAGGCAAGCACTTGTGCACTGATGGGCCTGAAGTTGTGGTTCTTATGTATTTCTGAGGTCCGACAGTTAAAACAAATCAACTCTCCATCATCTTGACAGAAGAGTTTGACCTCTTGACTGTGCAGGCTGCAGACGGCATCTGGAAAAGTCATGTGAGCAAGTAATGAACATGTGTGTGTGAAACGTCTAGAACACTTGGCTGTATAACTCAAATACACTATTGGATTCATTTCTAAACACGTCTGTGTTCATCAGTGGTACTAGAAATGAACAATACTGCAGCTACTGTGCACATACAGTCTATTTGCTTTCTTGACAGTCTTAAGATTCTCCACTGAAATTACATCTGTTTTGTGTTCACTTCTCTTGTACCGAATTATTGTAGGTGGCTGGTTGGTTGTAGGTGGTTGTTGGTGGTTGGTTGGTATTATTCAGAGCCTACCGACGCAGCAAAATAAAGAGGTTGTACCTGTCAGAGACATGAAGAGGAGGTATGATGACTCACCAGACTCTTTCTTCCTCTGACGTCCCTCCTCCTCCTGATCCACTTTCTGTAAATCTCCAGAAACACTCTGCTTTCTCCTGTGATCACCGCCATATTCTTCTACATCAAAAGACATTTATGGTCAAAACACATACTGATATGCTGTGGCAAGTTAATGACCTGGATAAGGCAACTGTTCAGAATCATGTTAAAGATTCTTGTAAAGTTTTATAAACAATCACCAATGTGTGTGTCCTCGAATATCATGAGATGTGTCGACACTAACTGCCAGCTTGAAGTGATAAATATTGGCAGTAGACATCACATTGAGATGGATAAACACCATTAAGGAAACTGTGTTGCTTTTACAAACCAATCCTCAACATCACTTGTTGAAGTGTCTAGGGGGTGTGGCTGTAGGTAAGGCTCCATCTAACACTAAACACAGTCTCTTATCAACCATGCCATGATGCTGATAATAGATGATCCTATGAGCTGTATTACTCCACAAGGTTGGATGACATAAGATGAAATATTACTTCAAAGCAGTCCTTCAAAGTCTGCAGCTCAAACGTACCCAGTTCCTTTTCCATGTCCATGGCCAGCTGGTTCAGGTTCATCTTCCTTAAGATTGTCAATATGACTCTGCCAGAATCTTTCACTGTGTATGCTTCTACTATTAGGTCCACAGTGTCATCAGAGTCTCCTTTCTCCAGTTTGCCCCATGGGATTTTGTCCATGTCCTTCAAATGGTGCTTGAACTTCTTAAGCTCAGCGCCTGTGAGCTTCTCCAGAGTTTTTCTCAGTATATCCTTGATGGAGTCCATCATGGAGTCTGGTGTTTCAAAAAGTACAAGTCCAGTCAAACTCAGCACAGAGAGAACAGAGAGGCTATGCCTTCAGTGCATTAAGGAGTCACGAGTTAACGTTTAGAGATGAGTGTTTGGGTACATGGCAATAACTCAG
Organism: Clupea harengus; assembly: GCF_900700415.2. NCBI lineage: Eukaryota > Metazoa > Chordata > Actinopteri > Clupeiformes > Clupeidae > Clupea > Clupea harengus. The sequence goes on from NC_045153.1 coordinate 4,577,698, forward strand.
CTTCACATAAACCTAGAATAACACAGTATGAACCATGGAGGAGTCACCTGGAGATGTCCTCTTCTTTCACCTCTTCTAACTGGAATGGGCAGAGCGAGCTTACTTCTCCAGCTTTCACAAACTGAAACAGGAAGAGATCATTATCTTACCTTTGTTATAGGCCATAACTGTACATCAGGGGTTTTCAACTGGTTTTGTCCCAGGGACCACCATTCTGACTAGAAAGTAATTTGCGGCCCACTGGTGTGCCTGCGCGCGCGTGTGTGTTTGTAACCGCCGCCGCCACGCCCCCTCCCCCCGCACACATATTCTGCCTATAACACTTCAATTTGTGAAATTATCAGGGTGGATCACTAACTGCCGCCGCCACGCCCCCTCCCCCCGCGCACATATTCTGCCTATAACACTTAAATATGTGAAATTATCAGGGTGGATCACTAACCGCCGCCGCCACGCCCCCTCCCCCCGCGCACATATTCCGCCTGTAGCACTTGTCAGTGTAATTTCTTTGCTGAATATGGGTCTACATCAGTATATTTCAGGCAATGCGACTTGGCTATTCAGACTATTTAGATTGACATATTTTTCTTATTTTAGATATTTTTCACGATATTCAAGAGTAATCTGGAAATGTGTTGAAATATCAAAGTGAATTTATAAAAATAAAAAAGGCAATGGTGAACTGATCAAGATAGGCTCATGTCACGGACCCCCTGCAATCTTGCTGCGGAAAACCCCTGCTGTACATCATTAGACATCATTACAGGCCTGATGTAACTTAAGAAAAATCTTGCCTCACTTCTGTTATTTAAAGGAAACTGAAACAGCAACTTTGTTTTTCAGTAGCGACAGAACATGATCAAACAGCATTATCTGGGCCTTAGGGATAGGTAGGGATGCCTCTTTTAAAACATCACATGCTGATTGTTCAAGTGACCAGCCGCTGTCTGATGGTGGAATTACGCCATTGAATAGTGAGGAGGCAGATCTTTCCTAAAACTATGTGTTATGTGTTGTATGTGTTGTAATCAAAATGTATTTGTCTTGTCTTTGTTTCTCCTCGTGTCAGTCGACACAGCTTGGACTGGTGAAGGACTATTGATATTCCTACAGCCACAAGGGATGCATGGTCATTGGACACCCCCACACTTCAACCTGCCATCCACGTGCTTGGAAGACCCCTCTGGAAACTGTTCCTGAGTCAGCACTTCTTGTCATGGCAGAGACTGCCCACCCAGAAGACACTAACATGCATGACAGAAGGAATCTCCATATGGGTGGTGGTTGTTTACATAGTAATTCTTGTGTGAGCATAGAAATGCTCATATGGGGGACTGATGGAACTGAATACTGCTATTCTCCTGATGTCAGTCATGAACTAAATAATTTTGTATCATCTGACTCTGTAACCCATACCCCTGGATGTGTACTCTGTCTTTGTCTCACTGAGACCTGACCATTAGCATCTGCCCCCCCCCCCATATAGCCTCCGTCCTGCTATCTACTTCCCCCCCCCCTCCTTCACCCTTTGTCTTCTGTTCTCAACCCCCTCCCCCCTCAAAGGACCCGCTGCCCCACTGTCTCCCCTTCCTGCCATTACCTATAGGGTGTGGTCTTAATGCCACCTCCCTGTGTTCTACCTGACTGAATGGTATAACTGCCAACACATTCTACAGTCAGGTAGGGCATTGTCTGAGCAACACGCTTAGAGGGTGTGTCCAAGCTGAAATAAACTCCAGAAATCCTGACAACGTCTTCCGGTCCGTTCTTCAGGTTTGGCATGGTCATTAGATTCTATCAGCCCCGAAACATCATAAAACCCCATCGGATGGATTTGGATGGATTACAGGGACAGGGCATGTTATCATGCTTAGTGACATATGATCAGTATGGCCTGGTTAACAATGTATCATTTTTATTAATAATATAATTTTCATCTATAAGCAATGCAACCAGAATGGAAATTAAAATGTAAAGGTTAAATTGTCGGAGCACAAACCCTGTAGCCTCCACATGACTTGGGGAAAATAACATCACACACATGAAAAACAAAACACTTGCATTTGAATGGAATATGAACTCTTAACATGCCTCTAGATAATTCCTTTATAACCCCATATACTAACTGGTAGGCTACAGCAATACTGAGATCTGAAGACAAAGGTCATTATTATGAGTAGGCTATTACACATTTACTTTGGTGAAATCTCCCCGTACAAGTTTCTGTCCATACTTACCAACCAAGCTCCGTGTTTAGGAGTTATTAAAGAAGCGGGATTGGCCAAACTCGTGTGGCTTCACTGGAATATTCAAAGAAACTTGAAAAACGAATCTAATCTAATCTAATCAAAAGTAATGATAATATATATGAAATAAAATAGTCGGCAAACAAAGACATCGATGCAACTCCCTTTCACTCTGCTTTTGTCTCTTCGTGTGAGCTTTGGTGTTACACCAGGAAGTGTCGACGCCTCTCAGTAACTTGTCATTCCTGTCCAACAGTCTCACTACATCTAGTCTATGTGTACAGAGTGTACTCTCTAACGCTTCCTTAGAATGCTGCTTTCAGAGCGTCGGTACATTCCATGCATTCTATCGTCTAACTAATTTCTTCCTCCCGAGTCTCTCTGGAGACACAGAAACGTTTCTACTGGAGTTTGAGTTTCTGCATCAAGTACACTCTGATCGGCAACACGTGCCATGCCTAACATTCTAACAATCTAACAATTTGCTTGTATACTGTTTGGTAATATTGTAGGTGTAAAAATGTATGTACAAATGTTTACTTGTATTTTCAGCAATATTTATCACTCTAATGCTTTCTACTGTCCCATAAGGTTTGTATACACTTTCCAGCCTGGTGTTTTCCATTGTTGGTAACATTTTGGCTGCCCTTGTGTGAGTGTGTTTTGTGGGAGAAGGAGGCCTATCACTTATTGAGGTCCACACACAGACAAGGCGAAGCAAAACAGCACTATTCAACTGAAATCAAATCTATTTTCCAGTCACAGCGCAAGAGCAGACTGTCAGAGCAGTCTGCCAAACTCAGCCCAACCTCATTCTTCAGCCAGGGCGAGGCTTGCTCAAGAGAGAGAGGCGCCTGATTGGCCGCCTGCATTGCCAGGAGGAACAGTCTTTGCAGAACCGGTTGGCATGAGTTTCCCAGAACGGAGGGGGGAGAGAGGTAGAAGAGAGGGAGAGAGAGAGATGGAGGAGAGAGATGGAGAGAGGGAGGAGAGAGGGAGGAGAGAGATAGAGGTTTAACGCTCGTCTATTGAAGCAATATTTAAATCTTTACATTACTGCATTCTTAAAACATATGATGCATGAGGACATCCAATATAGACATCCTATAAGATCCACATGTATGACATCCTCAGATTGAAAAGACATCAGTGAGACAGCCTGCATTCCAGGCCCCCTGCTTCATATTCTAAAAAGCCCATCCTTCCCAACCTCACACAACAACCACCCACCCCTGAAACATTGGCAGACCGCATTACCAGGAGGGACAGTCTTTACAGAACCGGTTGGCATGTGTTTCCCAGCACTCATGTCACTCAGTGCAAAGCCAGAGGGCATGGGTGTGATTTATGACTGACAGACACTCACAGCCTGACCTCAGATCAGTGGCAGACAAACCCTTGATGCACAGACTTTGCTCTCTCACTGTTTATATCATCATGATGAAACCAACAGTTTTCATGTGCTGCAGCCCCCCCATACTGTGGGAGGCATGGTCCTGTCCACACACACACACAAACACACACACACACACACCCTCACACACGTACTGCAGCCCCCATACTGTATAAGGCATGGTCCAGTCTACAAACACAAACATACACACACACACACACACACACACAGAAAAAAACTTGTTTTCAACAACTGAGTAGGGCAAGAGGTCCTGGCAAATCATTTCACCCAAAGTTTCTGTAATCTGCTTGGCAGTCGGGTGGTTGTGTGTGTATGGTGATTTTGAATTGAACACAGCCGTTATTGGTGGTTGTGTCTGTGTATTATCCACTGCTGGGGGGGCCTGGGCAGACATGATCACAAAGGGATGTTTGAGATGCATATGGTTATGCATTACTGATGGTTGTTTCACATCCCCCCTTATCAATGTGGCCTTTGACCGTAGACGGAGATTACAGGGGAGTCTTTTGTTTACTGCCCCAGGGCCGAAGTGTTCTATATTCTAAACTCCGGGGTTAACTTCCTTTCCCTTCTGTCTGCTGTTGATGAGCAAATAAATGGCATCTTGATTTGGTCCGAGGATTTATTCTCCACACTGGTTGCGCAGAGTTCAACGTTACACCAACATAACTTTGCTCCGGTCGCTACGTCCTATTTATCCGTATGCATCACCGCTCTCTTTCACACACTCTCTCTCTCTCTCTCTCTCTCTCGCTCTACCACACCCACCCTGTATGTGCTGCTCTTAAAGGAGCAGTGCCATTATACAACACCTTGTACAATTTGCAGCTGACTTTAGTCCCATCAGCTGGGCTGGTTGTAAAGTGCTCCCAGATAGCACTGGTGGTTCGAGGGGTGCTAGAGTCCAGTGCTAGGTCCTAAAATATACTATGTGTGTTTTTTTAGGTCTATTATTATATTTATATGCTATTATTCTTTGGCTACATAAGCTGTTTTTAATCAATGGCATTGTGTGAAACCTTAGCTAGCCTACTAAGGGTTTTCCATTGATGATCTTCTCCTGCAGGCTGGACATTCTCTGGATCCTTTGGCTTCCCAAAACTGCTGCAGACAGACTTTACACACACTGTGACTACATTACAGAAAGACTGGTTCCTTGAAGATTGCACAACACACCGGATAGGAAAGATCCATTTCTAGCCTTGCCACCATTTTCTCCTTTACACACAGAAAACACTTTACACAGACTGTGATTGCAGTGCACTGGACAAGAGAAATCCTCTTCTGCCTCTTGATTCCATATTTCTTTGGTGTCTTCTTTACAATGGCTGCTTTTACTTTCTAAGTCAAGGTTTGAAAATGATGTCAGTCTCTAAATATGAAGATGAAAATGCAGACTAAATCCACAAGGCTATGTCTCTAATCACTTCATAGAGACGTTACCCACCAGAGAACTCTAATCACTTGAATCTCAAAGAACAGAAAAACTCACTTAGTTCAGTTCAACACCTCCTAGACCAATCAAGGTGAGCCAGAGGGAGGGAAGAAGATTCTGATTGGTTAGTTCCACACCTCCTAGACCAGTCAAGGTGAGACAGAGGGAGGGAAGAAGATTCTGATTGGTCAGTGTGCTTTAGACAGTACAGTTCAATGCACATTGCCATCTACTGGTGAAATGTGAGTATTGAATCTGCTACAGTAATGTG